>NC_137462.1:123008510-123619760 GCF_964235325.1 Thermobia domestica | reverse complement strand
GCTAAAAGATCGGGTGGTGTGTTTGTTGTGTTAGGTGTGCATAAGGCGTTCGATACGGTGCCCGCCGAGGCCATCCTCCGAGCGCTCGAGGGCCGGGACTACCGCAGAAATTTATCGATGTTGTACGGGCATTATATGACGGAAACACTACGACCATTGAGCACCACCAAATCTCTCTTGAAATTAGGAGAGGGGTTAAGCAAGGTGATCCTTTGAGCCCAATGCTCTTTAACATCGTTCTCGATGAGCTCTTGAGACGCCTGGAGGGTGTTCCTGGTGGACTCCAGGTTGGTGATACGGAGGTAGGTTGTTTAGCATATGCTGATGATTTGTTGGCGTATAAATCGGCTGGTAGGTTACAGAGTGCCTTGGATATAGTCCAGGATTTCCTGTCTTCTTTGAACATGGCGTGATCGGTACCTAAGTGTAAGGCTTTTGAAATAGTTGCTACTAGCAAAGCCTGGTACTCTAGAGGTCCTAAAGTTCGGATAGGGGGCCAAGCAGTTCCGAGGGTTGGAGTTAGCGATGCATTCAAGTACTTGGGGTGCTTGTTTACTATCTCTAAAGGTAGATTTTCGCATTATGATGTTGGTTACTTCTCTCTCCTTCCGAGAGGATTGGTTAGACTCAGACTTAAACCTAGGCAAAAACTTAAGCTGCTGACTCAATACTTGCTGCCAAGATTTTATTACCAATGGACGGTAGTAGAGGTGGGTGTAACTCATTGCGTGCATTTGATCAAGAGGTACGCAACTTCGTTAAGCAAGTCCTTCATCTACCTGCTTCTATTACAGACTGTCTGCTGTATGCTAGGAGGAAGTATGGTGGCTTAGCCATTCCTAATATTGAGCAGATTGTCTCATACTCAACAGTCAAAAACTGGCTGAAATTGTTGGAAAGTCCTGACGTGGTCATAGGACAACTGGCTCTTGAGGCAGGTCTGCCAGCAAAGATGGGGGACTTTGCTAAGCGAAAGAGGATAATAGGTCAGCTGTCAATTGAGAATCTTGAGAAATCTTCTCAGAGGGAGAGAGAGAGGAGGTAGCTGTTAGATAAGCCAGTCTGGAGTCCTAAGGGAAGGTTGCGGGATACTTCCGTAGATCGGCGGTCTCAAACTCCTTCCTTTTTGATGACTCTCTACTGACGGATGGAAGTTTTATTGATGATTTACAACTTAGAGCCAACACGGTGGCGGTTGGTTAGGGCGGTTTTGGCTAGGGCCGATAGCACGATTGATGTGCAATGTAGAATGATTGGTGTCATGGAGGAATCGAGACTGCTAGTCATGTAATCGGTGAGTGCTTCGTTCACAATCCTCGGCGTGTGCACCGGCATAATGAAATCGTACAACTCATCCAGGATTTTTGCCTGAAGAAGAGTTTCGGAGTGTATAGAGAGAACACCTTTAGGGTTAATGGAGAGGGACCTTGCCGTCGAGACCGAGCGGAGGAGGTTCGTGCTCGACGTTACGGTCAGGTTTGAGGATGGACGGAGTCTTGAGCATGCTGCCCGCGAGAAGAGTGATAAATATTCGATACTTTCTTCCATCTTCAAAGACGGTAAGAGATTTAAGGTCCTTCCGGTTGTCCTGGGATCTCGGGGGCGGTTCCAATCGCGACAGAAAGAGCGTTATCAGAGATATCGCTCAACGAGGGAGGCATGCTCAAGACTATGTCCTTAATATGCTTAAGATCTAGTGTAGAGATAATAAATGCCCACCTCGATTACAGGTAAAATCGTTAATCCATTCGACCTCCCTGCCTCCTCGTGGCGCGCGTTGGCAACGGCGTAAGCCGGCTGAATGGGAGGAGTAGATAGTTTCATTGTTCTATCTAAATGTGTTGATCGTTGGGTGCTTCCTGCGGGATTGGATTGGGTTTGTTGTTTAGGTAGGTGCAAATAGGCAAGTTTGTTAGTTTTAGGAGTCGCTAGGGTTTAAATAAATGTTGGGGTTTCGCGCATTAGTTAGTTGTTTCAATATTTAGTTCTTTAATGTTTAGGGCCTTTGTAGTATTACCATAATTTTAATGTATTGTAATTTTGAGTTTAGGTATTGTTGTTTCTATTTCATGTATTTAGGTTTATATATTTTTGTATTTATTGTATGTGTATGTTTTTGGTTACTATATTGGAGTTCTATGCTGAGCTGCTCTGATTGGAGTGGAAGTAAGGATCTCTCACTATTGGCAACTTCTGAGCTTGCAAGCACCTGTTTCCGATTTTGCCAAAGATTTTATGTAAATAGGTGAAACATTTCGCGTAGGTACAGTTCAACCAATAGGAATGTAACGGGAACTGACTGGAACTCTTTTCTTCTCGTCGCGAAATTTCAAAATGGGGTGCGCTTACTGCTTCCACTGCTGTATAACGGAAGTTTGTCGAAGTTAAAGGTTGATTTGATTTGCTTTGATTTGATTTTAGCGTCCCGTTCAGCAGCGAGGCTATACGAGACGTGGACCTACTGATTAACGTGGAATCCGAACCACATGAGCTCCCACTGGGAATCGAACCAGGGTCTCCCACGTCAAAGGCGAAGTTAAAGGTGTAGAGGAATCCTTGGAGTGTGTAGACGGTTGGCACATCCCTTGTTCTGCACATACATTTGTTGGATATTCTGCATTTTCTGATGAATTATGATGTACTGTTAAGGAATAAAGTTTGTTTCTGTAAATATTTTGAGGTTGTAAGGCCAAATGTCCGCTTTTGTGAACCCAGAAATTGTGTTTATAACAGATGCTAATTTCATACAAGCTAGCGTAAAGGTTTTCCAAATGTCGTACTGATTAATGATTCGGCAAGAGTGTCGTGTTTGGAAAATATTTAGTTCTTGAGCGAATGTCGTACTGATTAATGATTCGGCTAGAGTGTCGTGTTTGGAAAATATTTAGTTCTTGAGCGAAGTCTTAATTTAGCGGGGAAAACCCAGACATGCCCAGTGGCTGTAGTTTGTAGTATGAGGGGAAGAGAATAGGAAAATTGCATTATTTGCAGACGCGTATTGCAAAGCAGGATAATATTTGTTAGCCTCCAGATTGTCCAGAAGAACAATTTTTCTCATTTGTTGGCTGCCTCTCTCAACAAAGAATTTTAACCATTAATCCAACCGCTGTATATATAGGTGTCGTGTGAACCAGGGGAACCATAATCCAGAAGCCTACCCTGCATCTTCTTACAGGAAAATATAAATTATGGTGGAATGAATGAAGCCAATGCACTCAGATTCAATCTCACAAGAAGTGTTAAATTATACGGGTAAAGTCGATGCATACCCGCTTCGCCCTATTCACTTTGCCCGGCTAAGTCCATTTTTGTTCAAACATCTACGGGATTCTTATGAACATCATAGTAGTATTCGTGACCAGGGAGATTACAGGTTCATACATCAGTTCAACTTACATGACAAACACCAAAATTATTTAAAAGCAAATTACTAGTAGTTTGATATATAAGAACTTACCTTAATTCTTTCCGAACACGCATTTTTGGGTTTTTCTCACACCATGTGTTCCATACCACGATCAGAACAACGTTTGCACTGACAAATGAAACTCACTTTCCATACTTCTCACATATTTCTCGCTTTGCGCGCTACTGTATGTAACTAATGAATTATTAACATTATTATCTTTGCCCGATTTACCTCTACGTAATTCAGAAGTAGTTCCTCGGTTTAAAGTACGATCTAGCATATTCAATTAATCTAGCCTTTGTAAGGTCATCAAATGATGAAGCACTTGGCGGAACGCAATTATCATTATTTTGAAGCCATTCAATGTTATTGACATTTCTCTAGCTCATGGATGGGTTCCTCATTTCTAAATTTATCATGGTAATATATTGTCCACTCATTATCATGCAAAAACATAATTTCTCGCAATATGGAATCCCTCTGCTCTGCTATCCTGGAACTCTCTATTAAAATTTGTTTTTCTTGTTAAATGTTCTGTATTTATACCCGATTTTCATAATATGCCGCCAAAGAGATGTCTCGCTTATATCCAGAAAATCATTTACGCCGTTTTACAATTTTTCGAAAATACGCCTTATCGTAGGAAATTCTCGAACTGCATAAAAATCATGCACTTTTCACCTAATCACCCCTTGCATAAACTCATCCAATATATATTTTTCCGGTTTACCAGAATTTTTCCTTGGACAAGAAACTTCCCCACTTTCGCGTTGTTCTTTATTTGTAACGTGTTCCACTGGTCGCTCACTAGCAGCAAGACACAACTGGGCCATACGCCTTACTGGTTGATATATAAAATTACTTACACGCTGCTCTTTCTTTGCAGCAAAATAAGCTTGGGCTATATTAACCATTGATTCCTCAGAAATTCGCAAATAATGCATAATATGTAACAAAACAAACCAACTACTAACACCAATAGTTTAATCAAATGACAGACACCTGTTTAGCAACGCACCTGTCTTGCACGACACGGCTACCACGATTAAATACGCGCCAGGAAAATGTGAATGCCATCGTTAACTCCCTATGAACTGCGAAAATCGAAGATCAGAGAAAATTGTAACGTCACATTTGTCATTGTTTAAATACAACAAATCGGAACAGTTTGGTTGAAATAGGTACTTTAAAATCTTTCTATTAGTTTTTTTTATAGATTGATAACACCCCTCAGCAATTCAGACATAATGATGTCTCTCACCTTTCACTGAATAACAAGAAAATTATTAATTATTAATTTCTAAAAAACAAGAAAATTAAGTGTTGAGTAATGAAATCTTCAGGTATTACACTTAACAGATGCACCTACAGATCGTGACAGGAACTTATTTTACGTGATCTCGTTTCCAATATACGCGGGAGGGAGGGGATAAAAAGTTTTGAGCCTTGAGGAAACTATAAGAAGTATAGATTTGGTAATACCTTTATTTTTGAACATAATGCCCTTGAACAGCAACATACTTGCTTCAACAATGCTGCAGTGATCTTATCCCAGTAGAAAAATATCCTTAGGTTGTGACCACAGAACTCCTCCACGGCTGTCATGACGTCATTATCGCTTGCAAAACGTAGTCCTGCTAAAGCCTTTTTCAGATTAGTCTGTGGGGACCAGATCTGGAGAATAGGGTAAAAGAGGAACGAGCTCAAAGCCTCATTCGTTAATAGTAGCCATGGCAACTGCTAATGTGTGGCCCAGAACATTGTCGTAATAGTAGAGAACGCATATGGACGTTTGTGGACTCTTTTTCTTGAATATATACACAACGTTTTTTCAAAAGGTCACCAAAGTATTGTCCTGTGATGGTATGGCCTCTTTGCAGGTAATCAATGAATATCACACCTTGGGAATCCCAAAAAAACAGAAGCCATCACTTTGCCAGCGGAAGGGATCACCTTTGCCTTCTTCGGTGTGGGGGAAGAGGGATGCTTCCATTGTTAGGATTGTTGTTTTATTTCTTCCTGGAGATGGTGTACCCAACACTCGTCCATAGTGATAAATCGACAGAGAAAGTCATCCATATCACGTTCTAACATTTTCAAGTTGTCCACGGATAGGAGGTAGCGAGTGCGTTTTTGTTCGGGAGTCAGAAGACGTTGGACAATCGAGCAGAAACTTTTGATAAACCAAGTTCATTCTTCAGAATATGATCTGCTCGCTCCTCTGATATGCTCATCCTGTCTGCTATCTGTCGAGTTGGCAATCGGTGATCTTTTATGATCATATCAAGTACCATGTCAATGTTTTCCGTGGTGGTAGCACTTGATGGTCTCCTAGCTCTCGCCTCATCTTCAACATTCTGCCTACCACGCTTAACTTCCTGCACCTATCGTTTGATGGTGGTCTATGAAGGAGTAGATTCATCTAAGGTGTTGACCATATCCTGCTGGATCTCAGACGCGGACATTTCTTTTAATTGCAGATACTTGATGACTGACCTGTACTCGATTTTTTTTTTCATTTTCCCAAATTCTGTCATCTCACTCACTTCAAGACTCTGTAAAAGACAAAATAAATTATTTAGAACCAAGAGCTTGATACACATTAATATCAAAGGTTGTACTATTCTAATACATATAATTATTCTATTCTAGATTCTCATTTTCTATGTTAGGCTCAAAACTTTTCAGTCACTCCTCGTATAGTCCTATAAACATTGATCTACCAAAAAAAGTACTATAAAATACGCACTTTTTCATTAATTTCTATTTTTTTTCTCACTACACACTAGAACGAAAATTTGTATATCTTGCAGTGTAAGTATTGAAAATACAACATTCCAACAATTCTAACCGGATACGACAATATAAGTTCTGAGTGAACGTCAGGGCAGCACCACGAAATCAGGAGCCTGTCTTTATGAAATGGATAGTAGTCGGTCCGGTATCACAAACCGCTGAACACACTGAACACAATTTATACCCAATAACATTTCAACCAGGAGACGAGAGTTAGAAAGCATGTGAAGCACTAAATCAGACTTTTGCTGTGTAGTTGACGCACGGAACATTTTTTGGAGATCTTGATTGTTTGGAGCATGTTGTGCAATGAGTGCCAAATATCAATGGACATTATGATGTACGCATGTGTAATCTATTGTACGTATAATGTATTGTTTCACTGCATGCTGTATGTGAGAAGAAAGAAAAAATACTAATGATCTATATTAGTACAGAAAATGTATGAAATAAAGTGAAATTATCAAATCTGCAATACTTGAAGAAAATACGTTTGTAGTTTTTTTGTTTCCAATCATGGTCCTACTCCACTTCTACGTAGTTCTCGTAATTCCAACAAACTTTTCTCTACAGCAGATCTTGGCCATTACACTGAGTATGGATTGAAATTGAAGTTAAACCATAACCATTTACCCACGCCAGGCACGTAGCCAGGATTTCGTAATAGGGGGGGTCCGAGACATGAAATACTGTGGTTATCCACACCACAGTTCGATTATTCTAAACTATTTTACTGGTAACATATATTAGTTCGTTTAGTCAAGATTTCGTAATGCGGGGGGGAGGGCAGAAATATTGTGGTTATCACACAAGGGGCTTGATCACTATTTGTTAGGACAATAAAATGAGGACATGATAGTAAGTATTTTAGTAACAAACTATGAAGAAATGTCGAATAAAGGAATATTAAAAAGATTTTAAAAGATTTTACAATATCTACGTTCCTTCTTCTGTTCATCCAAATATAACAATTTTCCTTTCATTATGACCTCAACTATTTTTAAAGAAGTACGTATCCAATAATGTCTTGTAAAATATTTTACAATACTTGCGCTCCTTTCTCTATTGAATCAAGTGTTAACGGAACTTTCTTCCACATAACTTTTTGTTTTTAATATCCGTCAAATACTGTCTGTTCCAAATGACAAGTTAAAGGAGCAGTTGAAAACCGTTCCTGAAATAACATGTTTAATACTACAGAGAAGCGATGATGAAAAATTATTTTTATTTTTAGCTTTTTATTTTTAACGGCGACTCTTCTTATTTCTCGTTTCATTTTGTTTTATCCTTCCTTATTTTTTATTTCTGGTCTCGAAGGGGGGGGGTACGGACCCCCCGAACCCATCCCTTGGCTACGTGCCTGAGTAGGAGTACCGCCATAATTATTCAGTGAAAGGTAGAAGAGATCTTTGGTAAGGTAAAAGTTTGTTTCCTTCTTGTTATAAAATGTGTCATTTATAAACTTAAATATAATACAGATCTGTGAAGCCATAGTTCTCACTTAACACTTGTGTGGAATAATGGAAAATTCTTAATTTAACCATCACGACTGCAAGTTTACAAGTATTATAGTATATACTCAAAGGGCATGTATGTAATCCTTAGGAAAAGACCTACAACAATCCGTAGTTAACAGCGTATTTTGCCATATTTACAGTATAAAAATAAATAACTTCTTAAAAAAATGAAAAACTATTAGTTATTATTGTAGAATTTGTGTAATTCAATAGTCATATAAAGCAATAGCGGTTCTTGGTCTGCAGAAGAGAAATTTCGTTTTTAATATCCATGTATCTTTGTCAGCTGCTCTATTGTAAAGAACCATGAAATCTAAATTTTTTGCCTTCGAGACATCATTTAATAAATAATAACATTTGAAGTGATTTGTTGGTCTTCAATCAATTGGCCCCCTCCATGTAGCGGACCGTCATTGTCGGGGATGGAGTGAAGCTGAGAGGGTAGCTACATTTATCATTTATGTATCACCCATCATCCGCATGTTTTTGTATGCCCCCTCAGCCTCGAATACCACTACTGGACTCACGGGTGGTTGGTGATAACATTGTAAAGTGGGTGGTCTGTGGATGTCTTTTTTCATCTGGAGTGAACGTGCACCTATCATAGCCTGCTGTTGTGTTAGTGTTGTACGGAATTCAAATCTTTAAAAGTACAAAAGATACACAAAAAACTAATAAAAATAAAAAGCGCAAAAGATAAAACAATCGTCAGCTTTCGTTCTCTTGGGTTGGTGGGGTCTATGTTTTCGGTTTGACAGTTTAGTTCCTTTTAGTTCTAATTCTTCTTTTTCCGGGGTCATACGGTTTCGTCGACAGAAATGGTTTTCTTGTACACTCATTCTCCTTGACCGCGTCGGCCCCACGCTGAATATACGGTGAGTGCCTGCTTATGGGATAGCCAGTGAGGGTGTCAAGTTAAGGCGTTCATACGTATTTTCTATTTATCAGTGTATATATAACATCAGCATTTCATTGGTACTAAAACTATAATCAGTTCTGGGCTCATCCTCTCGTAAGAATCCTAAACCAAACGAAAGCGGGACAAAATCTCAAGTTTTTGATAGTGTGGAAAAGAAAAGTAGCGTGATGCCTGTATTCCTATTTCTTGTAATTAAGTAGATGCTTATAGTGCCAATGCCCAAGCTAACCATTCAAGTGCTATTAAGGGTTTGTTCCATTTTCTTATTAATAAAGTAATTACTTATACTGCCGGACAGTTAAAGATATCAACAGATTACGGATTGGTATTTTATTGGTGGAAGTGGTTGATACGGCAACGAAAATATGAAATGACACTTTATTAGTTGAACGAGAACCAAACAGCAGAGTTATTAAATTGACTATCATTAGACCAGTTAACGCGTTGGTAGATCTCATCGTCTACTGAACATCTCTCGCGGTATAGTATCATGTTGAGACCTTCTAAATATCACCGAGAGGAGATTAAATTGGTGTTGGTTGACCAACATGTTGTAAATGTAACTCGTACCAAAAGTAAGAACTCAGGTGAACTCATTGTTGCTTAGTCACTAATTCTTAGTTTCGTTCGCCTACACTTCCGGACTACGTGAATTCTGGTTATTATCGACTTAAAGTGCGTCTCTATATTCCCAGGCCCCTGCGTTGTTTCAGCTGTCAACACTTCGGGCACATCAACACTTCGTGTAATGCAGTGCTGCTCTTTGTGCTCTTTGTGGTAGGATAATCATTGTATGGAACCCTGTGCAGCGACCACGCATTTTGGATCAACTGCACGAGGGAGCATTCTGCTTGGTCTCCTGACTGTTCAACCTTTCAATATGAGAAACACATCCGAGAGCTAATGGTTATTGAGAAGATCTCTGCTGCCGAAGCTATGCGTCACTTAAAAGAAAGTATCCCTCCCTCTCTTTCTGTGTCCTTTGTTACCGTTTCAATTACCTCTCGTAAAAGTGCGACAACACAGACATCCGATGTTTCTACTCAAACAGATCTTGTTCCCGACGAAAGTCCAGAAATTCGGACTCTAATCGCATTCACTAGCGAATCTCCCAAACCTTCACGTGTTTCTGTTAGTGTTGGTCTTCGGCGAACTCCAACACTTCGCCACTCACCTTATATGACGGTCTAAACTTAGCCAGTATACAGGGTAACTATAATTAAAGTTCCACTTCAAAATGCTGTAAAAAAAAAAAAAAAAACACTGGTCAGAATGTCTTCAAATTTTAATTGAATATACTTCAAGAAGGAGGGGTTGAAATGGTATGGCATAAGAAAAGAAAAGTTCCAAATTGTATTAATGGATGATGCTTAAGCGGCATAACGAAAGAGAATTCGGCTACAAGTGAAATTTTGAAACGAAATTCGACAGCTTTCGCATAAGTTGCACATTAAATCAACTGTACTGTTTAATGTGCATGATTGTTTCGGTTTTGTGACGGAAAAAATGACTTAAAATAATCATTCAACAGCTGTGGTACTGTTACTGGTAAGCCCATAAACCACGGCGTGTCACCCTGGATGGGAAAATCGAATTTTAATTATCCTTAGGCCAAAAACCGCATGGAGAGCACATAATGATTCGGTGTTTAATTGTTCTAGGGCCAAAAACCGTATAAAAAGCACATAATGATTCGGTTTGTAATTATAATTATCCTTAGGCCAAAACCGCATAAAAAGCACAATGATTCGGTTTGTAATTGTCCTTACGCAAAAACCATCATAAAAAGCAACAATGAAACCGCATATTAATTATCGGTAGACTTGCGTAAGACATGTCCAATATGCTGTCCACCATTTTCCTTCCACAAGTTGAAACCGATAAACAGTATGCTCCACAACAGATCATAGTGCCTCAGGCATCACGTTGTGAATGAGTTGCGTAATCTATGTCTTCAATTCAGCTAAATTTGCAATCGGGCCACTGGACACAGCATGTTTAAGTTGACCCCACAGCCAGAAGTCACATATTATGCTCCAGCATCACAACTATGCTGTTGTTAATGGGTTTTCATTGTTTTTTTAATTATATATTTATTTCATGTTTCAATTTATTTGTTCTTTTGTTCATGAATCATCAGTTCACCAATATAAATTTTGATGTTGAGAAACATTAAGGATGTAACCAACATATTATCTATCTGCACCGATAAAAACTCTAATGGAAAATACTACAGGAATTTGGTTGTTGGTCTGTATCGTATTGAAACAAAAACACAAGAAAATCGATTTTCATATATAATACTTCACCTTGAATACTTCTGATTAAGATGAAGTGAATGTTATAATTTAAATACAGGATAATTTAATGTTTGAATACGTTTTGGTTGTGCTAATGACTCGGTAAAGTTATCTTTGAAGAAAATAATATTTAGTGGCTCTTTTCTAAGTAATATTAATTTTAATTTATATATTATCTGAAAATATTTATTTTGTGGGTTACGAAGATGGATAAGTTGGCAAGATGGCGTAGAATGTTGTACATCATAGAGCGTCATGCTCTTTAATTATTTCAATTTAATTATTAATAACAATTTCCATTCTGGACATAATATAGTGCATTACAATTTTTATAGTGTTTTACATAATTTTTTGTATGTTCTACGCTTCTGCCTTCCTTTTTCAATAACAAACTAGTGTGGAAACAGAACTATTTGAAACAGGCCAATTCGTCCATTTTGGAACGGGCCATCTTTTTACAATTATAATAGCAACAAGAAGATTTAAAACAATTTTAGTGAAGCAGTCAACTTGGCCTTAGTGCTGTGACTTTAATTTTAAAATCTCCCGCAAGGGAGGTGAATAGATAGATAGAAAGATGGATAAAATGTTGAACTAAGCAAATCTTCGGGAAGCTTTGCTTCCCCTTTTCCTATGCTACTGCATAGCCATGCCACTAATTAAATCTAGAATTCGCAACTACTAACTCGAAATGTTTTCAATAACCCAAAATTGCAAGTTTCTTGTTTTCATGTTGGAATTTTACACAAATTGATATGTTTATTCGTATTCTGCTTGTTGTACATGACGATAAAGCATGAGTCAGAAGCAGATAACAAATTAACTTCAAACACGTTAATTACCTACTGTGGCATAGCTACATTTACAATATTATTGTGCTTATGAGGATCCTGTTCTACATAATTCTTTGTAAGCCTATACTTTAAGCCTTTTCATTACAGTGACCGTAGAATCTGTGTGTAATAACAGGAAAGAATGTTGCCAATTGTTAAATGAAGTTAAATACTATATTAATAGTTATACAGTAAATGGAATATGTATAGTGGATACATATTTTGAGCTAATGCATATGGCAAATAATTTAATTAATTATTTAATATAAAGATAAAAATTTTATTTAGATTGCACATTCGCCTGTTATGAAGACGCCAGACCTAACTGTATGAAGAAGGATTGGATTATACTAGGCTTCTCAAGCAAATGATACATTAATGACATATTACTATCTAAAGGTAGTTGTATTTTATACCACATCTACAGTAATCTAACGAACTAACAGCTTTATATTTGCATGACATATATCAACAGTAATCTTTTCAACGTTGTGCTAAACAACCTGCATCAGGAGTTTCCTAAGAGGAGGATCGGGTTGGCAGGTACCGATAAACTGGTCACCATGCCCTGTGGATCTAACGCAACTGGACTTCTACCTGTAGGACCACCTATCTTAAGCCATGGTGTACATCATCAGATCAAAAATTTACAGCATTTTGTGCTGCAAATGGAGCCGCGTGCTATCCTGAGTTCAGGAACATTGCTGACTACCGTGCATCCGTGTGTTATACACCGTCGCTGCAGAGGGTGGTTATTTCAAGCATATGCTATGAGTGACCAACAGAACAAACACAGTAAACGGTTAGTGTTAATACAAAATGGTCAACGGCATTGCACTCTTGTGAAAATTATGCATATAAAACATGCGGCGCAAGCCGACTTTAGTACTTAAAGCTTAAGATGGTGGTCTCCAACATGGTGGACATAGTGGTTTCTTGTGTTTCTGAGCCTGCCAGATCCCCCAAACATCAAATACGATCAATGTAGACCCTGATCTAACAGCCTTTTCAGTGTCAGGTTGCCATCTGACTTTCGACTCATACTGTAAAACTCATGATTGTTTTGCGGATGTTTCAGGTGGTAAAGTTTGGAGACAAATTTGTCAGAAGTGGTTTGCTGAAAATCAATTCAACTTTAGTATTCAATTAAGCATGTTAATATAATACATACTTTATGTTCAGAATCATTCAATTTCCCTCATTTGTCGGAAAGTTAACGGCGATTTTCTCGAATTATTTTTTGTGTTTGGAGATTAGCTTTCTGAGTTTGATAGTTAGTATGATGAGGACTATCTAACGAGTTAATTGGTTCCGATGTCTCATTGACTTCTTGTGAGGTTCCCATGTTAGTATGATAAGAATTTTGTAAATTGTTGTTTTTCATCATTTGTATTAACCGGCCTAAAGTTTTCTTTCTTTGGCCGCTTCCTAAAATATTTTCTTGACTTTCTATATATTTCACAACACACATCAAAACACAACAATTATCAGTGTGATTGCAAGTTTTCCTTAATACTATCAGTGACCATGTAATAAGCAGAGTCTGAAAACAACAAACTTCCCCAATCTTGAGTTTCTCGTCGATACCAACAATCGGATGAGAATAACTACTGATAAAGTAAAACACTCATTTACAAATAAAAGATAAATATTTAAAGTCAAGTTAGTACAGGCACGTGTAAACATATCAATTTCCAAGTGTAACACAAAAAAAATTGCAACCTGTGCGTATAAAAAAAAACTACGTTCTGTAACGGTCAGGCCTAGTAATAATCCGTCTAGTACCGGAAGCATATTGTGCAGAACTCAATAATGGAATCTATCGTTCAATTATTACTTTCAATCCTTGTATTGACAGTTTTAGCTCATTGTATCATTCTAGAAAAGGGTAAGTAACATGAAAATAGCATAATTGAATAATAAGTACCTTAATTCTATAACTCAATGGGAATTTATAAAATGTGAATTTACTTTTTAAATGCAAAAAATAAATTAAAATATTGATATAAAGTGTTCCTGAAAATATTTCTTCACTTTCCAACATGTAATAGTATCAAGGAAACAAATACCGTTTGAATTCTATTATAACAAGAATTTTAGGAATGAGTTTTAAAAAATGGATCAAAAGATTGCGATCCTGGCCAAGAATTTTAGGAACGATCGAAAACAATGCATCAAAACATTGCGATCTTGGCGAATAATTCGTTTTTGGATCAGGGGACACAACATTTTTTAATGGCCCTTGAATCAAGTTTCCGTTTTTTCTTTATCGGAATAAGCACATCATACAGAGTTAGGTGGTAGTTTGGGTTTGGCTGCTCTATATGTAGCTCTCCAGATATAAGGCGTACAAGAAAATTTTTGATTGGATGAAGTAGCTATATTGGATTTTTTGGATCAGAGCCAAAAAATTTTTGAACGGCTCCAAAATCGAATTTTTCTTATTTTTTACGGAATAAGCACACCATACTGAGTTAAGTGATAGTTTGGGTCTAGCTACGCTAGATGTAGTTCTCCAGATATAAGGCATACAAAAAAAATTTGATTCCATGAAATATATTGGATTCTTTTGATCAGGGACCACAAAGCTTTTGAACGGGCCCTAAATCGAGTTTTCGTTTTTTTTTTTCGGATAAACACATCATACTGACTTAAGTGATAATTTGGGTTTGGCTACTCTATATGTAGTTCTCCAGATATAAGACCTACAAAAAATTTTTGGCCTGAAATATATTGGATCTCTTGATACCCCCCCCCCCCCGGCAAAGAAAGAAAAAAGAAAATGCACTTTTATTGGTCCTCCTCATAAGATTCTATCCAGTCCACGTCTGCCTTTGACCAGGATAGAGAGAGTGCGAAACGGCATTAATTATATCAATATACGATACTACCTAGGTGCACTCAATGAATATTTATATAGTTATTGAAGAAGGATTTCTGAAAACTGATCCATCTTAATATCGATTACTGTGAAGCTTAAATAAAAGGAGAAAATACAAAAAGTACTACAGCATTTGTATTGGGTTCTTACCCACACGAAGAGCCTCTCATAATGTGAGGGAAATGAACAGAATGAGGAAGAAGTAAGCCTCCCCGCTGGTCTAGTAGCTAGCGCGTGTGCCTTTGTTTCGATTTTCAATGGGAGAGCACAAAAATTTAATTTCATCCTTATTCACTTTCAGTAACCATACGTCTCCCTTAGCCTAAAGGGCATAATCCTAGAACGTTAAACTAATTTCATTTTGTTTTATACGAAGAGATAAGTGAACTGCTCGTTGCTACTTGAGTGTAGAGTTTTAGTAATTATATTGATTATAAATCTCTGTAAGGAATGGCAGTGGATCAATGATAGATAACTCAGGATCAGTCAGCTGGTGTATGGAGTCCCCGGCTCGACCCTAGCTCGCGCCAAGTGAGCTTTGTTGTTGGACAAATACCATGTGCGTTGCTCTTTTTAGTTTTTCTCGTTTTCTCCCACTTTCATTACGCCATTTCATTGTTCTTTTTCTCACCAAATGTTCCAAATGTTCATTCCACCATTTTATTCGTTCTCTTTGTCACTTTTTTTTTAAGCTTGCACAGCACAATTGTTGGATGAAACTGAAAATTTTCATTTAATTTCTCGAATATCGAATGTAAATAAAGGTATTTAAGCACAAATCTAGTTTTATTTGATTTGTGAATTAGGTTAATATCATTAGAGTTTGCAATATAAAATCAACTGTATGTTTCAAACTTAAAACATGCGTTGTGAGTGTCCTGTATATTTTACGCATAGTGTAAAGTAGTAGTAATATTGGCTTCATTATTTAAATTGCATTTCATGAAATAGCAACATAAAGTGGAAGTCAGTGTAACTTAACATAGATAGTGGAAGCTAATTTGCAGATAAATCGTTCGTAATAAATTTGATTCCGTTACGATTTGATTATCATTACACTTTGCATGATAAATAATTACATATTGGATACAGTGAGGAAATTAATAAGTAAGTAGTAACATAATTGAAGTAGGTCTCTGTAATCGTAGAAGCAGGAGAACATAGTGTCTATCAAACTCGTCTAATTAAATCATTAGTGTTACGGTTTACACAAGAGTAACTTTTCTTTAATGTAACTGGTAGGTAGCAAATTGAAGACTTTGGGCAGAAAACTATCAAGTCCAAAAAATGAAACTGTAAAGGAGATACCTGCACAAGGGTTTCTCTTCATGCCATTTTCTTCAAACTTGGCACACGTATACTAGACCGAAAACAAATCAAAACGTATTTTTGTTCCCTTCGGAAAGTAGATTAAGAGGGGCAAAGGGCTTTTTTAAAAAAAGGGCCCTTGATTAAAAGGGCCATTTTAAAGAAACGAAATTCTGCCGATGCAAAGATAATTTCAAAGTAGGAAATATGGGTTTTGTTGTTTTTGCGAGAAAAGGGTTGCAGGGGCAATGCCTCCTTCGAAATGACAAAGGACCCCGCACAATCCTTACGGAAATTGAATTTCGGTAGAATTGCCTGAAACCGTGATATGTTGTAGGTATGGTGTTCCTGAGAAAAAGGCTCAATGAGCACAACCATAAATCACCGACCGTTTGGCCACTATAGGGCCACTTTTTTTAAAACAGTCGAAGATAACGACGTTTTAAATTTCGGTAAAACTGACTAAAATTGTGATATGTTGTAGATATCGTGATCCTAAGAAAAAGTCTCAATGGGCATAACCACCAATCACTGATCGTTTGACCACTACAGGACCACTTTTTTGAAAGCAGCCGAAGGTAATGATATTCTGGATTTCGATGAAAATGACCGAAACTGTGATATGTTGTAGATTGTAATCCTGAGAAAAAGTCTCAAGAGGCACAACCGCGAATCACTGACCGTTTGGCCACTACAGGGTCACTTTTTGAAAGCAGCGGAAGATAGTGATATTCTGAATTTCGATGAAAATGACTGAAACTGTGATATGTTGTAGATATCGTGATCCTGAGAAAGACTCTTAATGGTCACAACCACCAATCAGTGACCATTTGGCAACTACGGGGCCACATTTTTAAAACAGCAGAAGGTAAGGATATTCTGGAATTTTGGTAGATGTGTATGAAAAGTCCTATTCCACAACCCGGAAAAGGGATGGGGATAATAGTTGTCAATATCATTTAAGCATAGAAACCATTCAGATGTTCATCCTGCGGGTCAAATGGAAACCCTGGAAAGGCGTAGACTAATTTTTCTCAGGATCACGAAATCTACAACATATCAGTTCCATTTATTTACACCGAAATCAAAAATATCGTTATACCCGAATGTTTTTAAAAATCTCGAACTGTAGTGGCCAAACGGTCAGATGAGAAGATCTTCAACGTATCTTAGTTTTACTCACCTTACCGAAATCCAGAACACTGCTATACTCGGCTGTTTTCTTGAAAATAGCCCGGTAGTGATAAACGATTACTGATTTGTGGTTGTATCCATTGAGACATTTTCTCAGAATGACCACATCTACAAAATATCACACACAGTAAAAAATGGTTGTGTTAATTCAACTCAATTTTAGCACACGGCAGTGGTTCCAGCGGGACTACCACTATGCGGTGTTAATTCAACACATACCCCGCGGTGTTGGCGTTTAACACAGGGGGTGTGTTACGTCTTTAACACACAACCGGTGTTGAGCCGTGCCGTAAGCGTTAATGAACCACAAAATTACTCCCCCAAAATATGTTAAATCACCTATATGAGTAATGTGTTTACATTATGCTGAGTCAAAAAAAAAAAAACATTTTAAACAAGTAAAAAAATGTACTCCAGTGGCGGGTGGGGCACAAACCACCAACCTTTCAATTACTAGCCGCGTGCTCTTCCGACTTGGCCATGGATGCGATGAAGAATACGTCGCTTGTAGAAGGATAAATTGTTGAGATCTTTTGAATTTGGCTAATCAGAGTGCTCCTTTAACATCATATATTCGACGATAACCGTTTGGGATAAGATAAAATCTACTCGCCATGTAATTTTATAAGAAAATGACGAGTATCCATTTACTTTATTTCATGGTTCTTCCATATTCACTTTCAAATGATCGACGCCAATTGCCATATAATAAAGTTGATGCGTTTGTTGCTTCTAGTACACATTCTCTTAGAAAAAGAAGCAATAAATGCATCAAATGTGGAAGATGAAATTTTGCGTATACCTGAATTTGTTTAAGTATTTCTTTCTACTGTATTTTTCTATAGCTTCAATTGATAAGGCTTTATAATTAGACGCCCAACATATTTGGCAATCACGCAGAAAACAACACCGAAGATTCCACACTTATGTTAATTTAACACACAGGTTGTGTGTCATTTCAACTACCGGCATTTGACACACAACTCCAAATGGAGAGTGAGTTGTTCTAACCACTTGTTTGTGTTATATTTTAACACAATCGTGTTAACACCAGAGTTGGCGTGGGTCAATGAAAACTTGACCCACGACCCACTGACCCACCACCCACCGTGACCCACGATCCACTGACCCACCACCCACCGTGACCCATGACCAACCACCGCGGTGACCCACTCTGACCCACCACCCACACTGACCCACCACTCACCGTGACCTACTCTGACCCACCGTGACCCACCACCCACCATGAACCTCTCTCATCCACTTTTACCTATTCTGACTCACCAAAATCCATCGTCATCAACTCTGAACACGGTCCACGGCCTCTTCTGAACTGACTAAAGAGTTTACACTTGTAATTGAACAAGACTGTGAAATTGTCACTAATCGGAGTTTGAATTTCTAGTCAATCGCTCAAGCACCACTCGGATACAATGACGGTGGATCTGACCTTTACGATATAAAATGGTAATGTTTGTCAGTGAGGAAATTGAAACAGTTCGAGGTGGGGGGGGGGGGAAATTAGTGTGTGCCTAAAATATACTTGTACTAAGAGAGTATTCTTGCAAGTGTTAATTTCTGAACGCACTCCACAAGAAACTTCTATTCGCAGGGAAAATAACCCTGTACAATATGGAAAAGATTATGGTTTCTCAGTTCACAGTATTTTTCTCACAAAAGACTTAAAAAATCAGTTTTTCATAGTGTATAAAGGTGCTCGGGTACCCTATGTGAGAGCATCTCCATAAAGTATGCTCATAATTGTAATTTGTGTAATCACTAAAACACCACGTTAAATTTAAGTTACAAATATTCATAATTGCAACTATTA
The DNA here is from genome assembly GCF_964235325.1 of Thermobia domestica. Taxonomy (NCBI): domain Eukaryota; kingdom Metazoa; phylum Arthropoda; class Insecta; order Zygentoma; family Lepismatidae; genus Thermobia; species Thermobia domestica. The sequence continues at coordinate 123,600,772 of NC_137462.1, read as the reverse complement.
TGAACATGAGACTTATGAGCAAAGATGAGACTTACTAAAAATTAGGTACAAAGTTGAATAACACAAATAAGCCATTAGTAATACAAGTATACACTTTCCGTAACTCGTAATTTTCCACCTTAAAACAAATCTGAAATCGGATTTATTTCCTGTTGGTAACTTTTTGGTGGTAAATCATCCGCAGTGGAATGATGTCCATCCTTCAGCCAAGAAATAACTAGCTCGTCTACTTTGAACTTGTCTAGCGGTGGGCCATCAACAATGATGAGCAACAAGTTAGACAATGTTTGAGCACTTAGTCTATTTCTAATATCAGTCATCTGTAAATCCATAAGGGGAAATCCCCGTTCGCACTCTGTCGTAGAAATTGATAATACTTCTACCCGATTTCTGCGACTTCTCATCGACAATCTACTTGTTAGACTTAAGTCTGATAACGATTTTTCTTAGTCAGGTTTGAAATACTCAACAAGATATATCATCTCTCTATCACCATACATCTTCTTTCCCATATCGACTATGTCAGTCGACCCATGTAGAACAGAAACTTCATCTACCACACCTTCCATAGGGAATCTTGTGAATAAATTATCAATTAAAGCCTGATAAACTGATGATTTCTTATTTGTTTACAAATTTATTTTTTGTAATTTCATATGAAGGTTTGATACCATTATCAAGTTCCCTCCCCCGTCTAGAAAGCGAAAGGGAACGAGGTTCCTGGAAAGTGTTCAGAGGTGAATGAGAATTTCCCTCCTTCTTCAACTTCAATTACCACACTGCTGTTTGCCATGTGCCAAATTAGGATGAATTTCAATTAAATTATCATAGTATAATTATTTCTTTGTTGAATTATCAATACTTTTCAGTGGAAAAAAGGATGAAATTTCAAAGTTCCAAATCAAAGTAAGTAGACCAACGTAAAGGGGAAAAAAGTGTAAAATTTTCCATACAATTATGCGTACAATCCAAACTTAAAATTTCCGTGTAATTAAGCTTACAGTACAAATTTTATGCCTATTATTCTCACAACTTTATGGGTTGATTGCCCTGTGCTGTAAGCGCTCCATATAATAAACATAAGCTTCAGCAATTATTATAGCAGAAAACAATGGATATATGAAGCCAAGCACTGTATTTGAAGGGTAAGGGGAAACAACAAGGAATGTCCATGTATGTGCTTTTTCGGGTGCTTTGTCCTATCTGTTGGCGACTCTTGGTACTATTTGACTGTATATGCCATGCATGCCTAGATGTAAAAATGTGGGGCGAAAGATTTAATAATCCTATTCTTTTTACACGGTTTTCAATGTTAAAACGCCGTTTTCTCGAAAATGTAGTTTTGTGACATTCCTTCTTTTTCCCCCTTACCCTTTATTTTTTGTTTCTGATTTTTTTTTCTTAAATAACATCGATCGTTTTCGATCACTTTTACAAACCAACTCACTACCAATTTTCCATATATAGAAAGTCCCCCCCCCCATAAAGGAGAATTTTTAAAAAATGCTAAGACACATTCTGTTTATTTTCAATAAAGAGTTAATACACTGAATTTCAGCTCCGTAAGTTTAACGGCTTGCGAGATACTCATTTTTTTTTTCGCAAAAATTCGGATCCTCACTACCTCCTTAGGATATTATGCATTATAATAAAAGCAATATAATATCCCAGTTTGGATTAAGGCCTAACTATATACCAAAAGTAATTTCATTTGACTTTGCAATTTGACCGTGATGATTCGGCACACATAGTTACATTCAATCTTTTATATAATAATTTATATATTACAGTGATTCAAAAATGTATTTTTTCCAGTAGTTAGCTCTAAAAACTCACAGGTCTCGAAAGCCAAGTTGTAGTGTAAGTCCTATTGCTATTATTACTATTAGAAATATCAATACCAAAAGTGCCTGAAGTTCTTTTTTCACTTGGTTAGATATACTCACCTCAGGTAAGTAGACAGAAACAAGTGGAAAAGGAAGGGAAATGAAGGTCTTGAAAGTAAAACGAAGACAAGTTTACCAGTCTTCAGAAGATCCTGTCTACAATGCAGTGAGCAGAGAGGGTCGGTAGATCATACTGAGTCGGTGGGTCGCAGTGGGTGGTGGGTCGCAGTGGGTCATGGTTTGTGGTGGGTCACAGTGGGTCATGGTGGGTGGTGGGACGCAGTGAGTCTCGGTGGGTGGTGGGTCGCAGTGGGTCACGGTAGGTGGTGGGTCACAGTGGGTCACATGCTGTTGACCCACGACCCACTGACCCACTCAGAAAACTTGACCCACTGACCCACTCCATCTCTGGTTAACACATATGCATGTCGCTGAAATAACAACGATTTTTTACAATGCAGTTTCTGTCATTTTGACCGAAGTCCAGAATATCACTATCTTTGGCTCGCTGCTTTTAAAACGATGGTCTCGTAGTGGACAAACGGTTAGTGATTAGTTGTTTTGCCCATTAAGACCTTTTCTCAGGATCACAATATCTACAACACATCACAGTTTCAGTTATTTTCACCGAAATCTAGAACATCACACTCTTTGCTTGCTTTAAAAAAGTGGCCTCGTAGTGGCCAAACGATTAGTGAGTGGTAGTTGTGCCCATTAAGACTTTTCTTCAAGGTCACAATATCTACAATATATCACGGTTTCAAGTAATTCCACCAAAATCCAGAATACCGTTATCTTCTGTTCCCGAAAAAGCGACCCTGTAGTGGTCAAACGGTCAGTGAGTGGTGGTTGTGCCTACTAAGACTTTTTCTCAGGATCACAACATCTAAAACATATGTCTACAACATATCACGGTTTCAAGCAATTCTACCGAAATCCAGAATACCGTTACCTTCTGTTTTTTTCTTTTTAAAAAAGGACACTGTAGTGGGCAAATGGTCATTGATTGCCGGCTGCGACTGTTGAAACTTTTTTCAGGATTACAATATCTACAACGTATCAGGTTTCAAACAATTCCACCGAAATGTAGAATATCGTTACATTCTGCTGTTTTCAAAATGCGGCTCTGTAGTGGCCAAACGGTCAGTGATTCGTGGTTATGCCTATTGAAAGTTTTTTTTTTTTTCTCAGGATCACATCTACAACACAGTTTCAGTCATTTTCATCGAAATCCAGAATATCATTATATTCGGCTGCTTTCAAAAAAGTGGCCTTGTAGTGGTCAAACGATCAATGATTATTGGTTATGCCCATTAAGACTATTCTGAGGATCACAATATCTACAACGTATCACGGTTTTAGTCAGTTTTACCGAAATCCAGAATGTCGTTGTCTTCGGCTGTTTTCAAAAAAGTGACCCTGTAGTGGCCAAATCATCAGTGATTTGTGGTTGTGTCCATTCAGACTTTCTTAGGAATACAATATCTACAACATATCACGGTTTCAAGCAATTCCGCCGAAATCCAATTTCCGTAAGGATTGTGCGGGGTTCTTTGTGATTTCGAAGGGGGCTTTGCCCCTTGTAACCCTTTTCTCGCAAAAACGACAAAACACGTATTTCCTACTTTGAAGTCATCTTTGCATCGACAGAGTTTTATTTCTTTAAAGTGGCCCTTTTAATCAAAGGGACCCTTTTTTGAAAAGGGTCCCTTTGCCTCTTTTAAGCTATTTTCCGAAGGAAACAAAAAAAAATGCGTGTCGATTTATTTTTGGTCTAGTATATGTGTGCCAAGTTTGAAGAAAATTGCATGAAGAGAATCCCTTGTGAAGCTATCACCTTTATACTTTCACTTTTTGGACTTGAATGGTTTTTCCCCAAAGTCTTCAATTATCATATGTAGTTTTGCAGTATGTCCTCAAATTCTTGGGTACTACTACATCACTTCCAGAACAACATACGCGGAGTCATTTTCACTATACGAAGCTTGAAGTCAATTTAATTCGTTAATATTATATAGAGAAAAGAAATATGCTTATTTATTTATTCCCCACGCTGTTCTTTTATTTTTCTTAATTAGTGGAAATCTCTATTAATCAAAACTTCCATCTCCGCGAACAAACCCACAGTAGCAAATTATATGCTGTATCAACCTAATCGAGAAATGATTGTTCTTATAATCCAGGGGTGGCCAATATGTCGATTGGAGTCTACTAGTCGACCGGCTAATCGTGAGAGGTGACACGCCGTCGTTCGAGTCTTACTCGTATTTTATTGATTACTGTTATTATTTTATGATTCCTTGAGGAGCTACAGTAGTATACAGGTTAAGTACAATGCCAGTGATTTCTGAAATGAAAAGTAGCTCTCAAAGCTACAAGATTAGCCACCGTTGTTAATCTACTTTCGGTTATTAAGGTTTGAATTATAAAAGTACCCGATGGTAAACAGGTCCATGGGACGAAAACGTTTCTTCCAGGGAAGAGGGGCATACAAGTATTGTCAATATATACAAATTGTTATCAAAATAATGGAAACACCTGCAGCAAATGTAACTTAAATTCGGTGCAAATAGGTTAGAAATATCCCCATTTCTAGGATTAACTGAGCTATGAAGACAATTTTACCTATTTGTCTGCAGTTTTCCGAAGGACCGATTCCATTGTGTAGCTAACAGTTGCATCCCAATATGATGTTGGTCAGGTCCCATGGTACTCATTTTCTAATGTAGAGGCCGCGGGCGCTCAGTGGTAGAGCGTTCACCTCTGGTGCTTGGGGTCCCGGGTTCGATCCCAGCAAGTGAACTTTGTGGTGGACAAACACCGTGTGCGTGGGTTTCCTCGGGGTTCTCTCGTTTCCTTCCACTTTCTTCATTTCACCATTTCATTCATTTCTCATCATCATCGTCTCCTTTAGCCTAGCCGGCAAAATCGTGGGACGTAAAACTTAAAGGGATTTAGGATTTATATTTCTGGGCTTTCGGCATCTAAGGCCATTTAGCCCTTCGCGATTTGAGGGATGACGTCAATTGGCGAGCACACAATCCGGGGAAAGGGAAGGAATAAAGGATTGGGAAAGGAAGGAAGTGGCCGGGGACCTATAAGTTAGGTACCACCCCGGCATTTGCCTGGTGTGAATGAGGAAAACCCAGGAAACCCTCAGTCAGGGTGGCTGGCCTGAAAAAGCTGTTACACTTTTTCGACCGAGTGACCCCACCGGGAATCGAACCCGGGGCCGCTCGCACCGAAGGCGAGAGCGTTAGCCACTACGCTACGCGGGGCCACGTAAAACTTAAAGATTTCTTTTCATTTCCTAATGCTGTGCCACCGGGACGACATTTGGGAAATCAATGGCAAATGATACGAATGGTCCAAGTGCACTATTAATATTTTTCGGGTTGCTTTGGAGAATGTTAGAAATTAATTTGTAAAGAAAAATTTATGTTCTCCATGGTACAGGTATGGCATATTTAAATAACCTGGGTGGATTTGAAGATGGTAGCAATGAACCACAAACATACTCAAATACATAGCCCCAATTGCGATGTAGAATGGTGAACTTCGTATGAACTAAATTCCAAATTACACATCAATGAACTACTACTTAACTTACTATGAACTGGGGGCAAAGTTCACTATTGATTTACACCAAACTATGTCGCATATGTTTATCAATAATATAAATCTTGCTTTATTTTCATATCGGAAAGAATTGTAGCTCATTCGAGTAAGAGAAAACCCCTACAATATGATAAATAGAAAAGACTATTCATTCTATCAATAATATTTCTCTTCATATAGACCCTAATTTTAATGTTATTTTCCTAGAGAAAATGATACAACCCAATTAAGATAATAATACAAAACTATTATTTTTGGCAAAACTATATAGGACATTCTTATAATATTTAGCCTATACAATTGAATCGATGATTACAGAAACAACCTGAGTCCACGTTGTGTAGTTTCGAGATAGTTAGAAAAATCTATTGAAATCAAGGTGTACAATCCTCTCACGTTCTGTACTTACGCCGTTCCAATACATTTGACACTTCCCCTTTTTATTCAATAAAATTACATATATCCCCAGAGAATCGGAGAACTTCATAAACCAAAATCAAGAAAAATGTGACTCGAGTTATTTCTGGAATCGTCGATTCAAATATAACAAAAATAAATTACGACATTGCATACTTTCGTAGTTAAAACTTAGTAGTAGTTAATTAACAAAACTGAAGTAACTTTGATAGTATATTAAAAGTGTTTAACAGTAACTTAACTTTTGTCTTTCAAATACTATTTACAGAATCGACAATACAAGACATCACGAACTCTGGGAAATCTGATTCCATTACTGCATCTGCAAATTGCAATAAGAAATATGAAGAAGAAGAAGAAGAAGAATGTCAAATATCAGATAATGATCTTATTAATACTAAACATTCAAGATTAGCTGAAAATAATAAAACATCTACACTCAAGATAATAGGATTTACAAAACATTATGACTTTATTATAATCGGAGCTGGAAGTGCTGGATCAGTTGTTGCTAACAGACTTACAGAAAACACTAAATGGACTGTTTTGCTTTTAGAAGCAGGAGGAGAAGAACCTCAGGTAGCCGAAGTTCCTGCGTACCAAAATTCTTTACGAGGATCCTATATTGATTGGAAATATCAAACTGTACCTCAAGATAACGTATGCTTGTCAATGCCAAATCAAACATGTCCATGGCCTAGTGGAAAAGTACTGGGAGGAAGCAGCACTATTAACGCAATGATTTATACTAGAGGAAACAAGAAAGATTTTGATGGATGGGCAGCAATGGGAAATATAGGGTGGACGTACGAAGATGTTCTTCCATATTTTATAAAATCTGAAGACAACAGAGAATATGCAGATTCTCCTTACCATGGCACAGGAGGATATCTTCCTGTTCAACGGTTTGATTATACTGACTGTAATACTGCTGCTTTCATAGAAGGTATTGAAGAACTCGGTGTTCCATACAGAGATGTGAATGGAGAAAATCAATACGGGGTTATGCTGGGACAATTTACTAGTGCTGGGGGTGAGCGGTATAGCGCAAATAAAGCTTTTCTCGATCCTATTAGAAAACGAAGAAATCTTCATATCTCGATAAACTCTTTTGTTACAAAAATACTCATTGATAAGAAAAAGAAGCGTGCCCAAGGTGTTAAGTTTCAGAAAAACGGTAGAACCTATGTAGCAATCGCTGACAAAGAAGTCATTCTCTCTGCTGGAGGAGTAAGTTCACCACAAATTCTTATGTTATCTGGTATAGGACCTAAAGATCACTTAAAGGAATTTGGTATACCACTAATCGAAAATCTTCCTGTTGGTGATAATTTACGAAATCATGTTACTACAATAGGAGTTCTTTTTCAAATTGATGAAACAGCAACATATCCTCCATCATCGAAAAGAAAAGCTTGTGACAAAACCAAATACGAAAGTCATCGCAAAGGACCTTTGACGACTACTAACAAAGGCACTATAATAGGGTATATAAATTCTCAATATTCAAAAGAGTTAGATTATCCTGACATTCAGTTAGTGGGAGTTCCACTTGTAGATGAGTATGAAAATAATTCGATAAAATATGAAAGTTCTGAACCACTAGCGTACTTTAACAGAATTGCTATAAGTCCAGTTCCAGTGCATTTGCGTAGCGTGGGAAACATTCGACTTCAATCTACTAACCCTTGGGATCATCCTTTGATCTTTGCCAATTACTTTGACGACCCATATGATTTAGAAATAATATTAGAGGGAATTAAATTCTGTCTAAAACTCGAGGATACAAAAGCGCTTAAATCTATTGGAGCCCGGGTAGTTAAAGAGCCTTTGCCTGGTTGCGAAAACTACCAATTTGGTACTCGTGAGTACTTCATTTGTGTTATACAGCATCATACATTTGCTACAAACCATTATACAGGAACTTGTAAAATGGCTCCTAGAAGTGATAACGGTGTAGTTGACAGCAGGCTTCGAGTTCATGGTATTAAAGGTTTACGTGTAATCGACGCGTCTATTATGCCTATCTTTACCAGTAGTAATACTAATGCTCCAACAATAATGATAGGTGAAAAGGGTTCAGACATGATTAAAGATGACTGGTCAGGATTTTAACTCTCAACTTCATGTTTTCTTGAATCAATGTTTATTCAGATGTTCGTAAGTAACGGAAGACAAGAATCCTGAGATACACGTACTGTAACTCATTTTGATACAAATATTATTATCATTAGTATTTCGAATATATTTAAATATTTTTAATTACAACAAGAACACATTATGAGGCAAATCAATCATGAGTTCATCTTGTCCTTAGGAATTCAAAAACTACTTTAATGTAGGTTTTCACATTTTAATTCAAAATGAAATTTTCGATCGGTATCGATTCTCGTGAGTAAAACTGTTTACATAAAACTTCTGTCCCTTGCTCCACAGATACAAATATAGTTATTCAGTGTGTAAAAGGCAATTACAAAGGATTACAAGAGACGTCAGGGAATGATGAATATTAGTTATGCACGTGTAAAAAGTTGGATCCTACTATGCAATTTGTAAGAATTAAGAGTCAAAATGTGAATAAGTTATTGTGAATAGATCTTTATCGCTGTTGCTTTCATGATGTAAAATGCATGTCAGAACTACTTAAATTAAGTCAGAACTACTTAAATCAAGTTACAAGAGTGTGCTAACATGAAGAATCTTGTTCATGCTGTAGGATAATATGCAATAGAAACTGAATCTTCACCAGTTATAGTATCTCAAGAGTAAGAATTGGTATTTTAAGAGCTTTATATAAACTAGTTTGGTAAGAGATGTAATAATACAAAACCAATGACGTGATTTTCACTAATAATTTAATACACGAATACAAAGACAATGTTTTTTAATGTCTTTGTTCGGCAAGTGTACTTTCATTATAAACCAATATTTTGTACCATCAATCACATAAATATTTCCGCCCTTGAGTACTGTAATTCCATTAGGACGGATCCAACATTTTTACTGGAATTACAAACCCATAGACAGAAGCAACCCAATTTACACATAACATTTAAACCAGGAGACTGGAGTCAGAAAATCAGACCTGTGGAGTACTAAATCAGACTTTTTTGTGCCCATCCGAATATCATATGGATAATAAAATCGAGATAAGATAAACAGAATACGTTGCTTGCATGGAAAATGTGATTGGTGTGTATAGAGTTCTATTCGAATCTTAAAGACTTTTGGAAACACTAAGAATACGGATATATTACCAGTATATACGCGATATCTTCGTGAATTGTGTAATATTTATCCAGATGTGACTAGCTCATCACCAAATATTATGTAATGGCAATGTTTTGTTTCAACGATAAGAAACCTTCGAGCTTCTTAAGGTAGAGTAATTTCGTAGTCAAACTGCTTCTGCGAACTCTTTTTGCACACGAGTAATTTTAATTGTGGTTCATATTGCACGTAACAGGACATAACTATCAGCCAAACTATTTTTATAAGAACAATAACTGAGACTAATGTTTTAGTCCAGAAACTGTTTTGTGCATAAAATATATTACGTGTATGTAGTAGTAACAAGTCTAGTTTTCTGTATTCTCTACCTCTGATTTCAGTACTAAAATTTTAAGTATCTATATCAAATTTGTTGAAGGAAGAGATTCTGAAAATGTTATATTTGAAAAGTTTAGGAAAAAACATCAACGTCATTTATCTTTCAAACGGTTAAAAATGAACTTTAAGTTTTCACACGCCATAGTCCTCTTCAAGCAGACCAAAACTTCGACCTGAAAAGATCTTTGCCGCGAAGACTTTCTTTTTTATTTCTCAATTTTGGATCAGCATAAGGTTGCGCTGCGCAAACTGAAGCAAATAACTAAATTTCGAAGAAAATTACTGATGGTTTTCTCTGTACCCTTCATTTATTTTTAAAATAATACATTAACATGCTGCATATTTGAGACTAGACTTGGATGACAATTCCGATTTTTTCTGATTTCAGAAATGTTTCCTATTTTACTTTTCAGATTCCGGAAATTAAAAATTTCAGAATTGGTGATCCCTAGTAGTATCCTGAACGATGATGAGTCAGCCACTTCTACTCTTCTATGTAATAGTATAGATTATCTCGAAACAATATTAATACTAAATCTTAATATAGGATTGCCAACAAACACATACATATCCAGGACTTCTTTATTGGGAGTAATCCGAATTCCCAAGTTGCAAACAGACTCAGTCTTTCTTCAAGTTCCTATTTCTTAATAAAATGCATTCCGTTGTGTCACTTATTGGTATGTTTCATGTAAGGAGTATGAAACTATAGGATATTATGAACTTATACGGCGTTAAGTGGTGTCATACATGTTACTTAGTAAATAGTAGTAATAAAAATGATAATATACCTAATAGGAAATAATTGTCTACAAGATAAAAGGTGAACTAAAAGATTGTGAATTCACAATACGAACTGAAACAATGTAAAACGGAAGGTAATATTATTTAATTTGTCTCCTTAAATGTGAAAAGTTGGCTAATGTAAGACACTATACGCATGGATTATTCATCAATATCCAATTCTATTTCGCCTCTAGAATGAAGATAAAATTCACGAAATGAAGTATCATGGCCTCTAGAGTAAATATTGAGAGTGAACCGCTGCGCGAATAACTTGATTTTACTAAACATTTATTAATCTAACATATATTTGAATTTGACGTTTACGTCCCATTACAGTTCACAAGTTGCGATTCTAGTGAAGAGAATTGAGTCTCTAACCCCAAGAAAATACAAGTTTTGAGTTGTTGTAACAAGTGTAATAGCGTAGTCACAAAGGCATCTCCTACCAACTGGGCGGACTAGTGTGGGTAGGATCATTTTATCATTCTACCTTCGTTCCAATGCGGATCTGAGACTCACCCAACTGCATTTAAAAGAATCCCCTTCACGACCTAGGGAGATAAAGATGCAAAAGTAAAGTGTTGACTACTGTAAGAGAGTGGAAGCCAAGTTTGGAAGAGGTATGTTCGAGTAAGCAATGTTTGACGCAGCAATAGGCTTTGGGTAACCAGGAGAGAGCGGACAAGTTGCACAAAACAAGGAGGGAACAAAATAAGCCGAATTAAATAAAATTGATATTGTCAGAGTATTACAATTACTACAGTTATTCATGAACTCTTTGATAAATAAATACAAAATATATTATCGTTGAACTGCTCTCCGTCCCAAATAAATCTTGGCCAGAGAGTTCAACAGTTAGAAGGAAGTTGAAAGTAACGTACAGGGATAAAACTTAGATTCATTATATATTCGCCCGAATTATAAGCCTTCCCTCATGAATTTGAACTGAATCTTTCTTACCATTTTCAGAATGATGTTATATTGTTATTATTTTCGTGTGTTATAACATAGTTTTAACACTGAAAGTTCAGCTGAAAGATATTTAATTTTTCCGAAAGAGCAATGTGTATCTTTTACAGTGAGTTCACTGATACGAAATCACTAATATTTGACCCCCTAAAATGTAACTCAGGACCATTTCCACAATAACATTTAATTTGAATTTGTATTTGTTTAACTGTAAAAAAAATTTAGTAGAGCCGGTCCATTGATGTGGATTAAATAATTTATTCGAAGAAAAAGATTCTTTCATTTGCGAGATGCAATTTTGGAACATAAATGTATCTACAATACAGAAAGTGAGAAAACATCAGGTATTCTTAAAAGGTATTGAATATTTTGGTACAAGATGGCATTAGTGAATCAAATTTCAGTGTAGGAGTCGCAGGTAAATCACCATTTGACAGTTTACAGTTGACGATAGTCACCTTGCAGAATGTGTTGGAATTCTTTCCATCATATGTGGGACATTGCTCCGTAAAAATGTGTGAACTTCTTGCAAAACTGCGCTGCATTTTACAATTTTACTTCGATAAAGACCATATGCTACGAAAACTCGTGAAGACATTTTGTTGTTTATATGAAGGATAAGTTATCAGAAAGCGTTAGCGGAAGGATACATTATGCTGAATTTCATTACTATCTTTATGTCACGTATAAATCATATCATTCTAAAATTATGAGATGTATAATATCCTTCAGTTTCTACGTCTCTTCCGATTTATGGATACTTACGAGTAAATGACGACCTATTGAACCAATAGTCATACGTCTCGTAAAACGGTAACTATGTAGGTTAGATGGAAATGTCCAAAAAACTCTTTGCGAACGTGTTGATAAACCACATGGAAAAATGTGGCAAGCAATAGTATCTTCAATACGTAGATGATCGATAGTGTTTCGGGATCAAAACTCTACCTCACCCAAATTACATACCAGACTTTTCTCCCACTTAATTCTAAGTTATAGCATATTTTCTTAAAACTGATAGTTGAAAACCTCAATTATTTTTGTTCCAGACTGATATCTTACATTCTGTGATACAAAAGGACAAATTATTATGAAGATAATTTTTTAATAATATGTAAAGTTTGTCTTTTACAAATTGAAAACAATAAAAGATAACGAAAAAGTGTGAGGCACTTATTTCCCTTAATGTCAACAACAAAAATTGTAGCAGTAACTGAAGTAAGTTCTATAATAATTCCCTGTACGTGAAGGTAAGTTTATATTCCGCAAGTGTAATTATTACAAAAATGATATTAAACATCCTGAGTTAATTAATTTTACGAGCTAGGATTGTATTTCTTAAAGATCTTAATGTAATTAACCAGTCAATCACTGATTTCATATCCTGCACTCAATACAATACATTTGTATTGGTGTTAAACTTTCTACTTATGAATAACCTAATAAAACTTTCCTGAAATTTTTCCAATCAAATACACGAGAAACAAAGGGCAAAATATTCGTTATATAATATGATTTTCCCTTACAGACTACTTCCAATGCTGACTGAAGTTTACTTTTACGACATGAATATTGGCGTTGCACAAAAGTAGTTCTTGCCTTATATAATTGCACAATAATGTTGACTCTAATGTAAAGAAATTGCTAGTTCATCCGTATACTGATGGTTGTTACTTTGAGGGTCCTTCGTCTGTTGCAAAATTATATGTAATTGAAACTTATTTTTAAGGTTTGAATCGAAACCCGCTTAGTTCCACAAAGAATCGAGTCTGATGTCTCATATACAATATAGTTTTCTAGAAACTTATCGAATCTTTGAAACTCAAAGCTTCTTGAACTTCCTTCCTTGAAAAGCTTACTACAGTTTAGATAATTCAAATCACTTTAGTGAACGTTCCATACATATATTCAGTAAAAAAAAAAAAAAAAAAAAAAAAAAAAAAGTACTAAACGATAAATGTTCCAATATAGAAAGGCGAATCTGTAACAAATAAAATAGAATCAATTCAAATGATCCATTACATGAACAAGTAGATTTAGATATAGCAAGTCCTTCCATCTTGAAAAAAGTTGTTTCTCTATACTAATAAAGAATAGAGCATGGTTAAGCAACAAAGAAATTCCGAACAGTACTGTACCTTCATCCTGCTCTTTTGAACAAAATTATTACGTAAAACGTCATATATGAAGTTCGTTCGGAAAGTAGGTTCCGTTTAGTAATAATAATAATAATAATAATAATAATAATAATAATAATAATAATAATAATAATAATAATAATAATAATAATAATAATAATAATAATAATAAGAAGAAGAAGAAGAAGAAGAAGAAGAAGAAGAAATCGAGTGCAGATAAAGAAAGCAATGTATTGCACAAAAATCAGTAATACTTACAGACTACTTTTCCACATAACTCCTGTAATTTTCCAAGCATTTTTCATAGCGTGGTATAAGTTTATGAATTCCTGCATCATAAAATGTTGCCGCCTGTGTTGTCAAAAATGTGGTAACATGTTCGTTTAACTCTTCAATGTTGTTGAAGCGCTTACCACCAAGGAAACATTTCAGATGCAGAAAGAGATGGAAGTCGCTAGGAACGAGGTCGGGACTAAACGGAGGATGGCCAGAAACGTCCCATCTAAAGTTTTCAAGGATTTGTTTGGTCATATTCGCAGTATGTGGTCGGTCGTTGTCGTGAATGAAAAAAACATACCTTTGGAGAGCATGCCTCCTCACTTGTACTGTATTACGTGACCGTTTCTTAAGCGTCTAGCAATAAACACTTTTGTTCATTGTTGCACCTCGTGGTAAAAATGCAATCAGTAAAATGCCTTGTCTGTCCTCTGTTGTGGACGAAATGTGCCTCTATTCATGGATTGCCGTTTCGTTTCAGGGGTGTCATAAGCAACCCAAGTTTCATCCCCCGTGAGTATCTGCGAGAAAAAGTTCTCGCAATCATCATGATGACGTGTCAGAAAATCAAGTGCGTTGCTCATTCGTTGTTTTTGCGAACATGCGAAAACATGCGAAAAGTTTACGAAAACCAAGGTTTTCACTAAATTGTCGTAATGTACTGTTCGTGAAATTTGTGGAAATTCAAGACTAAGAGCATCAATCGTAAACCTACAGCTGTTCTTAATACATCTTTCTTCGACTGCACTCACCAGTTCATCAGAAACCACAGATGGACGCCCACATCATTCTTCGTTATGCACTTGATCACGCCCTTTCTTAAATTGCTGGACCCACTTTCTCACCACTGAATCAGTCATTGCGTTTTCTTCGTAAACGTCGCAGATTTGTCGATGAATGTCATTTGATTGTATGTTCTTCGCATTCAGAAAACAATTTCACAAGTGGCGGGATTTTTGATCAACGCTGCCATTATACGCAATCACTACGAACGACACACAACACAGATCGATCTCAGAATGGCGTCATTCGTTCTGCCTGAATCAGAGTAACTACTGCGCATGGACAAAACTGCGATCGTAGCGCTGTCACGGAGAAAAATCGAAACGAAACTTATTTTACGAACTTCCTATCGTATAACAACGTCTATCATACATCTTGTTAACATTAAGTTTAAGAACACACAAAGAAACAAAAAACAAAATCGAAAGTCATTAAAATTGAAAATCACTCTAAATTTAAAACGCCGCAGGAAATTTCTTAAGTTATATGATGGAAATACGTAGAAAAGTATGAACAAATATGTGCATTCAATTTTGGAAATCGTGCTAATCAGAACAGACTTTATGTAGTTTCAGCGGAAACATGGAACCTTTGTGCAAGGTATATACGCTATAAAAACCGCTGTGTTATTTTAACGACATGCCTACGTGTTAATACAATTGTGTTAAAATATAACACAAACAGGTTGTTGGAACAACTCACTCTCTATTTGGTGTTGTGTGTCAAATGCTGGTAGTTGAAATGACACACAGTCTGTGTGTTAAATTAACAAAGAACCTTTGGTTTTATTTTCTGTGTGATTGCCAAATATGTTGGACATCTAATTATAAAGACTTATGTACTGAACGACATACAGTTGCTACAGTCAAACACAGTAAAAAGAAATACTTAAACAAATTCAGGTATTCGCAAAATTTCAACGTGCAAACCGCGCGATGTGTTCTTGATTGTTTTACATAATGTTTCTGAAGAAATATTTCAACAGCGAGAAACAACACCGTATTACCGTCACTTCTACACTGCACTAGAGCTCACCAGTCAACACCGGAACCTATGTTTCAAAAATGGCGGAAAACCAGTAGAAACACGATTAAGAGGCAAACATACTACAAGGATATAGGTAAGAGTTTCCTATCATTCTTGAACAAGTTGTTGGTGAAGGTTGTGTTTTAAACCATCAAGAAATACTTCGCAATAAGTGTTGGGGAGGAAGACAAAAAGGTTTATGAAGATTTTCTAAACGAAGTGTTGTCTAGTTTACTATTCTTATTTTAAAAGTAGAATCTTTGGTAATCGTAAGCATGCACAACACAAGCTTTCCCAACACAGAAAAATGATTCCGTCAACACCGCACACGGAGCTATTTCAACACCGAAATAGATGTCATAGTAACATAGAACTGGACTCGTACTAACACCAAAAACGGTGTTAATTTGTGGTCTGACCTTGAATTTTAACACAGGGAGTGTTGAATTAACACCATAGCAGTGTTGCTTATACGGCTTTGACCTTGAATTATGACACAGATTGTGTGTTGAAATAATAAGAAAATGATGTTGAAACAACACAGGGACTCTGTTATATTCATACTTGACATGGTGTAATATTAACACAAAATAATTAACACACCTGTGTTACTTTCTTCATGTTGGTGCAACACCGCCACAAGTAACACTCAACATTTTCCCGACACTACCGACCCAGACTTGGTGTCGAATCAACACCGAAAATACTAACACAGGTCCGAATTTAACTCCGCTCAACACCGCCTGTGTTAAACGCTAACACAGCAGAGGCTGTGTTGAATTAACACCGCATAGTGGTAGTCTCACTGGAACCACTGTCATGTGTTAAATTTGAGTTGAATTAACCATTTTTTACTGTGTACAGGGCGGTAGCCAGCCCAAAATGTAAGGGGCCCCGGTAGAAGTTAGGGAGGCCCCAATCCAACGTATTATAGTTCATGATCATATTATAGTTAATTTGCAAGCCTACCATGAAAATTTTAGGGAGGCCAGCAAAACTTTAGGGGGTGCCCGGCCCCCTAGACCCCACTTGGGTACAGGCCAGGTGTATATATATCATTCATGTATATGTTATTATACACAAAGAGACTTGTCAGGACTACAAGGTAATTTTCTTCACAAATAGATAAAAATTGGTAACTAAATATCGCATAGATACTTAAAGATTAAATGTGTGTAATACAGTAATTTCATCAAAGAAAATATTTTTACATTCGTAAAATAGATGCACTGACGCTAATCCCGGGGAGGATGCGGGGGACATGTCCCCTCCAATCTTGGAAGTAGAGGGACTGCCCCCCAATAATCCGATTTGATTTTTTTGGGGGGGGACTAAGTAGAAACATACCAATTATAAATATGTATATATTCAATTTTCATAATGTGTTCACAGCACTGATTTGTAATACTGGTATGTACCATTACAGAGCAGTAGCTAGAGGGGCGTGCAGGGTGGTTGCCCCGGGCGCTGATAGCAAGAGAGCGCCAAACCATCAAAGATAAAGGAAAGTATTGGAAATTAGTAAACGATACGTCGCCCCGAAAAAATATTGGCGCCCTATTAAATCAATATTATTGCCAGTTTGCGAAGAAATAGATTTGATAAGAATTTTTTCGCTCGCTGCGCTCGCAAGTCAAGTGTTTCAGAAAGTGCTACAACACGTTTTTACTCTTACTTAAAGAAAATTATACATATTATGATGTAATACACAAGGTGCCGAGTAATGACTTATAGTATACGCTGGAGCGTTTTCAAAATCAAAAGGATCAAAATCTGAAATACGTGTTCGGTGTTTTGAAGGTGAGGAGTTTGGTGAGTCACTGATGCTTTTCTACCTAATCCGATTAATCACGAAAGTGAGAATGAAGATATGACAATGAGAAGAGTAATGAGACACAGGCAAGCTGCTGTTTGCGTGGGAATTAAATATAAAAGTAAACAAGGGGAATAATATAATTTTCGAAGTTCAAGCAGTTGTAGAATAGGGGCTTAAAGGGATCAGAGCTGAATCCAATGAATTTCGTCTTTTTCAAAAGACTGTTCACTACCAGTGTTTCTTTTCTTAAAATTCCATTGACACATGAAATGCGTCCATTTTGAATTAATTAACCATAGTTTGGATTTTAAACGCAAACATCAAACATATTCTTCACTTCCATCGATCAATATTGAGAAATTCACAAAGAAGGCTCCTTCTGAATTTCCATTACATTTCACAAAATATTTTTTACCGTAAAAGAATCGAAATTAAAATGCTATTGTGTGTTCACATACAGAATAAAATTACAGAAATTTACAATTATTACTAGAAATTAATTCTGTTACTCATTTGGAACATTTTAAAAACACATAGTTTCAAATGTATTGAAATTTCATTTCTTATCGATATTATGAAACGTTGTAAATAGTTGAAGTGCTTGGAGGATAAAGGTGCTATGATACTGTACATTTTTTTTAACGTTTCATTCTGACGGTTCATGCACGTGCTATGTGTTAGTCATGCTACATAACACATTATTTAGTGAGTGCTCGTCTGAGTTCAGATATTTAGAAATGATGATGGCGGTATGTTAACGGACAAAGTTGTGAAAGTCAATTTTCCCGTCATATTCAGTTTGTTATATAGTACCTTTATCTTCTAACCGCTTCAATTGTTAATTTCCAAAACTGTTTTCCAAGTGGATTTGTATGCAACCAAAGATAGTTTTGTCAAGTTTAACAAAAAGTCCAAAATAAGCCTCTTTGTTAAGAAAAAAAAAACAATTCTTTTGGCTGTTGGTCAGCTTAGTGTAACAACAAAAGCTGTTTATCTTACATGTTAAAAAAAAGAAAAGCTTCATAAGGTGAGTATAAGGGGGGCGACGAATTCTACTTCGCCCCGAGCGCTGAAATCACTAACTACGACTCTGACCACTACTTCATCTACATCACCTGATATATAATATGCAAGAGGTTCACTTCAGAAATCATATTCATCTACTGCAATATGAGTCTCATATATCTCCCCCCCCCCCTCCCAGAACAAGCCTCAAATCTGCCCGCCTCCCAATGTTGAAGACTGTTCTGCTCCCCTGATCCTCCACAGCAGTGTTTTCCAACTCCATAAATATTTTGGACATCGCTTAAAAAAGGAAACATTATGGGAACCGTCTTATCTCCCTCCTCCAATGTTGAAGACAGATTTGCGCCACTGAATAGACGACACTATTAAACATCAATTAAAGGAGTTACAATAGAAAAGTAACAGCAATATTGCATACAACTTTTAATACATAATGATGTCTGATTTACGAAATATCCATTTAGAGAGATGTTTTCCTATTAGTCTCAAGAACAGACACGTTTGTACAGTTTCACAAGTAAGAGTTAAAGAAACGATCTAGAAGGCAAATCCAATTGATCCCTTATAAGCTGACCAGTGACTTGTAAGTCCAAGAAATCTTAAATATGTAACATACATTTGCATTAAAATACAGTAACACTCGCAAAACAAATAAGCATGCTAATGAAACCACACCATTGTTGTTAAGTGCAATATTTCTTTATCTGGCTATTGTGTAGCACTCCAATTACTAACAAAGAAATTTAATATTCGATATCTAAATTCAGTTTTACTCATATATCTTAATTTTACTATTTCACGCTCGTAAATATATTGCATGCAGAACTACAAAGATCAAGTAGATGTCAATGTTTCTTCGTTCAAGCTGCTATGATATTTTGTACTAAAAACTATGGATATGAAAGTCAAGAGGCATTAATTTTTTTTTTAATACAACTTCTTTAGAAAATGAGTAATGAGTCAAGTATTGAAAATACTCGTAAATAATTAAAAGCTAAAGGTAAATACTCGTAATTTCCTGTACACGCACAGAGTCATTCTGTTACAAACAGAACATGGAGGGTACACTAAACATTAATTGTAGTTGAATTAAACAGAAGATTTGAGTCAAAGTTTACTGGTTAAAAATACCTCGGACAGAATACGAAGTATAGAATATTTGAGACTCAACTCTAACAGAGAATAAAATGCAAGGCTATAGGTACAGAAAATAGAGAAGTAAAGATTTAATTTGATTGTACTTCGAAGGTCCCAGGACAATATATATTTTCCTGTAGGTGATACATATAATCTTCTGTCTTTCTGTAACAGGATTTGAGAAAAAATTAAATACTGCTATATATATTTCCCGAACTACTGAACAAGCAATACTAAATTATTAAGAACATGAAGAATATTTTAAAAGAATACAACGTAATTCACTTAATAAAGGACCTAAATGGTCTTTCTCCAATGAAGTAGGTTATATCTCAAGTAACCATTTTTAAAAGTAACTTTCAAAGCACCTTTTAATTGATTTGTCGTTCAAAGCTAAGAAATTTCTCTTATAATGGTAATTTTCGCAAATACGCTAAGTGTTCCCGGAACAGAAAAGAAGAGAAGTTACATCGTGTTACTTCGAAATTATTACATGTTCATTACAAGGTCAAAATAAATTACTTATAGCTTAATTACAATTTGCAAAACATATGTAAATGCATGCAAATGCTTCCTCCTTATAACTAATTAAAAGAAACGTACTTTAAGTATCCTGGAAAGTTATAATTAGTTGACCGGCTTTCATTTCTGGGAGGGATTTTTTTTTTTTTTTTTGGCCATTCATGTATGACCACGAATGCCTATATATAGTTGCAATTGAGTCTAAAATAAGCATCAAATCTTTGATAGCATAACTACAATAACTTACAACATGAAGATCTTCGTAAGTATAACATAATCTTATACAGTAACAATTATTTTCTAGGAACTCGTTTGCCAGATATAACTTAAACTTTAAAATTTTAAACTTAATTTATTCTGGCAGTGATCTACATATTATGGTAGGACTATATGAATAATAAACTTTGAATAGATCATAAATGGATCTTAGCAGCAACACTATACAATAGTATTGATTGGAAGTAACGATAACCTAGGGAGTATTACGTATTTTGTGTAATACCTGTCCTATTACAATTAAGTTAATTAAATAGATAAATATCAAACCCACTACCAATTTTTAACGACCTCTTTCAAAGAACAGAGAGGACACATCTCTACAAATACAGACTATTTCAAATAAAATATGAGAAATATTATTTAAAATATATATAATCTAACTTAAAATTTGTCATTAATACCTTCAGGCTCTTCTCGCCCTCTTCGCCCTCGTGGCTGTTTCTTTCGCTGAAGAATCTGCTAGAGACAAGAGAGCTATTGGTCTTGGTCTAGGATATGGTGGATACGGCCTAGGTTATGGAGGATACGGACTTGGAGGTATTGGATACGGAGGTATTGGTGGATACGGACTTGGACGTATTGGATACGGAGGTATCGGTGGTTATGGACTTGGTGGATTCTACGGTTAATCTTCCTATTACTGGTAAGTTTAAAACATTAGAAACTGTTATAAATACTTTAAGCCAAAATTAATGAACAGATACTAAAATTGAATCTTCTTACAATAGTTTAACAGTCAAATTTACATTAAAGGCATGACAACAAAACAAGATTTTCAGTAAACGAAGTCGTTTAACAAAGACTTTCATGATCCTTACTACAATTGTTATATACTGTAATACCATTTGTTTGGATATCACATTACTTTGCTTCTTCCAATTCCATTTTCCATAAGATCTTCTTTCCAGAATAACCTGTCTTCATATAGAAGGCCAAATGCCATAGCTATTTTATGGTTATTATCAGGGCCGAATTAAGACCCTTCGATGCCCTAAGCACATAAATATTTCTTGTGTTCTCATTTATGTATAATTCAAAATATAAACAATAATAAACTATGAAAAAAATTTTACTTACCGAAATTAAGCAAAAATTACAGTAAAATGGAAAATTATGTTTATTTTTGTACTTCCACTTTAATTATATTTCAAAAGTGTTTTTCCATTTTTTCTTTTTAATTGCCGTCTTGTATCAGATCCTGTATAATTACTTCTGTCATTACTATTATTATTATTACTTCCGCCAAACAGTATGGGCATGTTTTCTTTTTTTATTAACGTTGTACAGAAAGTATACAAGTTTCACAGACTGTATACAAAGTTTCACCTGGTTTTATCTAGGCAATAGAACTTTTCTTCTCTTCCATTTCACGACCTTTGGCAAGGGTCAACAATCTCTGAGTGTTCTTATAATTATATATAGAATTTGCATGCAATTTTTCATTTAATGTGGTATAGCTGTACCATTTGCAGTATTGCACCATATGGAATATGACCCATGGCAAATATCGGTAGGGAAAATTTCTGTGGTACCCTCTTTCCTTGATACCCTAAGCACATTCTTATTTTGCTTAATGGTTAATCCATCCGTTGTTATTATTGTATATTAATGAGAAATTTAATATCTATATTAATAATTTCCTTTGAGATATTCAATTTATCTTTAAGTTAAAAAAAGTAGTAAGTAGTACCTAAAAACAAAGTATAATAAGGGATTTAGAGTGCATTAAAGTTACCGTTCCCTTACATTTTCAGACTTTTTAAAAAAAAAGATTCTTCTTCTTCTGTTTCATAAGCGTGAATGCCACGATAGTGCTTATTTGTTTATACAGCTGTGTTTATTTCAAGCTTTTTTGTTATTTTAATGTATTATTACATTACTATGTTATATTTCTTTTATATTTTCAGAAGCAACTCACCATTGGAAAAACCGTTCTTCAGAACTGACTTCAGACCTTCCCCTTTAGTGACAGTTCAACTGATGACCAAATTTAAAATGCATAATAAACATAATTAATCAGCAATCTTGTGTTTTCATTTTCTTCAATTATCCGTTTTCCACGTAACACATCATTCGAAGAAACCAGTGATCGTTCTTCAGAGAAGTCATATCGGTATTTTTAACTATTGTGAAAGTAGTCACTAGAATAAAAACTGTTTTGTAATCCGTATGCCTTGTTTCTCAATTTCCTTCAGTAGACAAATATATAAGAAAGTACATTAGGATATGTATGAACATATCCTAACTACACCATACGAACATAAGAACATTATCACTAAAAAGCAATGAAGGTTCATGGAGTTTAAACGAGGCAGAACATATTCAAATTATCTATATTTTAGAATAGTGATATGGTCGTACTTTTGAAAAAAGTTACTATTTTATTTTTTGTATATCAGTTCTATTTCTTATTTATAATCGCAACAAATTCTTCTGTAATACGCTTCTTGAAATCAAGGTTTATGCGTACCAACTATTGATAGCATTTTGAGAGTATTCAGTTTCTCATTTTCCATGGAATCCTGTAAGAATGTATTTATTCTATTCAGCATGGAGAAGGATTTTTCAATCTTCTCGATCATAAATCTAATAGTTAAAATTATTTCTAACATAATCCTATACTGAAAATTTTCGCAACTGTCACAGAATTTCCGGAGGAATGTTCAACGTATCATAGGTTATAGACTCCTTCTAATTTAATTCGTAATTTAAGATCATCAGATCATATAAACTATTATACAATATTGCTGGTGGATAGTTGTCTGAAAAATAATTGAAGACTGATTGTAATCATATCACAAACTTACAGACCTGCCAAGGATTACAAACAACTCATGTTATTATTACATCCAACATATGTTGATTTTTTGAAACCGATTTTAATTTCGTACAGTTTGAGCACATTACCAATGCACTAACAAAACGTTTTGAGCTGGTTTCAGCAGCGTCAATATTTTTTTTATTAGATGGAATAAAGAAAGATTCCAACCTATTGAAGCAGCAGAATGTGTGTTGAGGGCTGTACAGCAGATGATGGAAATAGTATGTTGTGGTAGTATATTTCAAGTGCTAAGGTGGGTCAAATGGTTGAAGGATCTAATACCAGTGGACTTACCGCAAATTTTGGATAATAGGGTATTGCTCCTTTTTAATTTGCCATTTCAGTCGCAGGATATCAAGATAATAAATGAGGTAGATATTGCACATCTCACCAGGCCCTCCACTTTGCCTGTCCTCAGTGTTATTGAGAATATATGAGAATGAGACATGCTGAAACATCCCATTATGAAGGATCATCAACATCTTCCCAATGGAATCGTCTGTGGAATCAGTTGTTACAGAATACTCCAAACTTAACATGAAAGTCATTCTTTCCAATTCTGATATCATGTCAAAGAATGTCAATGCTATGATTCGAGCTTGTGATAATGTAACTCCACATTAACCAATGTACCTAGTATTATATAATACTTTCGTCCGATGTTCATATATAAGAGTTAGTGGTTCAGTTATTGACAGTGATGTAGCGTGACATTTTCTGAAGTGTTAGCCTACTCCGTACTTACAGTATTTAAAATATAGTAAAACCTGTCTTCAGTGGAATTGAACAGGACTCGCAAAAAAGTTCCGCTGAAGATATGTATGAATACAAAAAAGTGAATTCATGGACATGCTGAGATAAAACAAGATGTTGTACGTACCTTTGTTAATTTACAGTATTTATTCTATTACGAATGAACACACGCAAAACTTACAATGAACAGAAAACAATACTGCACACATATTAACTTTATTTTTCCTCAATAGTCAAGGAAGATTTAGTATAATTAGTGCTTTCTTTCAAATAGTCAAGGAATGGTTTTCTGTACATATTACTGCTTAGCTGCTCGAATTTTCACAAACACTTTAGCCTGAGGTACCACACTAAGCATATCAGTTCCATTTCGACGTAAGACAAATTGTTGTAATTCCTTTAAACTTTTGCCATCATCTTGATAAGTTTTAGCCTAAAATCTTCTAACTCAATGCTATATTTATCTTCTTTCCTCTTCTCCTCTCAAACTTTCCGTATAGTTCTCAATTAAGGCATCTATATCCCTTGTGTCTGTTTAATTTTTCTCATCATTGTATGCTTCGTTTACAATGTAGTTTATTTTGTATACCTAACCTCTCATAGCATGACCAAAAGGTTTTTGAACGCTGTATTCAGGAACTTGAAATTTTCCGTTAAAAGCTTATTTTGATTTCGGTTGTCCGCGTAATACAGTTTCAGTTGAATAAAGAGAATTTAACAAGTTTTCCACCCCTAAATTCATGGGACTGTGAAACATTTCTGTTTATGACAAATATCCGTTTAATTAACGGTCTGTTGAAGGCAGATTTTACTGTGTATTGATTTATTTGTTTAGCATGTGTACTGTCTTCATTTCCTGAAATATCTATGACATAAGGTATTATTTTCATGAAAATGTCATGTTCACAGCAAACATATTGTATGCTACCTTGGACGTTAAAAGGACGTCCAGTCTGTTAAAAAAAATGTAATCTTTCTGCAATTATGAAGTTTAGTATAAGCTAAACATCTGTAATTTTTAAAATCACCAATGTACTGATACTGATACTTGGATCACATAAATTTTGTTAGATTCAGCAACTTTATTTAAGGGAGTTACATTCTTTGTTGGTACATGTTTTGTTTATTTTTCGTCAAGAGTTTGGCGTGGATTTGAATACGTATCTTAATTTTATACACACATACATTCTTTCTTAGGTTTAATAACGTGTAATGCAGACTGTTCGTTCATCGAAATCAAAATACTCAGTTCAGCTGATGGACATACTTACTTTGCCTATTCAGTTTATGGAAATAATTATTTACTTATCTTTTATTGTATAATAATGAGTTATGCCTTTTTTCAATTAGAATAACGCCTTCAATAAGATGGCAAATTCAGCCATTTAAAGGCAAATACTAGTTGGTCTTGTACAGTTTCCAACTTTCTAAAAGTTTAGCTTTACTTTTGCTGTAAAATTATATATTTTTTTCCACCAATTCTTCTATTATGTATTACAACTATGCAAAGGTCGCAAATAAAAATTTCACAAATGAATTCTAGCGATAAATAAATATACACCAAAGAAAAATATTTTCTCCGTTTCATTTATTTATTTAATATTTGGTTGCAGGCCTTTTTAAATTTCATCCTTCAATATTTTTTCATTACTACGAGAAGTGTTGTGTTTTATGCCCGGGCATTCCACTATTCATCGCCGTGATAGGTTACAGCGGTGTGGGAAACAAAATGAGTAGAACCAATGAGAGTAGTCCAATCAGATATTCCGAGATCAAGTGGTTTTGGACATCATATGGTATAGAAAGAATAAGAAACAAGATGTGATCCACAACACTCCGAGTATTTGATAGGTATGGGGGTTCTGGTTCAAGAGGTATAAGCGAGTATAATGGAAGAAGACACCTTCCATTATGTATATCTTTGTAGCAGGATCCGTTGCTGGAGAACTAAGATCCTGAAAGATATTATGCTCGTCTTTTCCGCAGTGCAGTCGATTGTGACTGAACTTAAATAGATAACAATGCGCTCCCACATTCAACTGCACAATCCACCAAGTGCGAACATGTCATATTACATATACCTTAATCTCGTTGAACACATCAAAGTTACTCTCGGAAAATAAATTACACAGCGGATTCCATTACCACAAACCCTTTTAAAGCTGTCCTTAGGAAAAAGTGGGGCAACATACCCATTGAATTTTTGGAAACATTAAAGTTCAGTACACCACTTACTGCACACCAACGAAGCTCCTACGTTAATTTAAGAACTGAGTCAATTGTCTATTTTTCTTTCATTATCAAGAAACAATGTGACAAGAATATATGAAATAATGTAATTTTAAAGAAATAATAAGATTCCCTTAAAAAATAATTTAGTTACTAGCTACAAGCTCATAACAAATAGGTTTCAGCTCATATTTCACATACTGACACCAATGATCAACTTTCTAAGTAACAGACATAAATTCTCAAGCGACTACAAGGACTGGAGTAATAGGATAGCTAGAACTACTACTGTAACGAAGAAATGGACAAACAAAATGAAACCAAAAATTTTCCTAAAGAGCAAATAATGATAATAGTAATAATTTAAAAAGCAAATAAAATATTTTCTTTTTAAAAAAGATAATCGACTGTATAAAGAGTTAAAACCAGAAAACAACTAAAAAAATCTCTTAAAAAGCAGAAAATGATTTTAAAAACACTTAAACAAAAGTTATTATTACCAATTTTAAAAAATCAAGTCCGTGCAAATCCAAAACAAAAAACAATAGTGCCTACACTACTGAAACTAATGTGCTTGAGTTCACACAGATTTCATATTTTTATTGAAAATAGTAACTTTTAAGTGCTTTTTATAATTATTTTTTGTTTTAGCGCTTGTTAAAATTAGATTAAAGCCCATTTTTAGCCTATTATTATTATTATTATTATTATTATTATTATTATTATTATTATTATTATTATTATTATTATTATTATTATTATCTCTTTAGAGCTTTACAAAAGTCTACTATTTTCTTTATTGCTTAATATGCAAACATACATTGAGCTACTCCAGACCAGTATAAAAATTTGCTCAAGATGGTCACATTCCGTAATATTATGTCTAGTGTGCTTATATAGATCAGAAGATCTGCTTATGGTCATTATTTAGTTTTTCAACTGTAACATTTTCCTAAGTAACTGGTGTTAATGCAACAAAGTTTAGTTTTCCAGCATCGTATATGTTCTATCTTACATTGTTTTTACCTGGCCTGTTATTTGATATATTTTCCACGCTTAAATTCAAATGCAAATTACATATACGTTTCACCTGCTGCAATTTTATGTGATGAATCCAGTTATTTTATTATTAATTATTTATTATTATTATTATTATTATTATTATTATTATTATTATTATTATTATTATTATTATTTTGCTGAAGTCTGTATGCAAATGTTTCTGAGAAATATTCTATGTACAAATACTAACTTCTAATTCTACTTTCTATAATTTTCTGATTATAATTTTATGCATTATTAGACGTCCTGGAGGCTAAATAACAACGTACTGTAGACTTGTGACTATACAGCCTAATGTGATGGAAAGATAGGCCATAAAACAAAAACGACGGATAGACTGGAGTTCTACAGTTACTTCCTCCTGTTGCATCCATAAAATTAAAAATGCACTTTTTATACCAGAACTCGCTGTTATTCATATTTTCTGGCCTCTTACTACAGCCCAATACTTTGAAAATGTTTGTTAAATATTGTATTGTATTTTTAAAAATTTATTACAAAAAAAGTAAGTTCAAGAATAAAACTATTTGTTCACATTTTCAGAGATTTTTAATCATGTCTAACTTATAATAGCAGGAACTATAAAATGTGAATAAGTACACTGCACATAGATACAATTTTGAAACAAACAAAACATTAATGTAAAACGGAGGCCTAATTCTCAAAAAATAAGTATATGTTTAACTTGGTTTATACCTCATTAATAAATTATTACACAAATGTGAAAAGATAGCCATAAAAGATTCGTAAGTTACATTTTATAGTTTTTTGAAAAAAAAAGTCCCTGATAGATAACTCTTTCTCCTGGGAAAAGTCGTGTTTTTATGAAAGCGTTAGAAGTCGAGTAGATAGTTGAAGAAATTTATTGCCTCATTTTATAACGGATCTTTTTCTTTGGATCAGGTTGTCGAAATGAAAATGAAATGAAATTTTTGAGTTTTACGTCCCACGTTTATGCCGGTTAGGCTAAAGAAGACGGTGATGATGAGAGATGAATGAAATGATGGAATAAAGAAAGTGGGAGGAAACGGGAGAACCCCGAGGAAACCCACGCACACGGTGTTTGTCCACCACAAAGTTCACTTGGCGGAGCAGAGTTTGAACCCGGGACCCCAAACACCAGGTTGTCGAAAGTTTACTGTATGTATCACTAGCAAGCAGACATATTAGTTCGATCGTAAACCATGTAAGCTAGTGGTAAACATTATAGCTGTAAAGTGTATTAAATATATTCGTTCCATTACCTTTATTTTCCCAATTCTTCAATTATCATTTAGTTACATTTATCACCTTTATACAGGAAATTAACGCAATTACGAGATTTACTTCGTTTGAATTTGAGATAAAACCAACTCTGAGGCAATACTGACTGTGGACTAAACAACTGAGATAAAACTGTAG
Source organism: Thermobia domestica (assembly GCF_964235325.1). Taxonomy (NCBI): domain Eukaryota; kingdom Metazoa; phylum Arthropoda; class Insecta; order Zygentoma; family Lepismatidae; genus Thermobia; species Thermobia domestica. The sequence continues at coordinate 123,572,218 of NC_137462.1, read as the reverse complement.
GACATTTAGATACTGTATTTAAATCAACAGTGAATATAGATCTTGAACTCACAACTACGAGTATGAAAATCATGAAAGAAATGTGTGAAGTTATTGGTTACTCGAAACTCTCACAGCAAAATTATTTTTAAATAATAATAACATTATTATTATTATTATTAATAATAATAATAATAATAATAATAATAATAATAATAATAATAATAATAATAACACTGGTATGAAAACTGAAAGAATGATTTCATTTCCCGTTTCATTGAACCGAATTAGCATATCACTTAAAGACGTATAAAAAATAACTGATAATATTTTGTTTTAAATGAATATAACACAAATAAATTAATTTACGTAAAGGTAATCAATGTTGTATTCAACAGTGTTTCAATGTTTTAGATTATATCTCACATTCAATAATCATAAGATTTTAATTCAATTGTCGTACAATGCTAATAAATTTCTTCTAAAATAGCATATTCTTTTTTTAAAAAAATGATCGAATTCCTTCCGGAAGACGAAACAGGAGAAATCCCCTCATGTTACTTTGTAATTATTATATATTCATTACAAGGTCAAAAACTGATAATTCACAACTTAATTAAAATTTGCAGGACATACGCAAAAAGCTTTCCAATTAAGAGCAACAAGAGAAATGCATTTGAATATCCTGGAAAGTTATAATTATATATGCAGTTTTCCTTTTTGGAAGAGGGGTCATCGTACATGTATGAGCGCGAATGCCTATATATAAGTCCAATAGAGGATACAAGAAGTATCAATTATTTGACATCATAACTACATTCACCTACAAAATGAAGATCTTCGTAAGTATAATATTATACTTTTGCTTATTAACGATTTTACTTAATTTCAGTCAAATGTACAACAGACGAATATTCAAGATCAGGGTGTAAAAGTACTATTCTCTTTAAAGTCCGTATTCTTCGTTCATTTGGTTTCTCTTGCATAAACTAAACCACATGACTATACATCCATGAAGGATAATATGTTCTTTAAGTCTCATCTGTGGTAATTCTATTTTTCACTAATCCCCATACTTCAAGAACTTCACATATTTATCAATGCTGGTGAACGTGATAAATTCTGACCACCAAGCAGAAATCAAACCCGGCACTACGCAAACCAAAGACAGGACCACATTAACTATTCAATTACGTGTAAGTACTAACTGAATTCCGTGGTTTTTTAACAGTAGTAATCTTTGAATGTAAAACTGAAATAGATGTTGTATATTGCCTCTTCAATACAAATCGTTTTAGTTTTTTTCAACATACAGTATACAACCGATCTTATCTTCCTGCACTTAAAGAAAAGATTAATTTGTACCCGAAATTTAACGTTATGGACATATATAATGCATTTAAAATTGTATTTATGGACAACTATTTTAGTAAAGTATTTAAACCTGTGCTTAATGATAAAAAGTGTTGAACGAACATTATTAGTAAAGAGAACATACAACTGATGTGCAGTTTTTACCTCGCTCACGACACAACATATTTACTAGAATAGAAAAATCCCACTTGTATATAGGTATTTCGATAATTATAGACCAAACCTAGTGTCAATATTATGATATTATCAATAAGTGATAATAATATTCAAGTTAGCAATTCGTTTTCTTCAGATTTTGTTAGTACAGCAGACTCTCATTAATTCGAACTTGGGTAATTCGAACAGAAGTTTATTCCCTTTGAAAACTGTTCTGAAAACAATGGTAAAAGATCATAGGTAAATATAATTTTCGACCCTCCTGTTTGGAGAATTCAAAGTAGTACAGTGCAATGGACAGAATGCAAACAGAAGAACGCAATTTCAATTGCTTTCTAGTCACCTATAACCAACAGTATGGAAGAGTGATATTAAAACAAATCTATCTGATGATGAAAAAGATAAAGAAGACAAGATAGGTGATGAAGAAAAAAGGTAACCTGTGCCAATCTCATTTGAAGTTGTTGAAAATCTGAACAGAAATAGTTGAAAAATTCAGATATACTGAAAGTAAACCGAATTTTAATAGTAATGTATCCTCACGCAGTAAATGAAACTGAAAGTTTTGTTGACCGTGTAAAAACGCTTAAATCAAATCTAACGAAGTTCACAAACTTCTTTGAAACCGGATAATTAAATTTATTAGTCCTATATGTGGTACTGTGCTTAAGTATGTTCTCCATGGTATGTATAGCTTAATTCATGTTCGAGTAAACGTCGTTTGTTTGTGGTATTGTATCATCCAAATAATATGCTCTCTTGAAGATCAAGTACATTGTACGCTATTACTTTTTTTAGTTGAAAACACAATAGTTTTGCCCGCTTGATTTTAGGTATTTAACAGTGTATATTTTTGGATAATTCAATATTTTCGTATCCCCTTGCACTTCGAATTAGAAAGACTCCACTGTATTTACCTGAATATATTTCATAAACTTTGCTCGGGGTTTCAGAACGGTGTATTTCAGTCTTGGAAAGATGAAAACACTTACGGTGTACACATTTTTAAAAACAATAGGTTAAATGCAATGCTTTCTTATTTATTAATCTGTTTGAAGCGAGATATTTTACATGTTTATTTAAATACACTATTTTTTAAAAATAATACTCTGTAATGTTATAAATCAAAATCATTTAGAGGTACTGTTTAGAAAACAGAAAAGTGTTAAAATATTATAACGTCATATTATAAATCTTAGTGTAACACTTTTTATGATGCCACTTCCTTCATACTAAATTTCTATTTAGTGAACATTCATTTAAGAAAAAAATTGCGAGCAATTAGTTAAATAGGAGTCATATAGGGTCGTTCAAAAGTAGATATACAGTACCGTACTGATCAGCTCATTGTATTTTATATCATTTCTTATTGTTATCCATTTGGTGGACTTAATTTCCTTATTATTTGTTTTTAATGTTCTTTTACTTATAACTTAAGCTCGGAACAGCCGAAGCAAATGAACCAATAAACTTGAAAGTTATACTAGATCAATGCAACGATTTATACCTACTTTTGGGCCACCTTGTACTGTAGTTAGAGTTTAGATCCATCTAGGTTTTATATTTCATTTTGAGTAAAATACGGTTGAATAATATTCAAGTTGTTTGCCAAAAATAGGATATCTCAGGAGTACTCAGGTTAGGAAGATTAAACTAGTCATGTGAATTTCTCATTGAATAAGTAAAACATGTTTTAGAATTTTGGAAAATTACGCTTCCAAAAAGAGGGAAGGGCGAAAATTGCAATAATAATTTAATTTACGATTTTCTATTCATAGAACGTCCAATATGAGAAAACGTCTAAATCATACGAAACAAATCGTAAACTATTGTATCTGGACCAATCTGGGTTTCTATCACCTCATTTTGATTGAAATGTGTATTCTAAGAGGGGAATAGGGACTTCATATTTCTGCCATCTATAAAGTATCTCAGAAACTTGGTAAGATGAAACTCTGCATATTAACGCAAAAAATGCGTGTTTTAGCGTTTGTGAAAATTTCGCTTCTAAAGGAGGAAAATGGAGAAAACGACTGTGAGATGTTACTTCACAATCGAAATGTTTAAGATTCAAATGCTTCGGTATGCCTTCACACTGACAAAATATATGTGGCATACGTAACAATGCGGTACCAGTGTTCCGAATAAACATACTTTCCGTACGAATGAGAGAACTGTCTAGAGACATTCAGGATCTCACATACAGATGGGCGTATGAACATACGTATATGTATGTAATATATGGAAGACATACATATGTCATACATCCTGTAACAGCATGATGTAACATCTAAGCGGGAAAAATATGTAGCATATGGAAACGTATTTTCTGTACTGATGTCCGTAGTAAACATAAGGATTCCGTATATTTGTCCGGATAACGGATTTTTCTCAGTGCACAACTGAGGTATTTCTCGGTTTTAACCCAAGTTTAATCAGTTAAATGATAAAATGGTACTTTTAAACATAAACTGCACTTTCTTTGAGATTGTCATTCTTCTCACTATTATTGGTGATTATTGTGGAAATTGGCAATGCACTTTCTATATACGTTTATTATAGACGACACAGAGATACAGGAACACTTTCCAAGACGGAACTTCTTTTTTCAAGATCCCCTTTCGACACAAGGCAGCCTTAATTCGTTTGTAGGGAACCCTTATTTGTTGAACGAATAAGCAAAAACCAGAAAAGTTGAAATTTGAAATGAGAAATTACAAATATTCTTGAGTATTAGTATGAGAATGAAAAAGCGTTCAAATAAACTTTAATACATATTTCAGGCTCTTCTCGCCCTCTTCGCCCTCGTGGCTCTTTCTTTTGCTGAAGAATCTGCCAGAGACAAGAGAGCTATTGGCCTTGGTCTAGGCTATGGTGGATACGGTCTAGGCTATGGAGGATACGGACTAGGAGGTATTGGATACGGAGGTATTGGTGGATACGGACTTGGACGCATTGGATACGGAGGTATCGGTGGTTATGGACTTGGTGGATTCTACGGCTAATCGTCCTATTACTGGTGAGCAATTAACTACCCATATTACAAACCTGGTAAAATACTTTCCATTAATATTAATAAACAGGGACTAAAGTTTTGATAGGATCCTGACCATCTTTGTACAGTCAAATATACGTACATTAGAATTATGCTAAGGTTGCTGACACGATTTTTAATAAACGAAATCGTTTAAATGTTTTCAAAATGTTTATTGAAATCGTTACACTATACTCTCCTAATTTGCATCAAGCATCTCACTATTTGGTTAAGTTGTACTATATTTGCTTCGAAATTTAAACTTTTACAATATGAGGAATATATTACGAGGAGATAAACTTAGGTTTTAAATTTTATGTCAAGAGAAATTCCCCTTTACCTCTGCTAGTTATAAAGTATTTAGTAGTTTCACTTTCAATGATTTTATTCAACGTATACATTCTACAGAACTATTAGAACTTGTTCCAGAGAGAAGTATAAATGTTAAAATTAATATTTATTATGATTAGAGAATTTATATTAATAATTTATTTTATATCCAAGCATTGTAAAAATCAAAAACATGTAATATAGACCTCTATGTATTTTATTCTGGAATAACGAAGCTTAGCAGCATTTAAACTCAAATAATTGTACTTTGACGAATATTGTAATTATTTTCCCCAAGAAGTCGAGAGGTGATGGAACTAAAGTTTCCGTCCGGCCAGTTTTAGGTGGGTTTTTTTGTTTGTTTGTTTTTTCAAGGATTTTTTTTTATTTCATCATGTGAATACTGTTAGTACTTGAATATGCCCGGATGGCTTGCTTCCAAAAATTATTTCTTTTCTTTTTTTTTTTTTTTTTTTTTTTGTCAGTTTCTGTTCATCGCTTATGTACGTTCTGGAACGCTATAGATATATTAATTATTATATATCGTGATAAGCAATGTACACCTTGTCTCAAAAAGGTTGAGCGCATTCTTTATTGGTGTTTTGAGGCAAAAATTTTCTAAGTCCAGCTTCGGGTATCTTCGGGAAAAAGTAAGCCAGGTTCGAACCTCCAAGCCAGCCTTTGCAATCGGGAAAAAGTTTGCAGATGTGTTTTTCTTCTTTTAAATATAATAAGACTTGTTACCAAGTGTTTAAGAAAGCAACATTGATTGAAATACTTAATGATACAATATTTCGAAACCTTTTATTAATGTCACCATATGCTTGCTTATCATTTAGCTCTCCATACGTAATGGAACATTTAAATACGTTAAAGAATCTTTCCATATGTAAAAGAATGCTCAAAATTAAGAAATAGAACATAATTATCGCCTGAGTACTAAAATAAAAGTCAAAGTAGAACAGAAACAGCGTTTGTAATGGATATGAATGTCATAATTATCTTGAGATTCGTTATACAACGCTAGAAGCTTAGTTCTGGAAGTTCTTGTGTTAGCTCATTGGTAAGCTGTCGGATTTCAAATCATAAGGTTGTGAGTTCGATCCCCCTCTGGGTCAATACTTTTTTTTAAAATTATATTTTCCGCAATGCATGAAAAATTATATAAAATAATTACATTAAAATACATAAGTTGTTTATATATAACATAATCATTGCAGAACATAGTAATTATTATGTTTAAAATATAACATCTGAGATAATTTTCACAGTAGGTCGGTATTATATATGAGGATGTAAATACAAGTTAAGAAACTCGTTCAATAGCAATAAATAAATCATGTAGTGTATTTATCTGCAGCTATTTGGCATATAGAGAATAATTCTCAACATTCATAATGCAGAATGTCATTTATGTTCTTGAAAAGTTATTCGATGCATAAACAGAGGGTATAAACAGAGAATCCAAAGTCGGAACGCTCGCAAAAAAATTCATGAACCCCAAAGGTCACGTGAGCAGACTGGAATTGTCCTTATGAAGCATGCCACAGCAGAAAGTCTTTACATAGATTTTCAATTCAATTCCTGATATATGCTTTTGCAATGTGGAAGTAGTGATGCCTTGAGTCGCCCTCTCTCGCTCCCTCGCTCGCTCACTCTCTATTTATACAGAATATAAAAGTGGATTTATGTGTGTGTTTCAACATAATTCTGATATATCTAGAGCAATTTTAACTATATTTCTTACAGTCTGGAAAAAGAGTACTGTCGGGATAAATATCAAAAATGCTAGAAACGGGTCGATATTAGTATCGAATCCATAGTTTCGTGGTCGCTTAGGTGAATAGCTCTACTTTCAATTCAAGTGCAATTAAGCTTCCATTAGCACCCAGGGTGGTTACGTAGCGACATAAAGATATCGAAATCAACCGATATTAGAATCGAATCGTAAGTTTTCAGCGCCGCTAACAGTGCAGCATTTCCCATTAGTCCACATTAGTCCCATTGCCTAGAGGGCAACATATTTGCAGAGTGCAAATTTTAAAACTTGAATAATATTTTATTTTTTTTCCGTATGAAAAAGTTAAAAATCATGAGCAAATATACTATTTCAGGAACAATCCTCTTTTACTATTCTAATATGTTTAACTAGCAGCGTTCACCCCGCTTCGCTGCGGTCACCCCGGAACGCAATAAACTTTGTTACTTAGATAATTTTTACTTTTTCGCTTTCAAGTGATATGATAAAAACCATAGAAGATTGCAGTAAATCTTAACATTATATCGCCTGTCATTTATGTTAACCCGCCCCGCTTCGCTGCGGTCATCCCGGTGCTGGCATATTGTAAAAGTGTCTGTAAAAATAAGCAAATCAATTAAAAAATTTTAAACAGAAGATTCAAGCTATTTTCCGCTGTATATCGCCTGTCATTTATGTTAACCCGCCGAGTGACACGGTCATGCGGGTTGCATATAAATACGTTTATTTTTACCTATGATGAACTAATAACAAAGGATTTGTACGTTATGGACACTTGAATGGTCAATTATCTCAAGACACTGGTAATTAAAAATTAAAGTGATATGATAAAAACCATCTAGGGTCCAAATCCTAATAACCCCCCAAAAATGAAAGAAATTGGTTCAGCCGTATTAGCGTGATGAGCGGACAAAATTTTGTACGTTCTCTTTTATATATATAGATAATAGCGTAAGAAATGTAATAGTAATTCAGAACATGTTTCACAGTTGTTATTTTTTGTTACATAGTTGTAGCTGTAGCATGTAGTGAGTGGAATTTAGCTGTAATAAATTCACTAATTAACCATATTCGAATTAAGTTTTATTTTTAAGTTCGGAATGAAGGGGCGGAGAAATATGTAGTTATTGGGGGCACCGATCTTTTCTACATTTTACTTTCAAGATCTCCATTTTTCTTTTGTCATTTGTTCCTAATAAAAAAAGTTCAGTCACTTTTGGATTCTCATAGGATAGTAGGAGTTGGATTTTGGGATGCAGCCTGTGAGATTCTAGAGGAGCTAACTGCTTGAAAAAATATTTTTGAATCATCTGTAACATATGAAATAAGGATATGTATCATAAAAAATTGAAAGTAACTATGTCTGCGTAATCATCACGGTCAAATTGCAAAGTCAAATGAATTGACGTTTGGTATATAATCAGGCTCCAATCCCAACTGGGAAGTTATCATACGCGTGTCACTTTCATTATAATACATATCCTTAGGAGAAGTAGAAGTCCGAATTTTTGCGAAAAAGTTAGTATCTCACAAGCCATTCAACTGAGAGCTGAAATTCAGCATATAACTCTTTATTAAAAATAAAGAGAATATGCCCTGGCATTTTTTAAAATTGTCTTTTATGAGCGGGGGGACGGGGGTGCATTTTCTATATATTGGAAATTGGTAGTGGGTTGATTTGTAAAAATAATCGAAAACGATTGATATTAGTTGAGAAAAAAATTGAGTAATGCAAACTAAAGTTCTTTTAGAATTTTATACCCACTGCTTTCTATTTATAATTGCTGAAGCTGGTGTTTAATATATGGAGCGTTCCGAGCATAAGGCAATCAAGCCATAAAGTTAGAGAAAAATGGCCATAAAATTTGTATTCTAAACTTAATTACATGGGCATTTTCAATTAGTACGGCATGCTTAATTATATAGAAAATTAGTTTCTCTCTCTCTCTCTCTTTTTTTTTTTTTTTTTTTTTTACGTTGGTTTACTTTTCCTTGATTCGAAACTTTTAAATTTCACCCTATTTTCTACTGAAATGTGTCTGTAAGGCAACAAAGAAATAATTACATATGATAAATTTAAATTCATTTTAATTCGGAAGATGAGAAACACTTTGCCATTATATATCGTAAAGGTCAGACCCACCAGTATTGTAACAAAGAGGTGCTTGAGCCAATGACGGTAGAAATTCAAACTCCGATAAGTGATAATTTCACAGTCTTGTTTTATTACAAGTGTAATCTCTTTAGTCAATGGAGAGGAGGACGTGGGTCATCGGTCAGAGTTGATGTCGGTGGGTTTTGGTGGGTCGGAGTTGGTCGCAATGGTTCAGAGTGGTTCATAGTTGGTGGTGGGTCAGAGTGGATCACGATGGTTGATGGGTCAGAGTGGGCCAATGGGTCATTTGGGCGGTGGGTGATAGTGGGTCATGGTGGGTCGTGGATCAAATTTTCATTGACCCACAGCATCTCTGGTTAAAATTGTACTAAAGATAAGAGGCACCGAAGATGCATGTCGGCTATTATGCTCAAATTTTGCGCATGGATAGTACTCCACCAGAAAGCAATAAATCTGAAACGGTTCACGGTATCACCTCCTAGAACTCGAGATGTAGGGGTTTGTCTGATTGGCTAAATTAAGACGTCAATGATTTATCCTTCAACAACCAAGCTTTTTATGATTGTTTCCGTGGGGAAGTCAGAAGAACACGTGCCTAGTAATCGTAATATTGATAGTTCGCGTCCACCCCGGGGTATTTGTTTTGTGTTTTTTTGATTCACCTAAATATAAACAAATCACACATATAGGCATTTTAACATATTTTGGGAGAGTAATTTTGTGGTTCGTTGGCGTTTCATCGCGTCTCTGCCGCTGGTAGTAAAGTTTTCAAAATGGAACTTGGGCCATCACGGATCGTCGCTGCGGGGCCACCAATTTCTGGCGAGAGGTTAATAGTTGACCATCTGTAGTCCACCGACGCTTACAGCTTAGGGTAATGAACGATGTCCTTGCCTTGTAGACTTCATGACTACCGACGTCGGCAGTCAACTAGCTTTTAGTATTCCTTTACTAACCATCTATCGTTCATGTTTGTACACGGTGTTGTCATATTATTATTATTATTATTATTATTATTATTATTATTATTATTATTATTATTATTATTATTATTATTATTATTATTATTATTATTATTATTATTTGTAGTAACAGTAGTATAATTGATGATAGAATAATTATTGTCTATGTATTGTCTAGGTAGGACTACACACAGGATTTGGCTCGTTTTGGTTCGACTCGACTCTAATCCGAGTCGAGTTGGAAGATATTTTTCGCGCCGAGTCCAAGAGTAGACCTCAAAGATGTCTGTTTCGAGTCGAGTCGAGTTTCAAAGAAAAGTCGTTCGTGCCCATCCCTACTAATGAGAGCTTAATCGGAGTTAAGCAAAATTGAAAGTCTCACTATTTATCTAAACGACCCCGAAAACTGAATCTAATATCTATCATTTTCTAGCAATCTTTTATATGTATCCCCCTCCCATTCACCATAGGTAACCCGACAGCTTTCTTTTTGAAACTATAAGAAATGTGGTTAAAATTACTCTAGGCCAGTGGTTCTCAATCTAATTCCTATCACGATCCCCTTTTATCACACGCTCTTGCCAGCGACCCTTTTATAATTTGTTTTATAATAAGCTTGTGTGGGATTTTTAACATACCTATTTCTATAATAGTAGAATCCATTTTTTTGTTTATAATGAACAGTGCCATGGAAAATCATTGCCCGGGGCGAGAGTATAGTACGATGTCACCGTATATATGAGTGACGTCGACAGACTAGCTACGAAGCGCCACCATGGTTGGCACGAAGCTCAATAACATTTTCAAAATAAACCCTACCTTTCCTTAATTTTGAGCACATTTTATTGCGTTTTTCCTTCTATTTTACACATGTGCACATGCACTTTCCTAACATGAGTAACACACTTCCTCCGAAATGTGGTCCCTTTTTTCGGCGCCCGGCACTGACAGTGGATACAGTAACTGTAATATCTATATTCCCAAAGACGAAGGTGCTGGTTCAAGATGGATGTTAAACTCTTCAATGATCGGAGTTTAACGTATCCGATCTAAGCCCACAACTTCTTCACCAAATAATAGAATGATCATGCGACAAGTCTTTGCAACTGGTTTTCTGTAACGAAGACTTGGACAAGTTCTGCCTGATGAGGAGAGAAGAATATCCTGGTCTGGTGATTGCTGCTTTAAAAGTAATAATTCCATTGGCTATATCGTACTTGTGCGAAAGTGTGTGTGTGTGTTTTTTTTTTTTTTTATGGTAAACATTAAAACAAAGATAAGAAATCGCTTATCAGTTGAAAATGGCTTGATAATGTTCGTCATGAAGATTGAACCGGGCATTGCTGCACTAGTGAAATTACACCATGCTTAGGTATTTCATTAGGTTTTAATTTTAATTGTATTTCAATGTGCAGGTTTTGTTTCATATGTATTTTTCTAGTATTTTTATATACAGTTCTCATTAGTTTTATATCATACCTCTTTGATTTAAATTCATTTTTAAACAACTCTACTAACTAACTCTATGGCCTATGGAACCCGGAGGTTCAATGCCGCGTTCACAAAAGCTCTACACTGACTTCTATCCTTAGCCAATTGGATCCAGTTTCTACTTTGTATTCTTATCTCAGCGAGATCCATCTTAATATTGTCCTCCCATCTGCGCCTAGGTCTTCCTAATGGTCGTTTTCCGTTTGGTCTTCCAGTCAAGACTTTGAAAGCGTTTCTACTTTCTTCCATTCTAGCTACATGACCTGCCCACCTAGGCCTCCCTAGACTTGACGACCCTAACAATGTTGGGTACCCGTATAAATTATGTAGTTCCTCGTTATGAAGTTTCCGACATTCCCCATTCCCGTTCCTCTTGGGTCCGAATATTCGTCTAAGGATCTTGTTCTCAAATACTTTCAGTCTATGTTCTTCCCTCAGAGTAAGCGACCATGTTTCGCAACCATACAGAACAACAGGCATGATTATCGTTTTGTATATTTTAAGCTTCAAATTTCTCGACAGAATTCGCGACGACAAGAGACTTTGAACCGAATAGTAACACGAATTCTACACCCTTTGAAAATGTTTAGTAGACTTATTTTTTATTGTTCTTTACAGTGTGTATAAAAAATAAAAGTATGCCTATCAGAACAAAATTAAAAATAATATTTAAAAATAATTTCTGGTTTTAGATTATAAGTATATTTATCTCTTCCGCCTATCTTCGCGATCCCCTAGGGGCCGCGACTCCCAGGTTGAGAAACCCTGCTCTAGGCATACATGAGCTATGATGGAACATACATACATACACTTTTATATGTATAAATGCAGATAAGAGAGAGTTGAGAGAGAGCGATTAAAGAATTACCGCTCTCAATGTCTTCACTTTACTTTTGCGATTCGTGAATTTCTTACGTGACAGTTTGGGGCTAGCTAGTTTTTTGTCTTGAACCACGATCCGATTTTCGATATGCTCTATCTAAATGCTGTAATGCGAATATTGAGAAGTTATCTGCGATGAAAGTAGCTGCAAACAAATACATTACATAACTTATTTATTGCTATTACACGATTTTTTAAATTTGTATTCAATATTCACACATAACACACCGACGTTCTGTGAATACCTCAGATGTTATATTTTAAAGATAAGAATTACTTATGTCGTGAAATGATATGAATATACATATTCAACTGATATATACAACTGATGATATGAATATATATATTCAACTCATATATACAACTGATGATATGAAAATATATATACAACTGATGAATTGTAATGTAACTATTTTACATAATTTTCATGCATTGAGGAAAGTAAAATATCATAAAAGAATCTCACCTGAACGGGTATCGAACTCACGATTTAAACGCTCGGTGGTGTACCACTTTTCGGAAGCTGCTTCTGAAATATAACTCAGCTCATACGTAAATGCTCTTTTCCGTATGGAAATCACAATGACGAAACGAGAGTGTGAATACATAGTCTCGAAATATTGTATCATTAAGTATTTCAATAAATGTTACTTTTTTCTACACTTAATACCATTTCAACATGTCTTATTATATTTAACAGAAGGAAAAACATATCTGTACATCTTTTCCCGATTACTAAGGTTGGCTTTGGAGGTTCGAACCAGCAGCTTTAGTTTACTGTTTTCCTAAGATACCCGAAGTTGAACTTCGAAAGTGTTCGTCTCGAAACAGCTATCATCATATCGCTCAATCTGTTTGGTATATGGTATATGTTTTTATACGTGTAAAGTCAGTATAACAATTCATTCTTTAAACAGCTTTTCGTATGTATTAATATTCCTTTATAAAAACTATTTTTAATATTATTATTACGGCGCACCATTTTCAGATTTCTTTCGCGAGTCGTTGACCAAGTCGTTCGCCACCAGCGTTGTCAGACTCACAGCTCGGAATTATTCCAAAACCTGATTGAACTTATGCTAGATTCGGTCAAATTATGCTAGATCCTCATAATTACTAATTCAGGAGTTAAAAAAAAAACGAAGTTGAGATACGATAACGTAACTTAAAATACACAGAGAGCAAGAATGCATGGATAGAACTCAATACTTCACGCACCAAAATTTTAACTCAACTAAATTACTGCAGTCGTTGCCAGACTCAATGGCGTATATATGGTATAAATGAATGCAAAGTTTTTGTTTACATATTTTGAAAGAAAATTACTTCGCAGCATAAGCGGAGTTGGGAATCGTCTGCTGGGGGGGGGGCAGATTTTTGGTCGGTCTCGGAGCTGTCATTTCAGGTATAAATATGATCATAAAGTCAGAAATAAAGATGGTGAAGTTGTCAAAAAGTTGTAGGGAGAATGGCCCCCATAGCTCCGCCCATGCCTCGGAGTTAAAGGATTAGAAAACCCTGGGTGGAGCCACAAAAGAAAAAAAAACCCAGAGCCGTTCCGAACTTACTTCGGAAAATAAGACTGCCTGTATGGTTTACCGAGTGTATGAATCAATGGAAGAGGATACATTTCTGGGGAACCGGTCAAAACCCCCACAGCCAAAACCCCCAAACTCAAGAAATGTCAAAACGCCCACACAAACGGTCATAACCCCCACACAAATGGACAAATCTCCCAAATACACGAACGGTCATAACCCCCACAGCCAAAACCCCCACACTGGTAGTCGGTCATAACCTCCAACGGTCATAACGCCCACATAAATGGACAAAACAGCCACACATAGCAACGGTCACAATCCCCACATAAATGGACAAAACCCCCACACAAATGGACAAAAGTCCCACATGCAGAAATAGTCACAATGCCACACAAATGGACAAAACGCCCACACAATCGGACAAATCTCCCACACTCTGAAATGATCCTGGTTGCATGTATTGCCCTTGTAGTTTTTAATAATTTTTTTTATTCCAATTAAACTGATGTTGCAACTATTCTTCTTGGGCGTCATAAAGAGCCACAACAAAGACGTGGAATGAGGATCATTTCAGAGTGTGGGGGATTTGTCCGATTTAGTGGGGGTTTTGTCCATTTGTGTGGCAGTTGTGACAATTTCTGCATGTGGGAGTTTTGACCATTTGTGTGGGAGTTTTGTCCATTTATGTGGGGATTATGACCGTTGCTATGTGTGGCTGTTTTGTCCATTTGTGTGGGGGTTATGACCTATTGTGTGGGCGTTTTGACATTTCTTGAGTGTGGGGGTTTTGGCTGTGGGGGTTTTGACCGTTCGTGCGTTTGGGAGATTTGTCCATTTGTGTGGGGGTTATGACCGATCGTGTGGGGGTTTTGACCGTTCGTTCGTTTGGGAGATTTGTCCATTTGTGTGGGGGTTATGACCGTTTGTGTGGGTGTTTTGACATTTCTTGAGTGTGGGGGTTTTGGCTGTGGGGGTTTTGACCTAGACCCCATTTCTGCCGTTCTTTTTCTTCCCACGACCAACTTCTTTCTCATCTCCAGGTTTTACGGCTTTTTGATAACTTGCTGAAATTGTGCTAGATTTGGGCAGGATGCTAAAAGCAAGATGCTAGATGCTAGAGACATGCAAATTATGCTAGATCTAGCATCATTATGCTAGATCTGGCAACGCTGTTCCCCACAATAGGCGTGTCGTGCAAGTAACCAATCACACGTCAGGTACTAGCTTTTACCTATTGCTTCCTTCTCACAGCTCAGAACATTGGTAACTATGGATAGACGTACAGCAGTAATTACTTTATGGGAGTTGGAAGGTTATTCTGCAACTGCAGCTAGCAGGCGAGTAGGTGTCCCGGCCTCTACAGGAAGGCGATGGATTCGGAAATATGGTGCTACAGGTCAGGCTGGTAATTTACGATCTCCTGGTCGTCCGCATGTGTCAACCGAAGCTCAAGATGCGAGATTAGTAAACTAAGCCCGGTTAGACCCACTAAGTACGTCTAGACAGCTAAGGGAAGCTTCTCTCTTTCCTGGTAGTAAGCATACAGCTCTGCGAAGGCTTCGTCATGCTGGGTTACGTGGCCGTGTTGCTGCCGTGAAGGAAAAACTCTCAGACGACCACAAAATTTACCGTCTCGCGTTTGCACAGGCGAATGTGGGTCTCAATTGGGAAAACTTAGTTTTCTCAGATGAATCCATATTCACAACATCAAAGGAGGGACGCCGTTTTGTGTATCGTCCGAGAGGCACCCGAAATGACCATGGATATGTGGCTGCTTGCAATCGCAGTGGCCATGCATCTATTTTATGTTGGAGTTGGATTTCCAGTCGCGGAGCAGGACAGCTTCATAGAATTGAAGGACATCTGGACAATGCTCAGTACTTAGACATTATCAGTAATATCATGGTGCCATCTGTACGAGTATTTCAGCCTGATGGTGTAATTCAGTTCCAGCAATACCAGTCGCCAATACATACTTCCCATGTGGTTCAGGAATGGTTCGCAGGGCACCCTGAGATTGATTTAATCGACTGGCCGCCTCGTGGAGCAGACCTCAATCTCATGGAAAATATGTGGGCAGAAGTGAAGCGTACTCTAAGGGAAAGTTGGCCTGAGGCAGATCCATCAAGAACTCAGGATGACCTGTGGCATCTTGTTTCCGAAGCATGGCTGGAGGTAGGGGAAGGAGATAGATTTGTCACCCATGTAATAGATTCCATGCCCAGAAGAATGGAGCGTGTAATAAATTCAGAAGGGTCTTGGACACAATATTAATGCCCCCGCCTTAACTCCCGAAAACAGCCCTTTTCAGGGCTACCTAAACGCTTCTGAAAATATTTGTAGAAGTAAACCACTCCTTGTATCCGATTTCTGTGCAATCCTACTAACAAAAAAATGATAATTAGCTGTAGGCTTTGAACTCAAGACCTCTTCAGTGGCAAGTCCGTACTCTACCAGTGAGCTAACATGAACTCGCAAACCCAACCTGAAGAAACACGACTTTCAATTTCTGGTATTCGATGACAATGATGCTCATATACTTTGCAAATGTTGTATTCAACTTAAGATATTCCGCAACACACACACACATAAACAAAGCGAAAGAGAGAGAGAGAGAGAGAGATGAATACACAAAAGCATATTCAACGTATTCGAATAAGACTCTAAGTAACGACATTCCGTTCTAAAGAGAATTTGTGTTTCTTCCCGTGACGTTAAGGGGATCGGGAAAAGTTATGTGTCTTGAAGCAGGATACGACTTTGGATACTCTGTTTATACATTTTCTATATCAGTAGGAATATACTGCATTTCACGAATATAAATAACATACTGTAATGAGAATATTGAGAAGTTAAATCTGTATGACAAATAGCTGCAAATAAATACACTACATAACTTATTTATTGCTATTAAACGATTTTCCTAACTTGTATTTAACATTCTCATATATAATACCGACCTACTGTGAAAATTATCTCAGATGTTATATTTTAAACATAATAATTACTATGTTCTGCAATGATTATGTTATATATAAACAACTTATGTATTTTAATGTAATTATTTTATATAATTTTTCATGCATTGCGGAAAATATAATTTAAAAAAAAGTATTGACCCAGAGGGGGATCGAACTCACAACCTTATGATTTGAAATCCGACAGCTTACCAATGAGCTAACACAAGAACTTCCAGAACTAAGCTTCTAGCGTTGTATAACGAATCTCAAGATAATTATGACATTCATATCCATTACAAACGCTGTTTCTGTTCTACTTTGACTTTTATTTTAGTACTCAGGCGATAATTATGTTCTATTTCTTAATTTTGAGCATTCTTTTACATATGGAAAGATTCTTTAACGTATTTAAATGTTCCATTACGTATGGAGAGCTAAATGATAAGCAAGCATATGGTGACATTAATAAAAGGTTTCGAAATATTGTATCATTAAGTATTTCAATCAATGTTGCTTTCTTAAACACTTGGTAACAAGTCTTATTATATTTAAAAGAAGAAAAACACATCTGCAAACTTTTTCCCGATTGCAAAGGCTGGCTCGGAGGTTCGAACCTGGCTTATTTTTTCCCGAAGATACCCGAAGCTGGACTTAGAAAATTTTTGCCTCAAAACACCAATAAAGAATGCGCTCAACCTTTTTGAGACAAGGTGTACAATTCGATAATAAGTTCCAAAATCTAACGATATGAACTTTAAGTAAATTTGTTTCCAAAATTAAAATTTTACTATATAAAACATACATTATGAGGAGACGAACTTAGACTTTAAATTTTACATTAACAGAAATTCCTCTTTACCTCTGCTAGACCATGGTGCATGAAAGCTTCTTAGTTACAGCAAGTGACCTGCCTATAATGATGATGACATACAAATCATTTAGATTTTGTGTGTGTTTATTTTCATACATTGTTAATTGAAAATGTTTTTATTATTATTTCAGAGGTAAATCATCAGTGGGAAACCCATTCCACAGAACCGATTTCAGAACTTCCTCTTCAGACATTGTTCGACCGATGACCAAATTTAAAATACATAATAAACATAATTAATCAGCATCCTTGTGTTTTCAATTCTTTATTTATCTATCATTCCTTTGTTTGGGAGAAACAATTCTGTAAGTGAAAAACTAACAAAGCAAACTGTTGTGTAATTCGTAAGATTTATATCATATTATTATTATTATTATTATTATTATTATTATTATTATTATTATTATTATTATTATTATCATAAGTTTAACGTCAAACAGTTATGCAATGAGGCTAAGGGAAGTGGTAATGATCAGATATATGATAATGGTGAAATGACGAAAGTGGTAGAATCTCGAGACAAGCCACACATGCATAACATTCTTTTGTGGACATACTTCAAGAAGTATGTTGCGGGGTACTTCATTAAGTTTGATTTGGTATTTACGGTACAGACCTGGTTGAAAATCCTTTACAGTCAATCGTAATTAAAGCCCCAATCAGTAAGCACGTACCGTATACTTTTCAATCCCATAACTTTTCCCAGGAACACATTCTACAATTTTATTACCACATAAACAAAAAGAAAATCAAAAGATGAGACATACCCTAATTGACAGATTCATATCATATTATTATTATTATTATTATTATTATTATTATTATTATTATTATTATTATTATTATTATTATTATATTATTAGTTTAACGTTAAAAGTTATGCAATAGGCTAAGGGAAGTGGTAATAAACAGATAGATGATAATGGTGAAATGACCATAGAGATAAAGCTCAAAGTTATGGATAACTATTACACATTATTTTTTTTATTAAATATTAGGTAGTCAAAAAGTATTGAGCTTTTAGCGCATGAGATGTATTTAGTGTACCAAATGTCATGCTATATGGGTTGCAGCGAATCAAGTTTAACGTCATTTGACTGCTGACAGTTGAAGCTTGTAGATGTACAAAATGTATTGGAGTACTTATAATTAGACATAAGATATTGTGCCATGAAAATGTAGCGGCAAAACCGCGTTACAATTTTATTTCGATAAAGATGCAAATGCCGCGCAGGTTTGTAAATAAATTTGTGTTGTTTACTGGCAAGGTATAATATCAAAAGCAAGAACCAAAATTAGGTTCATTCGCTTTTGTTCTAAAAAAAATCATGTTTATGATGCTTCTCGTAGTGGGCGACCAATCACAACAGAAGTGGATGATTTTCTTGCAAAAGTCAACCAAGACCGGCATGTAAATAGTCATGACATTGCCAAGGACCTAAATAATTGTCACTAAATAGTGTTAAATCATTTAGAGAAAGCTGATATAAAAAAACTCAACGTTTGGATAGCATACGATCTGACTTTAAAAACATTTACTAGAATTTCTATCTGCGAATCTCTACCGAAACGTAACGATCCTCGAGCAATTTCAGAAGCGCTTAATCACGAATTATGAAAAGCGGGTAACCTACGACAGCAATGTGCAAAAAGGTCGTGATTCGAAGCGAGGAGAAACTTCATAGTCTGTCGCAAAGCCTACACTGACACCCATGAAAATTGTACTGTGCGTTTAGTAGGATTGGAAGGGCAACAAGCACCACAAACTGCTGTCGCGGTGCAGAAAGTTAGACTCAGTCCTCTACTATCGACAATTAGCACAAGTGGAACTAGGAATTCAAAAGAAACGGCCGGAATTAGTCAACTTGTCGTTTAATATGCTGACAACACTAGACCGCATATATCTTTAAATACCCATTAGAAATTGCGAAAATTTAGCTGAGCTGGACCCGGCACCGTTAGGCTGTCATTTATTTCGGTTTCTGTAGAGCTCTTTGAATGATGTTAAGCTAGTTTAACAGCTTTTTTACTCTATATATTTGGCATCTTCATAAACGAATTCCTTTCATTTATGAATGAAAAGATTTTACTTTAAATTGTAGGCCATGTTTTTGAAATCCTTATTCTTAACTTACACAGTAATCTTTCTTTCAGTGCATATTCTTAGTTATATTATAATGGTCTTCACGTACACATAGTACTATTCATTGCTAAATCGTATTCTTCTGCGAACTACCTCAATGCACAACCTGCATACCCTACGAATTAATTATTCTCTCGGATGTAGAAATAGCGCCACTTTTACCAAATAGAGCACTCATAAGTTTATGTTTTGTCAAATACTTTTATTTCAACTCTACCAAATCGATGCACTCTTATCAAACTCTGCGAGTCAATTCTAAAAAGACAAGTTTCCCAATCCCATACCTCTTTAAAAATGTACAGAAATTGTCTTCTTGATCTCCCCAATAGGTTGAAATCCCTTGAAAAAATGAAACGAATTTTAGTTTAACGTCCCATACGTATGCTCTTTAGGCTAAAGCAGATGGATGATTAATAAAAGTGAATGATTGTAAAATTAAATCTTTTGTGCTCTGCTACCAGGAATTCAAACCGCGACTAAGTCCAACAAAGGCGCTCACGTAAGCCAGTAGACCAGCAAAGACTTCAATATTTTTCGATCGAAAGCGTATTTAAATTCTCTTCTTGCTAACTCGAAAAGAAAATTTATGTATCAACCGATAAACATACATATAAAGCATGCACATGATCATCGTAAAGTTTGTTCAGCCTCTAACTTAACTTGAGATAAACTTACAAGATATTCAGCAATTCTCTAAATCAGCGCTTTGCAACCTTTACCTTATGACGACACCCTCTTTGTACACGTAAGTTTACTGTTTACACAACAACAGGCGCCCAAACGTAGAAATATCTGTTAGGGGGGATTTAAACTCGAAAAAATGATGGTCCGGACGAAGTGGACGCTTCGTGAATGCACTCCTGATGCAGGTAAAACAACTTATTATTTAAGAAGTTAATGAATTTTTTAGAGGAGTCAGACCCAATGGAACCCCGCAGTGAGCGCGCCCTTATACGACACCCATTAACTACTGTTTCCACATATTAAACACTCCGGTATAAGACAGATATCGTTCATCAATAAAGCATATGAAACCCAGTTTTAAATATTCCTCGTTACAGTCTGAATTTAGTGTTCTTTCAGCATTTAGAACAGAGATATCTAGTGGTATTGGTATCATTGAATGTTCTCGCACAAAATTGTAGAAATCAACATGTCAGTCACGGAGTTAAAATGCTGAACGAAAATTAGTATTGTTTATCACAAGTTCTTCATTCGTTTAAAATTTTGAACTTCTAACAAAAAAAGATCTCGTGACATCTAAGTGGGAAACTTCTGCTCTAAGCCATCAACTCTATTAGTCATTAGTCTATTAGTCATTAATTGTCATTCCTGCCTTTCACAGGTTGCTACTGTTTTATATTGAAATCAAATGTCTTTTATACAATCTGCTTAATGAACAGTAGAAGTTCACTGAATTGACCAGTAATTGAGGTCAACAACACCACGCCCCACAACGGTCAAAATAGCAAAAAAGCTGGACAAAACCCCAAAAATGAACTCTACCATTGGAACAAACATCTATATAGTATTTTAGTAGGCCAATGTTCTCAATATAGAACAGATCTGCTTTTCATCCTGGCATCACTCGTTCATGAGAAAACACTTGTCGAAAGTGGATAATTGGCCATCCATGTAGAAATGCTTTTCGCGTGTGGTAGTATGACGGAACTGTTACTCTTAAGTATGTTTATAGTTATGATATGTTAAATATTGGTATTGTTGATCAGAACAATAGCAATCCTTTAAGGCCAATAGCAGGCCTCTGAGGCACTTCGTACGCGGACTATGGCATGTTTACAACACTATATTAAAAATCAATTCTTTGCTCTATATTTGTAGACTTTTAAAATTTTCCTAGGAAGTCCAAGGTTTCGTTTTCATTTTAATATTTTCTGTGGTCTCTCAATTAATGACTTTTACTAGAATTAGCTGCTACTATTTGCTCCCTGGCAAACGAAGCGAGCGTCAATGAGTTTGGGCGTGCGCTCAATGTTCACAGAGACTGACTGCTAGTCTCGTTGTCGTGTCGTCTTACCACCTATTTTTTATAGACAAGTTTTCACGCAGGGGCCGCGGTGGCTCAGTGATAGAGCGTTCACCTCTGGTGCTAGGGGTCTCGGGTTCAAACCCTGCTCCCGCTAAATGAACTTTGTGGTGGACAAACACCGTGTGCGTGGGTTTTCTCGGGGTTCTCCCGTTTCCTCCCACTTTCTTCATTCCACCATTTCATTCATTACTCATTATCACCGTCTCCTTTAGCCTAACCGGCATAACCGTGGGATGTAAAACTCAAAATTTCATTTCATTTCATTTCAAGTTTTCGCGCACATGGTAAATTGCTGGAGTCTTAACTATACCCGTAACTTCTCTCCCACTAAAGATGCTACGAGTAAGTGAGGAAACTCAGAAGTCTTGAAACAGACTTCCGCAGGTATCACGAGAAATGGTGCCGGAAAAACTCTAGAAAAACTCTAGGAATGTGTTAACCTAGACTTGCTACACATTTTTTGTCCTCGTCTGACCCGATAATTTCATCGCTCAGACCCAGTATGCCCCAAATCATAACAATATGACGAACGAAATGTTTCAACTTTTAAATAGCCATCGGCAGTCTCATGTTTGGGCAGCAGAGACTTTAGAAACTGATTAATTTCACAATCGAATGTTGTGGGTTTTATTGTACTTGATTGGACAACTCCTATTGTTTTGTTTCCAAATATGCATGTTGCGAGATAGTTTCGTTTCTGTGAACAATTCTAACATGGACTGATTTTTCGTTAACTTCATTGTTCATGTGATTTTTCGTTAACATTGTTCATGTTAACTTCATTGTTCATATGTATTTTTTTTTTTTTTTTGTTACTGTCCAAAAACATGTCTATTTTTGAATATAGGAGATATTTACTCTGCAATTTTAGTAACAGTAACACTAACACAAATTGTAACTTTTTTTCCATAACGACCCAAGATAGTATTTGTAAACCTGATTTTGAAAATTTTGACTTTTTTCGCCGGCTACATAGACAACCCGCATCACTGACAGTTAGCGGTAAACTATTGTTCACATTACAGCAGAACAATCGAAAATAGTCTAATAATAATAAAAATACCATACCGACAAAACAAACGCTTTCAATACTCTCACAAATAGTTTCGCGTTTTCTCGTTATTCTGACTACTGTGCGCCCCCAGCCAAAATCAGCACTGCTATGCTGGTTAGGTAATACTGTATATGCAGACAACTCTTCCGGCTTTCAACAGATTTATGACTCTTTTTACGTTATTTCCGAAAAAAACTAAACATGGTGCGTGAACACTTTTGGTAGGTATGATTTAAGTAGTTTTTCAAGTCCGTTTACTTAGTTAATATTGTATGCACAAAATAAATATTTATTTATTTACTCCAGATGGTATTCTAATAAATTAACTTAAATAAAAAAAATAACTTGAATAAAAAATCAAGTTCCCATTGATACGTGATGTATTTAAAGTGTCATATGGTTCGGATTCCATGTTAAGTTGTAGGTCCACGTCTCATACGGCCTCGGTGCTGAAAGAAATACTAAAGATCAAAATCAACAACATAAAGCATCCTTTAGTCTTCATTCCACATACTTTCGTTAAATAATATGTTCAAAACACACGAGGAAAAAAGGAAAAGCCTATCAATGCAGCAATAAGTTTGATGGGTACACTGTTACCGATCGTCAATTTTGACTTACGTCTTCCGTAGTTAGTTCCCATCGCAACAAATGATATAACATTATGGCATGTTAAAGTAACAGACTCTTAGGGTTTTATTTTCTCGAAATTACACTCTCATCAAATTTGAGACTTGACCCAAATTCAAATTAAATATTAGCTTCTCCTGCATTTTCTATGAAAATCTACTTTTTGGTGAGCTCCGGATACAAGAAACTCTGAGAAATGTTAAGGATAATAATACTAATAATTATCGTTACTTTAGTTTTCCAATGCAACTTTAAGAAGTGTCGGGCGTCACTGTGGCTCATTTGGGAAGATACAGAACATCTTGTGAAATCCTTTTGCAAAGAACAGTTAAAACTTGAACTTAATTCTTATGAAATCGAGAGAGCTCATAGACTATCAAAAGGAGCAAGTGCACCGATAATAGTAAAGTTCGCGTCATACAAAAGAAAGTCGGAAGTACTAAAGAATGCATATCGATGTCGGGGTTGTCCTGTTATAATACACGAGGACTTTTCACCGGCCGTTAGAATGATACGTAAAGAACTCGTACATGAAAGAAGAAAGATCCCGTGGCAAACGAGTAAAGTTACAATTTGACAAACTGTACATTGATAATAAAGAATATACCTTAGGTGATTTACAAGCAATGAAAACTGAAACGTCTTCAAGTGTTACCTTTTGGACACCGAACAACCAAGAAGAAAGTGATATAGCAACACTGCAGCAGTTTCCGGCAAGTGAACCAGGGCAGCGGACAAGAGGACAAAGGGGTGCTGGCTCCAGTCACCCTCGGGGCAGAGGAAGAACCATCTGATGCCAAGCTGGCTCTTCACAGGGGCGGATCCAGGGGGACGATCGGGGCGATCGCCCCCCCCCCAGACGAGGGAACTTTTTTTATTATATATATATATAAATAAAACTCATCTCAAAGTTTGGAGCCCTTAAAAGTAGCAGTATGACAACCCACCGCCCCCCCAGAAGTCGGTCCTGGATCCGCCCCTGGCTCTTCAGGTGAGCTACTAACAAGTGAAATATTGAAATCAATGAACTACAAAGAATGCACCACAGACGAAAGGGGGAGCCTCCGAACTGCAATTTCTAAATGTAGGCGGGGATCAACCAGTTTGTCTATTCCTGAAACTTCTGTTGTGTTAAATAAAGACAACGTTCTTAGAAATAACAAACAGAAGGAGAAGTATACCCTCATAAACATTTATATGCAAAATTGCAGAGGTTTAAGGACAAAGATGTCATCGTTCCTTTGTAATGTGTTATCGTCCAACTTCGACCTAATTGCAATCTGTGAAACTTGGCTTCAAAAAGAACACTATGATTCAATGATTCTTGACGATCGCTATTATGTATATAGGACAGATAGAGATAACAAAAGAACAGGGAAAACCAAGGGAGGGGGAGTACTGTTAGCGGTCTTAAAAAAAGTATAAAGTAGTAATGATTGATTGCTTATCAAATGAATATGTAGAATGTCTGTTGGTTAAATTGTTATGCGAAAAAGTAACTATATATATTCTGTTAGTATATTTTATACCGGAGTCACCTACTGAAAAATATGAGGAAATGTTCGACATAATTGATTCAAAATGTCCAGCAGGTTGTACCCTTCTCATACTTGGTGACTTCAATTTACCGGACGGAAATTTCAATGACTACAATAGTTATCTCAAAATTCCGGCCAAACTACAATGCATTAAAAATTTCATGTCATTTAACAATTTACAGTCATTTAATAATGTACATAATAAATTCGGTAAAACTCTTGATCTAGTTCTAAGTAATTTAGACCACGTAAAAGTTAGCAAAGAACTTTATCCCTTTGTCAAAGAAGATGAACATCACCCTACTCTGAACGTTGAAATACAATTGAGTCGTCTAAAACAAGCAAAATCTAAGCGTAATGTAACGGGATATAATTTTAGAAAGGCAGACTTCAAAAAACTTTACACTGAACTTGGGCGGGTAAACTGGGACTATCTTACAGGATACAATGATGTAGACGAAGCTGTTAAATGCTTTTACGACACTATATATAGCATATTTGACCTCTGTGTTCCAAAGAAAACAAAATCCCCACAAAATTATCCAACGTGGTTTACTATTGATATAATTAAGAAAATTAAATCAAAATCATATCATCATAGGAAATTAAAAAAGAGGGAGGGGAGTAAAAGTTTCCATCAACAAGAATTCAATAGATTACGGAGGGAAATTAAAAATGAGGTACGGAATGCATATAAGAATTTTGTACTAATGTCCGAGGCATCCTTAGAACAAAACCCATCCGAATTATGGAATTTTGTAAAAAGTAAGACACGGCATTTAAATGCCGAATTCATGTCTAATAATAGTAAAGAAATAAACAACGACGACGAAATCGCTAACGAGTTTGCGGACTACTTTCAGTCTGTATACAGTAAAAGTAAAGACAATACAACAGAACAGTTAGTGTGGGTAGATAACGGTCTAAATATACTGCGTGTATCATCGATAGAAATGCAGGAAATTGCTAATATAATAAAAAAATGAAATCCAAAATAGCAGTAGGACCCGATGGAATCCCAAGCTATATTGTAAAGGGTTATATAGATCACTTCCTAACACCATTGAAAATCATATTTAACCTGTCAATTAAATCCGGAAAATTTCCTAATGAGTGGAAAACAACGAGAGTTTCACCTATCCCGAAATCGAATAATAATAAGAGAGAAATTAAAAACTATAGGCCCATCTCAATCTTAAGCACCTTTGCTAAAATTTATGAAACAGTCTTATACCAGCGAATAATAGCACACGTGCGACCATCTATATCAGAATCACAACATGGCTTTCCTACAGGCAGGTCAACGGTCACAAATCTTAGTCTAATATCTACCTTTATAACTAAAACACTAGACTTGTGGGGACAAGTAGATGTAATATACATAGATTTCGCGAAAGCGTTCGACAGCGTAAATCATAATAGATTGCTCAGCAAGCTTAAACAATTTAGCTTCAGCAGCGAACTTATTGATCTATTTAAATCTTACTTGGAAAACAGAAAACAATTCGTCGTGTACAAAGGGTGTAAGTCTCAGGAGTATGTACAACTATCAGGGGTGCCACAGGGGTCAAATTTAGGGCCATTGTTGTTTCTACTATTTATCAATGATCTACCGCGAAGTATACAAAACTCTCACACGCTGATATTTGCAGATGATGTTAAAATATACATGGCAATAGAAACATTAAATGACTGTAAAATGCTTCAAAATGACTTGAATGAACTGATGGAATGGTCCAAAGAGAACATCATAAACGTGAACACTAACAAATGCAATGTAGTGTCCTTTACAAACCGCAAAACCCCTCAGAAATTTTCGTATAAGATGAATGACATCACTTTACCAACTTCGGATACTGTCAGAGACTTAGGGGTGGTATATGACAGAAATTTAACATTTAATAATCACATAAATCACATGATTGACCAGGCGTACAGAAACCTTGGATTTATCATCAAGATCAGTAAAGAATTTACTAGTATTACCGCCATCCGAAAGCTATATGAACACTACGTACGTACAAAACTCGAATACGCAGCCACTATATGGAACCCTTACACAAAAACAAATTTAAATAATATAGAAAAAGTTCAGAATAAATATCTAAGGTACTTGACATATAGGGAGACACAAGTATATCCGAAAACATATAATAGTCAATCTTTAAATTTAAACTTTAATACATTAAGTCTAGAACAGCGACGAATAATGCAAGATATGTTGTTCCTATATAAGTTATTTAATAATAAAATCGACTGCACCAATTTACTGCAAGAATTTAAAATACGCACTCCTACAAATGTAACTCGCCTTGAAAATTTCAATTTCTTTCACTGCGACAGATTACACACAAATGCAAACAAGAGGTCACCAGTATGGAGATTGAGTACAACCTACAATAGATTAACAAAATGCACAATTGATTTGGATATTAATAGTAACAGCCTAAGTCAATTCAAGGAAGTTCTCTGTAATGTAATAAGAAATAATTGTAACTGAAAGAACATCAATGATATTGCAATCACATTATAACTATGTATTATAAGATGAATGTATGAATGTGTTATAGTCGCTTAATACATGTAACGGACACTGTAATTGGGTTATATAGCCTGTTGTGTCTAGAAATAAATAAATAAATAAATAAATAAATAAATAAATAAATAAATAAATAAATCAAAAAGTATATCTTTAGTCAGGAGATATCCTGGTTTGTTTTATCCAATTCATATAACCAAGTGGTGAATATCATATTCCTTAAGGATTTTGAGTGTCTCCAATTTTTCTTTCATTAATTATTCTATTAATAAAATGTTCATTATTCTACTATTGAACTATTTATTATCCTATTATAATTATTTTAATAAACTCAAGTGCACAACACTAAAGATTTTTTTAGTAAAACATAATACAAACATGAAACAAAACATCAAAAAATACTATGGTTATGAAAATTAAATACTTAAACGTATTTCCTGTATTATTGAACAGAGTTAGCACATTATTAAAGATACAATAAAAATAATTGATAATGTTTTGTTTTAATTAGTATTACAGAAATAAATTATGTTAGCAAGGCTCATGAATATTGTATTTAATATTACTACTGTTGTAGATTATATCTCACATTCAATTTAATTGAATTATCGTACGAGGCTAATATATTTCTCTTACAATAGCAGTTTTTGTAAGTCATCCAGGAAGAGCAAGCAAGAGAAATCCCCTCATGTTACTTCGTAATTATTGTATTCATTACAAGGTCAAAATGGATAATGAACAACTTAATTAAAGTTTGCAGAACATACGCAAATAGTTTTCGATTGAGACAAATTAGAGAAATGTATTTGAATATCCTGGAAAGTATTAATTATATGTACACTATTCATTTACGTAGTATGGATTTTACCGTTCAAGTATGACCATGAATCCCTATATATAACTCCAATAGAGGATAAAAGAAGTATCAAATCTTTGACAACATAACTACATTCACCTACAACATGAAGATCTTCGTAAGTACATCATCATAATCTTTTATAATAATAATTTGAATTATTTTTGAATCTATTCTCTAAATTCGGAAGTAAGACCGTAACGTAAACAAAAAGTACGAAGTTCCTGAAAGTGGGCATTTTTCATTAATTACAATTTTATTTTATAATTTAAAAAAGATATTCTGATCATTAACTCTAGAAGACTATTCCCGTTTTCTCGAGCTTTCTAGCAAAAGGAAGTTGCTACATCTAACTTCAAATACTACCCTACATGCTTCACAATCCTCTCTTAACGCGGTATATTATAAGCATTCACCAGCAATCCAACCTGAAACCATGCAAATTGAAGACACAAAACACTAACTATTAAATTATATGCAAACTGCAACTGAATTTTATCCTACCTTTCTAATATACTGGTGTAATTTTTAATATTAATTAACATCCGCTTATTAATACCGAGTAAACGTACTGCAACAATAAAATTTTTAACTCCAGTTAGGATAAAGGTCGAGGTGGCCCAGTGGTAGCTCTACCTGCTGGTCTAGTGTCTAGCGGGTTTACCTTTTATGTACGTGGTTCCAGGTTGAATTTTCGGTGGGAAAAACTTTTGGAAATTTAACTGTCCTCGATATTTTTGTGTTCATGTATCTGTCGTATTCTGTAATGCTGAACAGTTGAAAAGGAGTAAAATAAGAGTTAAGAATCGTTAAAAATAGACACCGCGGTTTGAATCCCGGTGGTAGAGACTTTGGAATTTTATCTGTCTTGGTTCTTTCTCTATTCGTATCTAATAGTCCTGAACCATTAAAATAGAATAAAATTAGAGTCAGGAAGTCATTTAAATTTAAAAATGGAGAAACGTTCATCTCTGAGTCCCTGGTTCGATCTCAGCTCGCCCCAAATCATCTTCCTAATGTTTGTTCGTCAATTCGTTCTGATGCACGTACTCACGCCTAGAGGCTATACCGCCTAGAGGCTATACCGTCAAAAGTATCCTATGTTTTAAACTTAGGAGGCAGAGTCGAATTTTCTTCCTTCCCCCATAAATAAGGGTAGTTTACTCAAAGGTGAAAATAAAAGATTGCACTCTTCTTGAAAATGACTCTCTACAATATTTTTCGTATTTCATGAACAACTCTACGCCATGGTGTAAGTACTTTCCGTAGCAAAAATCCAGAAATGTGGTTTACCTTTGGGAGTGTGTTTTTTCCGGACGATTTTCTCAAAGAGACTCAGTCCATTTTGTTCATATTACATAAATATTTCATTAATAACTTGACAATAGGCAATGGCACAAATAATTTGTTCTTTATAAAAAGTCCATAAGAGGTAGTTTACTCTCGCGGTGTTTTTTTCGGACGAATTTCCCAGTCGATTTTGTTCATATTTCACAAATAAATGGTTCATTAATAATCCTACAATAAGCTTAAAATCATTTCTCAACAACACTACATAATGTTAGAAGTAATAATCCACATCTTGATGTATTTTTGTATTAAAGAATCAATGTAAATTAACACCGAAATATCGGACAGATCGAATAATATTTTGACTGGTTTTCTTAGACATTGTGAGGGCGCACACCAATGGCTGGAGTTCAGTAGCGCAGCCAGGATGTGTGTTTGGGGGGGGGCAAATGCTGTTATAGGTACATATAGAAAAATTACAAACAAAAAAATATATAAACATAAACATATATAAAAAATTACAGACATCAAAGTACCAAAGTACATTATCAGACCGCTGTGGGGGGCGGCCGCTCTACACCCCCCCCCTTACCTACGCCACTGCTGGAGTTTCTGATTTAGAACTGAAAGGATCGGCACTTCTAATTAAGGATTTTCTCCGGTTTTAAATCAGATTCGCTAGGTAACTGAAAAAATGGTACTGTTACACATTTAAGGAGAGGACAACTCAATTACACTCTATTCGAACTTATTTTAACATTAACGATATTATTTTTGTTGTTAATGATTTCCGTGTCAATTAGTTTCGCAATATATATCAAGAGATTTGTTAATTGATTAAACAAAGAAGGCAATTTGTAAGAAAGTCAAATTTTAAATGGAATACTAGAAATACTCTTGAGTATGTGAATGAAGAAAGGTTAAAAATAAATCCTATATATTTTCAGGCTCTTCTCGCCCTCTTCGCCCTCGTGGCTATTTCTTTCGCTGAAGAATCTGCCAGAGACAAGAGAGCTATTGGCCTTGGTCTAGGCTATGGTGGATACGGTCTAGGCTATGGAGGATATGGACTAGGAGGTATTGGATACAGAGGTATTGGTGGATACGGACTTGGACGCATTGGATACGGAGGTATCGGTGGTTATGGACTTGGTGGATTCTACGGTTAATCTTCCTATTACTGGTAAGTATCTTACTTTTCATATTATAAACTATTGTAATACTTTTCATCAAAACTAATAAACTGCGAAAATTTTGATAGTCTTCTCATAATGTGTGTATGCCCATATATACATTACCATTATGCCAACGTAGCTTACACGATTTTCAGAAAACGGAGTGGCTTAACAAAGACTTTCATGTTCTTTACTGAATTTGTGATACGAAATATTATATCGCTTATCTGGATGGTGTTTTACAGTGTTTCTTCAAGCTCCAGTTCCTACGAATGTGTTCAACCTTCATATTTCAGAGAACTATTAATACTTCTTTTCATAGATATATTTATTGTAACAACAACATAACAGACATTCTGTCTATTTACAATGTTTGTTTACATATATGGTGTATGACTACAGAAGTAGTAAATACAGAAATTTATTACACTGTTTAATTCAGTTTAGCAGATGCGTTCCTAAACACTCTTTCGGACATATCGAATATATCCTTCATTTCACATTTTTCATCGATATTATTGTAGGGAGAGCTTATTCTCCTCAAAGGGCATCTATATAGGGTGTCAGTACGTGTTTTTTTAAAGCACAGATACTACTATTGCTCAACCTCGTTCTAAACGTTGGAACATGCAAAAATATATTAGAACAGAGTTCTATGGAGTTTGTTTTATTGTTTATTATTTTATACAGAAAAGATAAATCATTAACATAGCTACGTTGCTCTAAAGACAGTATATCAAAGTTGTTTACTAGTTCTAGATATGATGTTATGCAGGGTACAGTCCAGTTTTTCTGTATATTAATAATTTCAAAAATTTGCACTGTACTTTCTCTTGGATGTATTTGGATATATTTTGTATTACGAGGAGTCCAAATAACAGATGCGTATTACAATTCTCTATTTCTATTTCTATAGGGAGATTTAAAATAAAATGCTACATGTAAACCTGAATGTAGTATACATTTTAAAAAGAAAGATAAGGATATCTAAGTACAAATTAGCGAGCTTAGATAAATGGTAAGCGTTTTCTTCTATACGTCGAGTGCAGCCGGAATAGAATCCTGCGTCCGGCGTTCTCACATTGTTTTGTTAGGATCTTCTTTCGTTTCAACAAGCGAATGGGATAGTAGTTTAATACAAAATCTCTGGCTAACTTATTTCCACAGTCTTTATCTTACATTCCTATTTGTCTATATTTCCTCTGTACCATGGCTTTATGGTAGTATCGAAACACTGCAAATAAATAAATTATTATATTAAGGTACAGTTCTTCACTAAGATATGTGCAATTCCGTATTAAACTTAAAATATAAAACCTATACCAAAGTTTTACTAAGGTTATTTCGAAATTTTAACATATCATGGATACACGTATTATATATATTTTTTTAGGAAAATTTACCATAGTCATTTTCTGTAATTTACATCTACGCACATTCCTCTTAATCTGAACTATATACGAATTATTTATTTTTGTTCTTTTATTTTCATGTATTATTAAATTAAATTCTCTCTTTTTTTTATTTCAGAACTAAATCATCACTGAATTCGGAACAAGCTCCTCAGAGAAATTTCTATAGATGACCAGAATTAAAATACCGAATAAACTTAATTTTTGATCAGCAATCTTTTTTTCGTTCGTTTTTTATCCCTTTTATACCTAACTCTTATTTTAAAGAACACTACCAACTACGGAAACAAAATACTGCCTAATGATTATGACTTATTTGTGAGTTTCGTTCCTTAAAACATATTTGAGAATGTCTACTGCAATAATTCATTATATTTAACTGATGTGATATTTGCAAACCTGATTAAAAATAATCCTAGACGATATTCCTGAAATAAAGAATTAACAAGTAAACTGGATCCTTTCCACTTCCCATAGATCAATCCAGGGAAAAATCAATTAACCCTGATTTTTAATGCAATTACTTGCAATGTGTATAAAAGAAATATAGACAATCTGCATATCATTACACAAGTATATTACTGATATGTAGAGAAATACAATAAGGAACAAAGTAGAAGGAATTAAAGGCCTACAATTAAAGGCAAAGCAATTAAAGGCTGCTGGATAAAGAAGTCTGGCTTGCAGCAAGCGACAAAAGAAGACAGGCACATAGGTATTGTGTACTGGAGATTTCATAGTTTAGTAGGAGTGCCTTAACCCTATTAACATAAATTCCTTTGAGCATGAGCTCGAATACAATCCAGGGAAAATGACAACGTTTTTCAAAGATTTAGCGTTTTAGTGTAAAGAAAAAAAGCGTTCCAAATTTGAAGATAAAAGTTAAATGTGTCGCGGTAAGTAGTGGTAAATTGCAACACGTATATTATTACCTAAGTATGACCCCTGAACTTTCTTGCTGAAATACAAAGTAGAAATGGATTGAAATGACTAAGGACAGAAGTCATTGGAAAGCTTCTATGAATGCGCCATTGAATCTTCGCGTTCCATAGGCCATAGAATTAGTTAGTTAAAACCTTATGGATAATTTATACTCGTGAACAAAGAAACAATATACGAACATAATCATCTTGCAAACAAATGTTCAGGACTTCATGGAGCTATTTACCAGATAAAAAGATAAATCGACATTATCTCTTTTTTTCTTTCAGATTATTTCAAGCAAGCTATAACATTACTCGATTTATAGTTAAAAATGTGTCAAGGTAAGAATCTGAACGTTTAAACTTTTAGCAATTTCACCATCTTGTTTTAACTTTATTTGTTATCTGATAAACCGCCGGACCAACAATTCTACACGGAGTACAAACAGAAATAAGCGGTAGTACATATCTATCTCATATATCTATAATAGAATTGAGTGAAACATTTGATACTTGGAAATATAGTTGTGAACGCCATCACCGCGTGATATTTACCTAGGTATATGTGGACGGTTTAGGGATTATGTTCTTGGCTACGTATTATTAGTTAAATACAAAAATGAATGAATTATTTAGAATGCAAGTGCGAGATGTACAGATGAACAGCGAAAGTGAATGGCATCTGAGTAAGGAAAATAAATACGTTAGTGTGTATTATATTTATTTTGGTTTTTCACTCTAGTATTATTTCCAAAAGATATAG
The DNA here is from genome assembly GCF_964235325.1 of Thermobia domestica. Classification (NCBI taxonomy): domain Eukaryota; kingdom Metazoa; phylum Arthropoda; class Insecta; order Zygentoma; family Lepismatidae; genus Thermobia; species Thermobia domestica. Next base: position 123,538,390 of record NC_137462.1, on the reverse strand, counting down.
AGAATTTTACTAATGTTGAATACGATGTTAAGTTTACAGAATATTGCCTGAGTTCATTCCACCTATCTTACACCTTTTATGTCTTTTCTATAGGCCAGGCCCAAAGTTAAGGAGACTCTGCAACCACCATCAGCATCCCGGATACTTCTAGTTGTTTATTCTCATGTATACATAAATGTAAGGGGAAGTCAAGTTAGCCCCCAAAAATTATCATGCCCTCTCCTCTGTGTTACGGTTCTGTCTACAAGCCTGCTATGAGCCCCTCGTGATATTCAAGGAAGCCCACTGTCCGAAATATTCGCTACTTCTTGCCAACTCCTGTATTCTTCTCTTTTTCTGAATAACTGGTATAAAATTAAAGACATTACCAGTAGAAACAAATGAACGATAGCTAATGAGAACGAAATAAGCTTTAATATTCCGTTTGAACTACGTATGCCTGGTGTAACGTTTGAAAAATTGGCTGTATTGATTTTGTCCTCAGCTTACCTAGTGCTGCCGAACTTTTATAAGGTATTGACAATGCCATTTTACAAAATTATTATCTAAAAATTATAATTGACATCAATTTTACCACGATAAGGAAGGAAATGTGTGTGCCGGTATCGGCCATGATCGTCTATATATAGAGTGACCGAATTATCAACTATACTATAAGCTAACATTTCCCTCGCACCTCAGCATGATTAGTTTTCTGCGCCCACAGTTGCTTTCAAATTTAATATTGTACAAACAAATACATCATTGTAATAGAAAGATTAAGACTGGGGCTGAGAAGTAATGTAGTATAAGTCATAAAATATTAATTTAACAGGAGAAGCGAAAAAGTGTTTTTAATACAATATTTTGTTGAATTGCGGAAATTGTTTATTGACGGAAAAATTGTTCACTTCATGTTTACCAGTTGTCCACATCTCAAAACCTTCCCAGCGTCCCTCGTACTAATGTAAGTAAAAAGAAATATGAAAACTCGATTTCGGCCAAAAAGTAACTTGGCATAGTTTACCTCTCATCCCCAGAAATAATTATTCAATACGAGCAATAAAATAATTATTTCATCAAATAAGAACCGAAAGTTCAGAACTATGCTCTCAACATTAACATTGTTAACCAACTAACCATTGTTAACTAACTAACTCTATGCCCTATGGAACCCGGAGATTTCAAAGCCGCGTTCACAAAAGCTCTCCACTGACTTCTATCTTTAGTCAACTGTATCCAGTTTCTACTTTGTATTCCTCTTTCTGCGAGATCCATCTTAATATTGTCCTCCCATCTGCGCTTAGGTCTTCCTAATGGTCCTTTTCCGACTGCTCTTCCAATTAAGACTTTGAAAGCGTTCCTACTTTTTTCCATTCTGCTTACATGACTTGTTCACTTGAGCGTCCCACACTTAATGAGCCCAAAAATGTTTGGTAAACCGTATAAATTATGTGGTTCCCCGTTATGAAGTTTCCGCCATTCCCGTTCCTCTTGAGTCCGAATATTCGTTTCAAGATCTTATTCTCAAACACTTTCAGTCTACGCTCTTCCCTCAGGGTAAGCGGACCATGTTTCGCAACCATAAAGAACAACAGGCTTATCGTTTTATATATTTTAAGCTTCAAATTCCTCGACCGAATTCGCAACAACAAGAGATTTTGAACTGAGTAATATGGTGAATTCCCTGCTTTTAGTCGATATTTAATTTTTCGTTAATATGGTTTACGTCTGTTAATATTGATCCTAGATATTTGAAAGTATCCACTTTATCGGAAGTATTTGATATTTTAACGCATCCATAATTTGCCGTATTATGATCCAGACGAACTTCCATGTATTTAGTTTTCTCTGTATTTACTTTTAAACCCAAGTTACTGCAAGCGCTTAATAGGACCTCTGCATTTCTTTCTATTGCTCTCTTATCATACTCTATTAAATTTACATCATCAGCGTACACCATAACCTGGTGAATACGATTCAACTCTAGACCCTGGTTGCTATTTTTTATTTTCCTTAAAGCGTATTCCAGGACAAAGTTGAATAATAACGGCAAAAACTCATCTCCTTGTTTCATGGCATTCTCGATGTGAAAGCCCGTAGACAAAAATGTTCCTACCTTCACTTTACTTTGGGATTCATTTAAACATATCTTAATTAATCTAATTAGCTTTTTAGATATTCCAAATTCTGTAAGAATGTACAATGTTTTTCCCCTAACCGAATCGCAAGGCTTTCTAAAATCAATAAATAGTTAGTGATAAGATTTGTGTTTCCTTATTTTCTTTATAGCGGTTTGTACTTCCACTCGGGTAGGTTCTGCAACATAAGGTTCTGCGGTGTGCATTTTCCTTTCTCCACGCACATTAGTTTTTGGTTGCGTGTTAAGCAAATCGTCAAAGAAATCTTTCCATCTATTTAAGATGCTATCTGTATCAATGAGAACTGTTCCGTTAGCCTTCTTTAATATCATACCATATCATACTATTTGCAAATTGCAGCGGAGGATATCTCAGTATGCACCTCATACAATATTTGTATAGTTTCATTGTATTCATATTTATGTAATTATGTGTTAGAAAATTTCAGTTTACGTTATCCAAGCAAAATATATCTATTCCCTAACAATCTTATCATATTAACCAAATACTACTATTCCTACATAATCGAAGACAGAATTATCTTTATTCTACTTCACTTGTTCTTTCAATGAAAAATCTTAATCCCTCTGGTGAAAAACTCGACCTTAAGAACATAAATGGTGTTCAAAAAGTCAAAGTTAAAATCATTAGGTAGTCATTTGTCAAAATTTCACTTAGGTAGTACTATAGGCAAACATTTCGAAAAATTAAACTTCATTATACCACAGGGAACAACAAATACATATTATATAAAAATGAACTATATAAACAAAAGTATTGAAACTGAAAACTAGGATAAAACCTTAACCAAAATACAAATTTATTTTCAATCTCTGACATTCAAGCAAACAATGAATTTAGTGAACAATGATTTACACAAACAGTTAAAAAAAATAATCATATATAGGGAATAGTAAAAAGGATACACACTAACAAGATATTATTTAACCTCTTACAATTTATGGATATATAATACGAGTCAATGGTTAACAGAAAAATATCTATAGTTAAAATAATAGACAACACCTAGTAAAATTGTTAATCAGAAAACTTAATAAAACAAATCAAAAAGTAGAACTCTTTATTTAATTCAAAGCATAACATGAAATATTCAGAGATGGATGTTCTGCAAATTGTCTCAAATATTGTTAGATTAGGATGTCAGATTAGTGTCATTAAAACTACATACGCACAGCAAAAGAAAAGAAAATAAACGAAGAAAGACATTCACCTTGCAATAAATTTGATGAACAGACACCAATGTTCTTTGACAGGTAATTCTGACATGCGGCCTTTCGCATATATAAAATTCAACAGATATCAACATCACCTTTAACATGAAAAATATAATTACTTTCTTCTGACTTCTGGATGCAAAAAATTCTCAAAAATATTCAAATACTAAGATTTGTTGTTCTACTTTGTATATTTTAGCTTTGATTGTAACTTTAAGAAGTACAGGGCATTATGGTGCCTAATAAACAGCATTTCTTTCGTGGTGACACCCTGATTCGATCCCTGAACAAGTAAGCTTATGGCAGATATTGCACTTGAGACAATTTTTAAAGTCTCTCTCACATTCTTCCAAATTCCTTCATTTCACCAATTCATCTACTGCCATTTGTTTTATCATCCACTTAAAACCATAAATCCAACCACGGTATTACTCCATTTGAACTTAAGTAAAATGACATGATTGAATCTGTACTAAACCTTTGAGGTAGATACTTAAGTGTAAAAAATCGTTAAGTAAACTCAAACTATCTCTTGAACTCAGAATTACCGATAGAAAAGACGGAAGAACGTACTAATCTATTAGTAATTCGGGAATAATGTTATAATGTTTTTTTAACAAAATACATTGTTAAATTGAAATCCTGGTCGTATTTACAGTGTCATTGAACAGAATTATCATGTTACCAAGGAAAAAAATATTGATACTATTTTGTTCTTATATTATGTGTATTATGTGTATTATAATAAATTATGTTACCATTAGTCATGAATATTGTATTCAATAGTATTACATGGAAATAGTATTTCGTTTCTGTAAATTATACTTAATATTCAATGTAATTGAATTATATATTGTAATATTGTAATAACTACTTTTATGAAGGAATTAAGTCATCCCGGAAGATTAAACAAGAGAAATCACCTCATGTTACTTTGTAATTATAATATAATTATTACAAGGTCATAATAGATTATTACAACTTAATTGCAATTCGCAAAACATGCACAAATTCTTCCCCATTGAGACATTAAAGAAACACAATTAAATTAAATGTTCTAAAAGTATTAATTACACATTCGCTTTTCATTTCGGAGAATTACATCAGTCAAGCATGACTGTAAATGATATATTTAACTTCAACAGAGAATACAAGAAGTATCAAATCTTTGATTACGTAACTATAATTATACACACATAAAGATTTTTGTAAATCCAAAATAATAATGTTGCACTATAATAATTTGAATTAACTTTTAATCAACCGCTTAACCAGATGAATATTATAGATTATTATATAGAAATACTAATAATTGAAAGTTGGTATCCCTCATTCGTTTCAATTTTTGTATACAAACTAAAACATCTTAATTCTACACTAATAATGGTTGTATACCGACTGCTATCCCCAACAACCTAACCAGTGACCGTACGAACCAAGGGCATGAGAACTAATTAATTCAACTACAGACAAGCACCTATTTAGTTACTGTTTAACACTCTGGAGAAGCTTTGAATAGTAGGCCCTATTCATAATTTGCTTATTAACACCACGTAAATACCATTCAGCGATTTAATGTAAAATTAAAATAAAGATCAAGAGTATGTAGCCTATATTAAAAACTAAGTTATAACTACGAGTCCAAACTAGAATTTAAAATTTTACTTGAAAACACTATAATGAAAACGTAAACCTGGTAATAGAAATCATTGACATATCTGTTCTGATTATTTAGTACCTCAATATTCTGTGAAGACAGCATGTATTTCCATAATACCTGTATTATATTAAGATGTAATCAACTGATTATCACGGAACATATTTCTAACACCAATTGCACTTCGTAATCTTGTAGAGAAATTCAGCGTCAAAAAATGAACAAACATGTATAAAATCTTCCCTGACTCTTTAAATTACGAATTGGAATCGATAACTCCTTAATCACTGCGACTTAAGACTCATCACTAATTCTACACCATATTAAAAGTAATTCAATGAATATGCAAAGTCTAGTAAAAGTATCACCTCGAATATTTTATTTTTAAAAATGGTGATGAGCACGAATAACAATTGTGACTTCGAATCTCAAAACATTGTCCCAAGAATTATTTTTGGAGATTAATGTTAATTTCTTCTTGATTTTTTTAGAAAACTAAAATATATTTCAAATCTAGTGCTATAAACCAAAAACATTGGAGTTAATGAGATGACAATTCTCCAGACCAAAAATGAAAGAAATTGAAAATATTTATTAATTTATTTCAGGCAATAAATGCCCATTTCACTTCAGTATTAAATGATCTGGTTCATTGAGATGGCTTTTAACATGGTTTATTATTTTGAAACAGTTCACTTCATCTGCTTCACTTTTTGGTCTTTACTGGGACAAAAAAATCTTATCCATAATAATTGTAGCAGTATTACCGTGCAAAACGAAAATACTACATTCAGTTACTCAAAAACAACACAGTCTATCGCTAGACTCGATCTGACTTGAATAACTTTGTTTCACGTAAGTTCTTGTGAGATTTTTTTTTAAAAAAGTAATGTAAAAATAATAGCTCATTGTCCTTGACACAGACAATAATCAACCCTTTCATATGACACGTGCATAAAATTACTTTTAACGCACCCTTACTTGTTAGTGTGAACTGCGCAACAATGTTACTTTATGCACTCAAGAATGATATTGATTTTTAAAAATGTGTATCTTTCCCGTAACGAACAATTTAACCCCTTCGATCCCTATGTCCACATTTGTGGACACAAATTGATATATTTTTCCCGATCGCTCCGTTAAATCTGCTCGATTAATTCCTGGCGTACACACGCGAAGACGTCTGAAAACCAAATACATTTCTTTTTCGGTAAGCTCGAGTGCAAGCAGCAGCCACCCTTCAATTGTTTGAGATGGCAGGTGCTGGTGGAACACAGGCTTTTGCAAGTCGGAAAAGTATGTATTAATTTCGCCCATATATAATTGCTACAATCAAGATTTTTTGTGATAAACAATTAAAGTTTCAGAGATTTGTAGACGATTATTAGCTTTGCTTTATCTCTGATGAACAAAAAATATTGAGAAGTTATTTTTAATGTCCAAAATTGTGTACATTAATTTTATTTTTGATAGTTATTTCTCCATATTTTTTCGTATAATTTTTTAGGTTTTGCTGCAAAAGTGTACATGGTACAAACGAAACACGATATAAATGCATTAAAAGAAATAAAATATCTATTATTAACGACAGCATTATTTCATTTTCATTATTAAAACGCATTGGAAAATTTGTAACTACACTAATTTCTACTACGGCGGGAGCTCATGTGGTTCGGATTCCACGTTAATCAGTAGGTCCACGTCTCATATAGCCTCGCTGCTGAAAGGGACGCTAAACTAAAATCAATCAATCAAAAACTAATTTCTACTATTTGTGCTAATCATTGATATAACAAATATTGCAACCACATAGTCAATGGTTTCGTTCTTTTCATTCTTAGGAAAGCTAACCATAGATGTTCTAGATTTGCTTGAGGGTTCAGATAAGGACGTTTTAGATAATGATCCAGATTTTATAGATAATGACTCCACTAAGTCTAGCAGTGAAGATAGCGTTGGCAGTGTTGTTAGAGGCGAAAATGCTAAGCAATAAATTGTTTTACTTGTTATCTATCCTAAAGAACTGAATGGTACAAAACGATTATTGGTTGGACAAAAATGGACAAAATTCTGTGCTAGTTAAAATTCAAATTTGAAGATGTTACAAATACAATTAAATGGATCCGCCTGTGACTGGCGAAATAACCTTGTGAAGATAATTGAGTTCTTTAGAATAGATAAAAAGCACAATTAATTAGTTACCATTTTCGTCTCTTTCAACACAGCCATTGCTATCTTTACTGCTATAGTTGCTGGAGTCATCATCCATAAAAGCTGGATCATTATCTGAATCGTCGATACCTGAACCCTCAAGCATATCTAGAACATTTTCTGTGGTTAGTTCTCCTAAGAATAAGAAAAAAAACGAAACCATTGACTATATGCTTGCAATATTTGTTACATCACTAATTAGCACAAATAATAGAAATTAGTGTATGTTGCTTGTTTTTGAAAAGTTGAAGTGAAAATTTGTTCCACAAAAAATTAGAAAATGGATATTCAGAAACACAACAAACAATTTGATGTGTCATGTTATGTTCTCAAGAAAGGAGAAAAATATAAGGAAAATATTACTAAATAAACGTATTAGATTTAACAATAAAGTATTCAGTTCATGCTATTTTAAGTATATAAACGTGGCCGTTGTTTTATTGTGTCACAACGAGATAATAATATGTCAGAAGAAAGGTGCAGTGTAGCAAGAAAACGGAATGAAATATATCATAATTGTTCACAAATATTTAGATATGCAATTCTTTGTTATTGAACTAATGTCCACAAATGTGGACGTAGTGTTTTTTTTTCTTTTTTTGTAAGACAATAAATATTTTAAATTGTGAAAAATGAATTGAAAAGAATGATTTTAAGTGATGAAGCATACACAAATTGAAAGATGGTTTTAAAAGCTTTGTAGTCTGGAACCGAACAAGTTAAGGTTATTCTAAACATACAACCAGAAAGAAGCATATCCCGACCAGCGAACGAATGCATACGGACGGTTTTGTAACTAAAATGTAAAGATCCGCAATATATACCCTCGATATTCTTTGGTAATAACTTGTGAATAAACAGACCTCAGTATTACACAAAAATCAAATTCTCTGTATGGTAAAGAAAAGTGAATTAAAATTGGTCGATTCGACTCGTTCCGGAGTTACTGGCGAGAGGATCTGTAGGGTATGTGTTATTTCAAGACTCAAAGATAACAGTCATAAAACAATGGTCGGATATTACGTGGTCGCTTCTTCACCAATTCGTGAAGAAGGTTGGTGCTAATGTTAAAAATTAAAAAAAAAAAGTTACCCACCCATTTTTCCAACTGTATGTAGCTCATTTTAATAGACTTGAAATAGAGATTATAATTGGTTAAAGACAATTTATCTTTGACTTCTATCAATAGCAATACAGGGCTTTCCAGAAGGAGGAGAAAGATTTAATTAAAACAGACCGCACTTCTGATACGTTTAAGCTACAGGCATCTTGTGTTTCCATGTTAAACTCAGCCCTTTCAAGTCAACCGACAAATGCCATTAAAAATATATTCAATAGAAAAACGTGTTTTTATGTCTAAAAAGGCAGATAAAGACAACACTAGGCTCTCAAGCTTTAAACTTACAGTGTGTGTGTTAAAACAAACAATTAGTAAAACTAATTCTTTGTCACCTGAGTTGCAAAATCAGAGATAAATTCAAAGGAAGACCAGGGTGTTTTCTGTTCACGTAAATAAAAGTTGTCAATTTATTATGTGCTGAAGAAATTATACTTATACTTACACTCCCTATACGCTCACGTTTTATCAAATAATTTTATTCCAACTCCACCAAAGAGCTGGATTTTGATAATGATCCTAAAAGATAGATGTATTCTAATCAAATTTTATAACTTAACCTCGAAAGGCAAGTTTCCCAATCTCGCAATCCTTTTAAAAGTGTGGACAAAATTTCTTGGATGAATGAAAATGAATGATTGTAAAATTCTTGTACTATTCCTTTGGGAATCGAGTCAGGGATAACGCACAGGAAAGGCACACGCGCTAGTCACTATTTTTTCAAAAAGGAAAAGTTCGTCTTAACCGAGACACTTGTCGCTATGGTCATTTCTCGTGAATTCTACGTAATTCAAACATGACAAAGACAAAACACGAAATCGAGGACAGTTAAAAAAAAATTCCAACCATGTTCTTCAGAGCGACTCGAAACCCCAATGGATTACGCCTCATGATCTGAAGCCGAGCACTTGAGACCACTTTACTAATGCCACCGACAGTTGTAAGGAATTGAACATTTGACCTTTCTCAAATGACTTCATTTCAAAAGAAAACCAGCAAAGAGGACTCCTGCATCTCTCGAGAGAAAATGTAGTTAAAGTTTTCCTGGCTGAAACTGAAGAAAAAAAATTGTCAACCGATATACGTTCATTTAAAATATAAACGATCATTGTAATGTTTGTTTAGATATATCCTTATACTTACAAGATATCACGCAATTCTCTAAACCAGTACTTTCTAACCTTTTCCTTATGGCGAGACCCTATTAGTACACACAAATATACACGACAGCAGGAGCCCGCTTATAAAAGTTTTATTAAGGAGATTCGAAGTCTAAAGATTGGAGGGGGTCCGAATAGGGTAGACGCCCCGTGAATACGACCTTGACGTAGGTAAAACATAATTAAAACTCTTTAAAGAGTTACGAAGAATACTTCATATGAATTTAAGAAACAACAACATTTATTGTGCCTCTGAGAGAGAAGCTTTAGTGAAGGTTATTGATACTATACTCAAACTAAGACTTGAACTTACGATACGTGATAGAAGAGACAAGAAAGAAATGTACTTGAACTTGTAATACGTGATAGAAGAGACAAGGAAGAAATACGCCTGAACTTGTAATACTTGATAGAAAAGACAAGGAAGAAATCTACTAATCTATTGATTTCTCAGGCTTCCGTGGGAAAAATAATTTTAAATAAAATTGTTAAATTTAAATCCTGGTCATTTTTCTGGTATCATTGAACAGAATTATTATTACAAAATAATAAAATAAAAAATAGTTGATACTGGTTTGTTTAAAATAAACATAACAAACATAAATTATGTTAGCAAAGTTCACTAGTATTCAATAGTACTGAATTAAAACAAAATTTCATTATCATACAATAGATTATATCACACATTCAATTTAATTGAGCTGTCACACAAAGCTAATAAATTTCTCTTATAATAGCCATTTTGTAAATGACCTAAATCGTCCCGGAGAACAAGCAAGAGAGAACATCTTTTCCTCCTTCGTAATTATAAATATATTCATTACAAGGTCAAAATGGATAATGAACAACTTAATTAAAATGTATAGAACATACGCAAATAGCTTTTCATTGAGACAAATTAGAGAAATGTATTTGAATATCCTAGAAAGTATTAATTACATGTACACTCTTTTATTTTGGATGGGTTTTATCGTTCAAGCATGACTGCGAATCCCTATATATAACTCTAATGGAGGATGAAACAAGTATCAATCCTTTGCCAACCTAACTACATTCACATACAACATGAAGATCTTCGTAAGTACAATCTTACAAATCTTGTACCACTAACATTTTGAATTAGTGTCTAATTCGATATTTTAAGAAGAATATTCAAGATCAAAAAAATGCTAATTTCTTGAGTTCTTCATTCATTTCAATCTTATAATACAAACTAAAACACCTTAACTTTATACATATGAACTGCAATCCTTCTACATCTAGCTCCCTACAGGAGTTCGATATCTCTTAGTTTATACACTTTTTCGTTTGCATTAACACGAGCACTAGCTGTTTAACTACACGAAAACTCTAATTGAACTACTGTGTAATGTAGTGGAGTAGTTTTTGATAGAATTGTTTAATATATGCTTATTAACACCAGAAAATTGTAATTAAGAAATTACATCTAAAGAAGTATATGATAAAGATCAAGAGTGATATTAAAAACTAAATTAGAACTATGAAACCAGTTATTTGAAAAAAAAAAATCATTTAAAGAACATTAAAGTAATCACTGATTTATCTTCTGATTATTAAGTACTTCAATATACTTAGCAGATTACATGTTTTATAGCATATTTAGTATACATTTATATACAATATAATTAGAAAGATATAGCATGTTGTTTAGCATGAAAGATACCGATAAATCCAGTACAAAAGTTCTGCAACAAGAAAAGGAACAAACACATTGGTTTATAAAATCTTCCCTACAGTCCAAAAACTACGATTTAGTATCAATAATTCGACATATCATACAATCGTAATATAAATAATTTTACATACCATATAACCTCTGCGGCCTGCGGTTGTTCGTTAACTTCATTTCATATTTTAAAATGTTCTTAATCAACACAAAGACTATCAACAGTATAACAATTTTAATTCATCATGCAGTTAATGAGATGACAAAATTGTTGCAAAGAAAGAATTTGAAAATATTTATTAATTTACGTAATATCACTTTTCTTTAGTTAATAACATTTAGTTTTTTTAACTTTTTACATAAATTATTATTTTCGCTTAACTAAGAAAAAATCAGAGAAAAATAATAACAAATTCATTTATTTTACAAAATTTTATTGTTTCATTGCGACTTCTTATTATAGATAATAACATAAAACGCCAAACAAAATCATTCATAGATCCATTTGATTACGTAGCATATCTTTTATATAAGCTAAATTCTGAATTATGCCATGGAGCAAGTCACTGTGGTGAGAGTCTGTGATTATAATTAATTAAACTACCTATAATTAATTATTCATGAATACGAGTCTTACTGTTTACTGCAACAACATTATAGAATGTTGGTAAGACGTAATGATATTGGTAAAACGTAACCATAACTAACACATTACTGTATTGTTTGTATTATCATATCAAGTTACTCGTAAAATAAATAAGTAAATGTAGCGTTCAGTACACAAGGGAATCAAGTTAACTTTTAAATGTAACTTAACGTACCGCACAAACTTTGTCTCTTTTTCCCACAACTTCAGTACTCTGACTCGATTCCCTAGTGCTCTAAATATTATTTAATATCAAAGAGAACCACTAATATTATGGTGAGTTCGATAATGTATCGAATTCCTGCTTCACAATGTAAAATTCACGATTAAAATCAGGCTTTAAACTGAGCTATAATCAAGTTCCTTTAAAGTTTTTATTATTGCTATTTTAATGATCCGTTTATAAATTCACCTCGAAAGTATTGTAAAACCTGTATATCTAGAATTAGGAATTAGATTTCTGAGCTTTCGGCATCTATGGCCATGTTACCCGGTCACGTATAGGAGATGACGTCCCTCGGCGATTACACTATTCGAGGAAAAGAAAGTAATAAAGGATTGGTTAAGTAAGGAAGCGGCCTGAGACCTACATGTTAGGTAGCATCCCAGCATTTGCCTAGTGTGAATGAGAAAAACCTCACTCAGGATGACTGCCCTTAAAAAGCTTTCACACTTTACGGACCGGACGTCCCCACGGGAATCGAACCTGGGACCGTTCGCATATCTGTAAATTTGATTGATTGATTGATTTTGAGTTTTACGCCCCGTTCAGCAGCGAGGCTATGTGAGACGTGGACCTACTGATTAACGTGGAATCCGAACCACATGAGCTCCCGCCGGGAATCGAACCCGGGTCTCCCGCGCCAAAGGCGCGTACGCTAACGGTTTAGCCACGAAGGAGCTCTATCTGTAAATTTGTTGAATGAATAAGCAGACAAGTCTATGAAAGCCAAAAGCTGAAATGAAGTAATTGCATATGTAGTACACTCAAACTAAAAATATATCCTTGAGTGGAAAACAAATCTTATATATTTTCAGGCTCTTCTCGCCCTCTTCGCCCTCGTGGCTCTTTCTTTTGCTGAAGAATCTGCCAGAGACAAGAGAGCTATTGGTCTAGGAGGTATTGGATTAGGATATGGAGGATACGGACTAGGCTATGGAGGATACGGACTTGGAGGTATTGGATATGGAGGTATTGGTGGATACGGACTTGGACGTATTGGATATGGAGGTATCGGCGGTTATGGGCTTGGTGGATTCTACGGTTAATCCTCCTATTCTGGTAAGCAATTTACGTTCAACATTGGAAACTGTTGTAGCACTATTAACCAAAATTAAGATTTGAAAAATCTTCTCGTAATGTTTGTATCTTCAAAAATACGAAATCGTTTAATGAACACTGTCTCATGATCTTTACTAAAATTGTTATTTCGATCGCAAATTACACTATTTTTGTATCTTTCATTTCCCACAAACACTTTAACGTGGATATTTCAGAAAACTATTAGAACCTGTTCCATAGATTCCTTTATTTTTATGGAGAAGTTCAAATGACGATACTAATTTGTATATTACTAGGATTTCAGTATTTCATAAATTGTTTTAATCCATGCCATCAAAATATTGAAACTCATACGTACTTTATGTTTAAAAGCATAGCAGTATCTAAATGTAAATTAACAGGCTTGGATGAATAATGAGAATTTTCTTTTACTACATGTTGAAACATTCCGGAATCGAATCCCGCGTCCAGCCATCCTCACTTAGTTTTGAAGAATTCCTTCTATTCCACTATGGCCGATTTGCTTCCAAAAATTCGTCTCGTTCTGTTGTGAATGCTTCCTGCATATGGTAGACTACATGTAGTATCTAGAACACTATAGATAAATAAATTATACTTTTTTCAAGTTGTAGATTATACATAGATTAGTACAAAGTAGTACCACAATACATTTATTAATGCTCTGTACTTATCGGTGTACAATTCCGTAATAAGTTCAATATTTATAATAGAAAGTTGTATTGAACCTTTGTCCAAATTTCAAACTTTACTCCATAATTGGTTGGTTCCAGTGAATAACCGGCTAAGTCGATTTTTTTTTTTTTTTTTTTTTTTTTTTTTTTTGAAAATTGAGATTTTACAGGTATAAGCTTCTTTTTGTGAGTTGTACATTGTGTAGAAGCGGCTAAGGTGAATACATAAAATTGTAGAAGTCACAGCATTTTGCATAACCAGTTATGTCAAAATTAACCAGGTAACTGCTATAAAGGGGGGGGGGCGCGGTGGCTCAGTGGTAGAGCGTTCACCTCCGGTGCTTGGGGTCCCTTGTTCGATCCCAGCTCGCACCGTGTGGACTTTGTGGTGGACAAACACCGTGCTTGTGGGTTTTCTCGGTGTTCTCCCGTTTCCTCCCAATTTCTTCATTCCACCATTTCACTCACCTCTCATTATCACCGTCTCCTTTAGCCTAACCGGCATAACCGTGGGACGTTAAACTGAAAGATTTCATTTCATTTTTTAACTGCTGTAAAATTTACCTTTTAAACTGCTCTCCTGTAAAATTTACTATTCCCGACTTAACCGGTTATTCACTGGAACCAGCCAATTACTGAAAAGAGACTAACATAGGCATTTCGTGCATATTCGTGCTTCTCAAACTCAGAAATTCTTAACTTTTGGCACTTATGACTTATTTTGTTTTGAATGTTTATTTGCATACATTTTAACATTATTAAATTGTTTATTATTATTATTATTTCAGAAGTAGATCATCCGTAGGAAAGCTGTTCCTGACTAAATAATCCTCTTCAGTCATGTTGTACAGATGACCAGATTTAAAATACACAATAAACATAATAAATAAGAAATTTTGTATTTACAATTCTTTGTTTGCCCGTTTTAGACGTACATATTACTTCAAGTAAATGTGAAGAACAAAACTTTTCTCTAATTCACTTTTTTTTTTTTAAAAAAAAAAAATTATCATCCTTACAAAGAATTTGACAAAGATCATTGCGATAATTTATTGTTTCATTTTAATCATATTGTGCAAACCTTGTAAAAAAAAAAAAAAAAAAAAAGAAAAAGACATAAAACTAAACCATCTTCCTGAATTAAAAGCCCAAAACGTAACCGGAAATGCGTTTCATACATTTCGTGAAAAACGTATTCCAAATGTATAACATAGCTAGAAACTTCTACATTATCAGTGAACAAGTAGAGCCTGTATTGTTATATTGTAAAGACATGTCATAAGGAGTGATGAAAGAGAAATTAAGAGACAACAACTGCCATGGTGTGTGACTGATAACTCAAGCTTATTTGTGGCCTACAATCAACGAGAAAAGAAGGGGAGATGAGTTTTATGATTATGGTTTCTTAATTCAGTAAAAATGTTTCCGATCTTTACGCACTTGATATTTTCAGTATGAGTTAGAATCTTGTCCTTAAAAACTGTTTTAACGTTTTGAAAAGAATACGTTTTTGTTTTAGAGATAAAGAGCATTCATTTACGAACTGAATATCACTTCAAAATATGTGATGGTTATGAAGTATGGTAAATTAAAACATATACAGGGTGATTCTTTATAGGGTTTACAACTTCAATCAGTTATAATTCTTTATTGGAACCACATACTGACTTGGTTTATATGTTATTATACTGGAAAGCACTTCAAGTTTGACTCACATAGTGAGTAGATGCGGAGTTGACCACACGCGGCGCCAACGGTAAGTCGTTGAAAATGAAGACTTTCACTGGTGCGGAAAGAGCTAATAGTCCAGGAGCATATGTCAATATTTCCTAGTCCGTGGGATTTTGAATGAAGGGATGTTGCGGGTAGATGGAATATCTTTATTAGGAGGTACCTAATCACGTGGTACCAGGTGGCAAGCCGAAAACCATGGCAGGGGACCGGGAGGAGGGGAAACAAAATGGCCGCCAGTGACAGTTGTATCTCTGACTTTAAAGTGCTATAACTTCTACAACTTTTATGTTGAAACCTTGGAAGTTGTGCAAATATGTACATAACACATCAAACATTCCCTTTTGGAACAATTTGGTGCAATAGCGACGCCATATTTTAAATATGGCGTCCTTAAATCCCCAAACTCGGTATTATTTATTTCTTTTCTTTATATTCAAACGGAAATAACTCGTAAACTGCCACAGATAGGCTAAATCAACATGAAACAAATGTTGTGGGTCCGTATAAGGGCTTTCCAACGAGGTATATGCCATTTCTGTATCTTCAAAACTAACGGAGTTAGACTAGTTTATGTTACAGTATGTGTATACCTTATAGCTTTTAATATAGGGCTAGTAAAATTAGGCGAAACCTGCATGTGTAAGTTCGTGAGTTTTGTGTGAAGGATCTTTACGGGTTGAGAGAATGCCTTCACTAGAAGGTACCTAATCATGTGGTACTAGGTGGTAAGCCGAAAACCATGGCAGGAGACCGGGAGGGGAGAAACAATATGGCTGCCGGTGAAATTCGTCTCTCTGGTTTTAGAGTGCTATAACTTCTACAAATTATATATTAAAATGTTCGTGATTGTGCAAATATGTAAATAATACATTATAAATTTTATTTTAGAACAATTTGGTGCCATAGCGACTCCATATTTTAAATATGGCGTGCTTCAGTATCAAAATTAGATTATTATTATTTATCCATTTCTTTATATTCAAAGGTAAAAAACTTTTAAACCGCCACACGTAGCCGGAATCGGCATGAAATAAACTTGTAGGGCAGATCGGTGGCTTTAAAATGAGAGACTGATGTCGTATCTTTAAAACTAACACAAAATAACTAGTTAATGTAATGGTAAATGTCAAACTTTCTGGGTTTTAATAGAACACAACACAACACAAACATAAACTGAAAAGAAATGCAACATAATTAACCTTGGCTTTACGTACCTATATCTAATAACTTTAATATGATGCTCTGTGATACAATTAGTTTAGAAATATATCCTTAAATTACACAGTTTTGGATGTAAAAGAGTTACACCTACAGAAAATATATTTTCTTGTGAGAATGTTTATGTAACTAATAAGTATATACTATTGTTTATAATATAGATTTATTTACTTCATTTATATATTATTTAAAGAACCCACTTTCTATCTGACCCAATCGGTCACTATAAAAAACACTTAGTTCGTTAGTGGATTTTACTACTTGGTTTCTCACCTTAGCATTCCTTACACTGTAGTTCTAAGTTTCTCCCCTAAGATGTCACACCTATGATTTCTCACCTGAGTATTCCTTACACAATATTTTAAAGATTTCTACCCTATGATGTAACACTGATCTTTTCACACCTTTCACACCTGAGCATTTCTTACATCATCTTTTTAAGGTTTCTCCCCTACGATGTCATATTTATGGTTTCTCACCTGAGCATTCCTTACACTATACTTTTAAGGTTTCTCTCTTATGATGTCACATCGATAGTTTTTCACCTGGGCATTCTTTATATACTATTTCTAAGGTTTTTCCCTTACGATGTAACACGTATGGTTTCTCAGTAGTCATCGAGTCTCATCACTATCATCTTCTGAATCTTCCCATCGTAGGTCATGGTTTACACACTGATTTTCATCTCCTCCACAAAGACACAGTTCCGTACATCGCATGGTCAGAGATCGACATTTGCATGACAAAGAACATTTACTTATTGTGCAACCGTAGAGAATCAACTGCAATACAGTCGCTGGAGCGCAAGGTAGTGTGCACATCACAGGAATAATATTATTTTCGTCACTGGTTTCTTACTCCCATCCACAATCTAGTGGGCTTGGCAGATTTGGATGTAATTTTCCGGCACTTTTCCACACTAGTACTTGGAAGTTTATCCTTTTAATGAAAGGTGTAAGAGCCTCTCTGGTTGGAGGAAGACCTGAAACTTGAATGTCCCTTTTCGTGAATAGCCACCATCGTAGTTTCCCAATAACTTGAATTTTAGTGTTCGGCACATAAACATTGCAAATGAACTTCTCAATTAGCCTTCATCATCGTCATTGAACTTACTAGAACCGAGGTTTCCAAGAGATGCAAGCATGTCAACTCCAGCGTTGTAAAATGCTTTCCAAAACAACATCTTTGACTTCCTTCAAAATGCCCCAGTAATATCACACCCTGAAATAGCATGGAATCCAAGTAAGGCTTCTACTCTAGAAGATCCAAGAGAGGTACGGATAGTATGAATATCTATCATTCTCTTATTAACTCCAACTCCGGTGACAAATTTCGTATTGGCAGGTAAGTGTCTAGACCGCCACACACAAAGATCTAGTATATCAGTATCTTGGGACATTATGTGGATGGTCTGTGCCCTTGAGACGCTGCATACAGATTGTGAAGTATTATTTTTGTATCTGCTTCTTCATGAATACTTTTTAACTCATTGATGTCCTTCAATTCTGAAGATTTTGCTTCTGTCCTCCAGCTGGCAACTAAGCGTTTTCCCAACTTACTCGCATGAAGGAGAATTTTTTTCTGAAACATAAGCAGTAAATGCATCTTTGGTTTTTGGATGAGATAAAAGATTTTTCATAGTGACATTTTTTATATTGGCAGAGTCAGAAATCTTGTATTCGATTGTTGGGCTGTCTCTTGCTCTTTTCTTCCACATTGACATCTTTAATGACTTATTTCCATACGTATCAAAAACAAGGTGAGTTTCATCGTATTTCAACATTGTTGACTCTATTCTTTTGCAGAAATATGTAGACAAATCGAGACATGTGTTAACATGCGCTGGCTTTTTCAACGCTTGGAGTTCCGCCATGCCATCAAGAACAGAAACAGAGTAAGAAGATATTTCTTCCAACATCATCAAAGTCCTGCTCAGCGTTAGCTAGAGCAATATCGTTTGTAATCTTTAAAGAAATTCTTTGAGGCTTGTTCTTCCTCTTCGGATGGGAAAACACAATACCAACATTTTCCAATTCTTTCTCTATCAAGGCGTTCAACTGTTTTCTACTCAGAAGTTTATCGTCACTCAAATTATTGCTTTTAGCGATGGAATTATAAAGTTTCTCTAAATCACCCATCGACGTAACACGACTTTCATGAAGGAATTTGCTTAGTGAATAAATAAATTCTGTTTTGGTAGCCTCTTCACTCACAGAGCTAAGACCAGAATCCTTCTTGCCTTCGCTTTTCCGCAACACGTTAACAACATGAGTATTACAGCAAGACTTGTGATAGGATATATCCTGTGCATGAGCATCTCCAGGATCAATGCAGTTACTTAATCGTATTTTGAACACTTCATTCTTTGACAAACTTACTGCTTCTTTCAAACGACTACCGGATCGATCGTAGGCGATGACATACAGCGGATTTCTTCATTTTCCTTCTTCGTCACAGAAGAAACATTTTGTTTTCTCATAAGTTGGTGTTTGTGATCTTGTAATATATGAGTTTGAAGCCTTCGAGTCTTCATAATGTGTAATGGGGACTTCTTGTTGCTCTTTTTCAAACGATCTTCTAGTTATTTCCATAATCTTCTTGTGTGTGCAGTTCTTATAGCAATCAGCATGCCATGATGCATTTTCATTTCTTAGATCTTCGCTTGTTACTTCACCCAAACGTCTATTCAGTTCAATGTATTCTTTGTCCATCCATTCTGCTCTCAATTTTATACATTGTAGCGCTTTTTCATAATTGGAGGGTTTCACAAGTGGTTTCTTTGTTTCCTCTTGACAAAAAATACAAATGGAATAGTTTGTACTTAATTTTATTTTCTTCGCCGAAGGAGGTAGCTGCACTTGCAGATGACTTTTCATATTTTTCTCATGCTATTCTATTTTCCTATTTCATCGTACTATACTGTTCATGCCTGCAACAAAGAAAAAATCTTTCAATGCCAAAGAAGTAATGAAAAAAAAATATCATAAAACTTCACACACGGAGAGAGAGCGGCGGCCATATTTCCCCCCCTCCCGGTTCCCTGCCACGGTTTTCGGCTTACCACCTAGTACCACATGATTAGGTACCTTCTAGTGAAGGCATTCCCTCAACCCGTAAAGATCCTTCACACAAAACTCACGAACTTACAAATGCAGGTTTCGCCTAATTTTACTAGCCCTATATTAAAAGCTATAAGGTATACACATACTGTAACTAAACTAGTCTAACTCCGTTAGTTTTAAAGATACAGAAATGGCATATACCTCGTTGGAAAGCCCTTACACGGACCCACAACATTTGTTTCATGTTGATTTAGCCTATCTGTGGCAGTTTACGAGTTATTTCCGTTTGAATATAAAGAAAAGAAATAAATAATACCGAGTTTGGGGATTTAAGGGCGCCATATTTAAAATATGGCGTCGCTATTGCACCAAACTGTTCCAAAATGGAATGTTTGATGTGTTATGTACATATTTGCACTACTTCCAAGGTTTCAATATAAAAGTTGTAGAAGTTATAGCACTTTAAAGTCAGAGATACAACTGTCACTGGCGGCCATTTTGTTTCCCCCCCTCCCGATCCCCTGTCACGATTTTCGGCTTGCCACCTGGTACCACATGATTAGGTACCTCCTAATGAAGATATTCTACCTACCCGCAACATCCCTTCATTCAAAATCCCACGGACTTACAAATGCGCCTGGACTATAAGTGCGTGTTTTGGTTAGAAGAAATAAAGTCAGCAACGTGTGTACAGCGTAAGTTTCGCACACAATACGGCAAGGAACCATCCAGCAGACCAACAGTGTACAAATGGCACCAGACTTTTGTTGAAACAGGTTGTTCTTTGCGTCACACAAAGGCTCCAGGGCGCTTACCCGTGACTGACAATGTGGTGGATAGGACCAATTGCCTGACCGCTACGGTCTTCAGATTACACGCCCCTTGACTTTTTTCTGTGGAGGTTTGTGAAAGATAAGGTTCCTCCCCTACCTGATAATGTTAATGAACTGAAACATCGCATCAAAACAGCCCCGAAATGCTGGCTACTGTTTGGCAGGAAATCGATTCCCGTTGGAATGTGTCCAGGATGACCGCAGGTGCATACATTGGGACATAATGGATTTCTCACAAAAAAAAGTGAAGTTGTAAACACTATAAAGGATCACCCTGTATATTACTCAAAGCTGTAAGCGCCAACCGCATGTTATTTACGTACTATAGACATTGAATATGCATACAACCTTTGACCCTCAGAACAGATTCGATCCAACGTGGAATGGAGTAAAAGAACTCGTGAATGATAGCAAATGAAATATTACGCCATTCTGCGTGCAGTGCACCATTCAGGATGCGGAATAATGGATGGAGGCGGAACTCTGTGCCGGATCGTTTCTCTGAAACGGATCCCAAATGTTCAATTATGTTCAGATTTTGGGGTTGGCTAGGCCAGGAGAATTGTTCAACTTTATCCCGATATTCCTCAAACTATGCCGCTACAGCTTCCGGTGTGAATTCACGAATTATCATTTTGGTGTCATTGCCATAAAATAAAATTTGGACTAAAGGACGTACATGGTCCATAAAATGGTGCCATCACAAGCAGTGACGTAATAAGATCAGAAAAATACACACTAAGAAGCCCACAAAACACAGAGGAGCCACTGTCCTGCTTCACGATTGAGGACGACACTAATCATATGCTTCTTTCTGCGTCCGCCATCATAAAAATGGCCTGTGATTTAAAATAAGGCGAACGTTGACTCGTCCGATAATTTCACACGTTTTCAGTCACTAACGGTCCATGTTGCATACTCGTGGCATAATTGGACCTGTGATAAACCGTTATGATAATTGATCAGCGGTGGTCCGTGCAAGCCGATCCCGTACGTCCATGACATGTAACTTGCAGCAGACTGTGATTGTCGACACTCATTGTGAGGGGTAGTGCTTGTGCTTTCCCGTTACTTACACCTAAGTAGCACGACGGATCTGAGCAACAATCCACTTTAATGGTCGGCAGAACCTGTCACTGAGGGATTCTTCCTACCAATGCTTCACTTACCAAGTGCATTTTGTCGTGAATTTTGTAGACACGTATCAAGGACGAAACAACCTTGTAAATCTGACCTTCCTTCTATACAAAAATAAGCGATATACATAGTGAAGGTCCTATTGACAAAATGCAAATGTGTCAATTACAACAATATGCTAATTAAAATATATTTTCCACTTATTTCATTCTTCAGTCACTTTTCAATCCTTTTTCAATAGTGTCAATTTCACTTTTATTTATCAACGAACTTAAAATGTTCGTTACTGAATTATCCATGTCTGTGAGTGTCTGATATTTGCGATTTTTTTTTTTTTTTTTTTTTTTTTTAATTTTGAGCTCGCCATTCGATACAGCATCAAAAGCTATCTGAAAGGAGTGATGGAATTTTTCGCGTCACTCTAACCGTTCCTCAGATATTGACTTTAAAAAGTACGGATTTCGAGAGATTTAAGGAGCCATATCTCGGGAAATGTAAGTCATAGAGGGATGATATTAGTGTTCATTAGTACCTAAGAGGATGGTGAACATTTTGGTACCAAATAGTAACCAGTGGCTACTGGTTATACTGTATATGGTGATAAAAAGTGACAGCTGAATATAGCTAATTCAATAGATACCCTAATACGCAGGTTCCAAATATGTACCGTAAGTGTATTATCTATTGGATTCAATCAAATGAATTTAATGTCAATTTCAAATAAATTTCGAAAAAAAATCATTCTTTTTAGTTCGTTCTGCCAATGCTTTTCGAGCATTCTCGACTGTTTTAATTTGATCATTTGATCAGTCGACAAATAAAACAGTAGTTTTAGATCAAAAGAAAATGTAAGAGGAATAGCCTGCCATACCACAGATAGCCAGCAAATTTTAAGCCTTAAAAAAAAGTCATATATAACTTTGCTTGTTCATGTTAATAAGGCAACCTTGTAGGTTAAATCGTTTCTCGACTGACGACACACTATATGTACGCCTATGACATCGCGACACACTTGTTTCATTTTTTTATTAAAATAACATAAATTACAAAAATCAATGGCTTACACAGAGTTTCACCGAAGGGAGGATTCAAGCATTCAACCTCATATATTCTTGTATATACATATATCTTAATACAGTAAATATTTATTTCCCCCCTAATATCTTGTTGAAACGGTTAAAAAGCCGAAAGCCCCCTTGCGTACTTACTGATAATAGTGTAAGACTATAACTTTGTATAAAGTAGTGATTTTATCTAGTATGGGGACAGTTGCTGGCATTGGAATCATTGATTGGTACAATCTGTCTCAAAATTGATTGCAAATACAGTAGACTCCTGTTAACCGACCACCACCTGTTATACGACTTCTGTTATCTATCCTGGTCGGATAACGATAATAGTAATCTTAAAAGTTTTTAAAAAACAATATAGATTGTTACCTACCTTCATAATCATTTAACCTATTAGTTCCTAACTAATATATAGATATCCCTACACAAAGTTCACACTACGAACTAAGGTAGACAACATGTTGTTTAGATTACTCTTTACTACACAATAACTTCGTTCTATAATCACACGGTTTTCCTTTATCTTATTCTTTATGTACACGTACTCACAATTCAATAACCGATCTATAAAACATATGGGGTCGCGGTGGCTCAGTGGTAGAGCGTTCACCTCCGGTGCTTGGGGTCCCTGGTTCGATCCCAGCTCGCGCCGTGTGAACTTTGTGGTGGACAAACACCGTGCTCGTGGGTTTTCTCGGGGATCTCCCGTTTCCTCCCACTTTCCGCATTCCACCATTTCACTCATTTCTCATTATCACCGTCTCCTTTAGCCTAACCGGCATAACCGTGGGCCGTTAAAGATTTCATTTTTTCTATAAAATATATAACTGATCCCAACCGTAATAGTATGTATAAATCTTATGCCTAATATCTCTCTGAAGACCCAGATTACAAGTTGCCTATTATTATTAAACTAATATTCTTCCATAGCATTTTTAATTAAAAGCTATTATAACTCCCAGCAGTCGGTTAAAAGGTTTCAGTATTATAGCTGAATACATTTAAGTTACCAAAATCAGAATTTACGACCAAAAGCTGCTCCAGTGACACTCAGTTGAATGAAATACTGTATATTGAACAAAGCACAGTAGGCTTTCACACAATTTACACACTTATTTACAGTGTATTGTATTACTGAAAGAGAAGTACAAATCTTAAAAAAATGCTATAGAGCCTATAATACTGAATGAAGTACAATACTTGATTTTATAAACACAGGTAATAAATGAAAGAAAACACATTTGGAATTAAAAATATAAAAATTTACTTTAAAAAGTGTGTGATTTGTGGAGTTGTATATTGTTGTAAAGCACTGACGTAACTGACAACGAAAATGTCCCATTTCTTGGAAAATAGGCGATTAAATAAAAGCCTCTTAAGATAAAATCCATTGTAATTGGTTTATTCAATTCTAAATTTTGCGCCACATTCTATGGGACTCCGCGATACAGCAGGGTGCCCAGTGGTGCTATTCTAATTTCTAAACAACCGCGGTTCTTTTATATATATATATATATATATATATATATATATATATATATATATATATATATATATATATATATAAAGAATCAAGAACCGGTGTGTGTATGTGAGAGAGAGAGAGAGTAGTAGGGAAATACAAGAGTTCTTACACTGCACAATACGACGCCAATTTTATCACTTAAACTGTTTCTATTATATTTTGTAGCGCCACGTTTAAAGGAAACCGACTTGAAGGAGGTGAAAACAAATGACAGAATATACAATACTATTTTTGTTAGTGAGATTTAATACATGTATGAGAGCTATCTAGAAAGTACCAGGCGTTTTGGCCTACCACGGAAGTGGGCCGGGCTAGAGTCGCCATCCTGGTGCCAGAACATTGCCACACTCAGTATGCATCCAGCTGTTGTAGTGTGAGAACTGTGACGCTCTTACTGTGCTTTTTCTGACGCGTTACAATGTGCACTGCAATAGAAAATCAAGCCTCTTGCGAGGTGCATTCTGTGATTAGGTTTTTGTTGAAACACTGAGAAAGTTTAGGCACGCGATTCAAAACAAGAGCCGGGAAAAACAGCGCGAAGGTGTTGTTTCTTTCACGACAAATCACGTCCACACACGGCCAAGCGTACCCGAGAGCTATTGGATGGTTGCAGATGGGAGGTGCTCGATCACCCACCATACAGCCCGGATTTGGCTCCGAGTGACTGCCACCTCTTCCCAGCGATGAAGACAAGGCTCGCTACACAACGCTTTGATACTGACGCTAGCTGCATGCCGGTGCAAGCCAGTGGTTGAAATGGCAGGCGGCTGATTTCTACAACGGCGGTATTGAAAAACTTGTGCCATGGTATGATAAGTGCCTTGGTTTGCATGGGGATTATATAAGAAAATAGCTTAAAAGTGTATTTTCAAATTTATAATACAATTTAGTGTGTTCATTCTGTTGCCTTTTTTATTTCAAATTGTCTGTTAGTTTCTTACCAAAAACAAGTCCTTTGCTTTCTGAAAATTTCAAATATTTATTCTTACTTATACAAATAATATGGAGCACTCAAAAGAATTAACAATTAAGATTTGGAAACCTTTTATTAATATGACTTGGAAACTTTATCGGTCACATCAGATAAATTTCTTGGCGCCCATCCATTCAAATTTGTTCGGCTTCTTTCTTTCACTCTTGGTTAGATCATGCGTTTGTGTTTATGTCTGGGATATATCAAACGGTTCTGCAAACTCGAAATATTTTTACAACCAGTTCTAGCGAACCGGCTGAATAGCACCATTGATGTCTACCGCAAAACACGGGGGTTAAAGAGTGAAACGCCTACGTAGACGAGGTTAGTGACCAAGAAGCGCTGTCTGGGTTTTTGCACGGTTATACCGTTAAGAATATCGTCATGGTTTCTAAGCATATAGGCCCAACCGTTTAATTTCCAATTTTTCCCCCAGACAGTGTTCGCCGAGGAGTCCTATTAGAATTTACGTGGGTTGAGATCAGTGTCTTCCAACTGTTGTGTTGCGACACACTGGTATGTGACATAGTTCCATAAGGTATGTTCCGAAACTTGAGAATTTAAAAACCATGAAACATTTAGTAATTAGTCAAAACGAATTTTGAAAGAGACTGTAGCAACGAACACCTCTAGCGGCAGCAACAATTCTTACTACTACATAGAGTCACTACTTTATAGAAACACACTGTATATTCGTACACCATTATACCTAGGTAATTTATGTCGCTATATTGAGAGTGTTCAGTAAAGTTTGTCGTCAATCAAAAAAGGTTGGCAACCACTGACTTAGGTCATAGCTATGAGTTACAGTCCAGAAATATTCAATGGATAATCGTAAACATTAAATGGAAGTACCAAGCAAGAAACGTCAATCGAGCGATACTCGTGGAGTCCAACATTTTGTCTGTCCCTATTTGTTTAATAAGCACAATAGATTTAAAGCTCTCCCTGGTGATCTAGTGGCTAGCACGTGCACCTTTCGCGCACATAATCCCGGGTTTGATTCCCGGCTCAATTTCTTTATTTAAACTAATATTTCTCCCATTTTTCATCACTTTCCTTAATATCTTTATTCAAATCTTCACTGTTATTATTTATACCTATATTCTGAGTTGTTTCAATTTTCCTATTTACAAACTAGGTAACAATAACTAAGTATGTTGCACTAACAAAATTCAAGTTCATCATTCTCCTACTTTTACTAGGTAAGTATATGGTAGCTCTCTTGGTTGGTCTACTAGCTATCGCGCACCTTGTTCAATTCCCAGTGGGACAGCATTGAAATGTGAATCTGCTGTGGTGGTTGGAATTCCACCTTGAACTGTAGGTCCTTATCTCATATAGCCTCGGTCCTCAAAACGGACGCTTAACTTCAATAAATAAAAACAAACAATATTGGCTATTGCTTTTTTTTATCATGTGTCTTGCCCATAAATAGCACAAATTTCTTCACGTGCTTGCATAATGTTTGCACCTTTATTAAAATAAAACTCTAAAATGTAGTGCAGTTTTGTGGAAATTTTAATCATCTCCACGGCTCAATACCTTACATTTGATTATAAGAATTCCAATACTTTTTACACATCTACTAGCTTTAACTGTCAGCTGCCAAATGGCGTTAAGTCTGACCTGCTGCGGCCAATATAGCCTCAGATTTGGGACACTTATGCTATCTCATGCACAAATGGCTCTTTTAAACTGCCTAATATCTCATAAACTATATATATAAAGAGAAAGAAAGAGAGTTTTAATTGAAATGTTGTAAGAGGCTAATATATTTCTCTCATAATAGCCATTTTGTAAATGAAATACGTAATCCCGGAAGAGCAAATAAAAGAAATCACCTCATGTTACATCGTATTATTACATATTCATTACAAGGTCACAATAGATTGCAATTTACACAGCAATACGCAAATACTTCCCCATTAAGACAAATTAGAGAAACGCATTTGAATATCCTGGAAAGTTATAATTATAATATATATGCTTTCCACTTTGGGGGATTTTTATCGCTCAAGTGCGACCGGGAATACTTGTATATAAAAACTCCAATAAAGGATACAATAAGCATCAAATACTTGATAACTTAACTACATTCACATACAACATGAAGATCTTCGTAAGTACAATATTAGAGCTTTGAACCTTAACAATTTGAATTAGTTTTCATCCAAATCTTTAAATCTGGAAGTATTCAATGCCATGATGTAAAAAAAAAAAAAAATACTAATTTCTTGAAAGTATAATTCTTCATTCATTTGAATTCTGTTAAATAAAATAATAATGTAGATTAATAGATCTACGTCTTGCTATACATTCGTGAAGGGCTGAATAACAGTTTTCATCGCATACACTTTTAGATTTCTTGACAGGAATTCGCTATCTCTTACTTCAATTTTTTTATCACTTGCTTTATAACACGGTAAATTATAGGTATAATCTGGAATCGAACTCGAAATTATGAAAACTAAAAGAAGCAGACACTAACTATTCCACTACATGGAAAATGCCAACTAAGTTCTACTGTATATCCTTCCATTATTCTGTAGTAGTTTTCAAATATTAGACCTATATGTGCTTACATGTAAATGTCCTACGGTAGTCAAATCTAACTTAAAACAGGGTAAAGTTCAATATTAAAATTTAGATACTAAATTACGTAGGCTATACCTATAACACCTTCATTACATTCAAAAGCTTTAGTTCTAGGAAAATTATCCATTTTTCGAAATCACTGGGACTTCTGTACTTATTTAGGACGATCACATTCTTTGAAGATTACATGATTTTTCTAAAACATTTTTACTGTATATCTAATGTATCGTTCTATAACTGTTTAACACGAAAGATATATTCATAATACCAACTGCAGCATATAATCTTGTACAGAAAGTTTGCAAAAAAATATAAGCAAAAGTATTGAGGAGAAATTTGTTGTATACAATCTCTCCCATCACCCTAAAGCAATAGTTTGATATCTCGTTCTACAATCTCTAAAACTTAAAGCTCTTCCTTAACTTCACAAGATTTTCTAATTTTTTCGTGTGAATAACGCGAATGAGTACTAAGAATATCAAAATATGGATGGTGATTAATGTAACATTTGCAAAATGATACAATATTTCTAACTTTGCTTACAACCCGAAAGAATGAAGTCATAATTTTAAGCCAAAAGGTAAAGAGAGTACATAATAGCAGTTTATTAAGTTAAATGGTCTTCTTACAAATTATCATATGGATCATCGTTGTGGTATAATTAATAAAAATTCAGAAAAAAGTAAGGATGGTAATGAATTTAATCTATTATCGTAATCTGATAATAATTTACTCAAATTAACCCTGGAATACACAGACAAAAAAAGCTTACGCGAATACACAGGTGGGGTGCCAGCGCACCCCATATAATTAAACGCTACTAAAATTATAATACACGAACTTAAATATATTTAGTTTACTTTATCAGTTACAATAATACACAATAATAGTTTGTAAGTATTTTTGAACAGACATACATATTCCTTAACGAACGAAATACAGACTTCCTTTCTGTACTCAGCACAAACGGCCTCTTTGCATGTGAAACAAAAAGATTTAGTTTTTCTGTCCTTATTCCTAGGGCACATTCGACATCGTGCTTGCTTTGGAAGACTAGATGTTGAATTAATTAGAGGTGACAGTTCTTTTTGAATTCCAAGGATATTTCTGATACCAATAGACAAATTAGTCGGAAGATTCTTCTTGAGGCGCTCCAGCATGTAGGGTCTAGCTAACTGCAACCCAAGTTTTTTTTAGAAACTCCGAACGGATGGTTGAAAATTCCATTTATGACCATTTCTTCCTAATATAGAGGCTCCCCTTATAGCTGGATGATTTTCGATGTTAACCTCAGCGCCACTCGTGTCACTTCCACAAATTTCATAATCGACTTCCAATTATATTTCAATATTGTCATCGGACTCACTGAAATTACCTTCAGAATCAGAATCTAATGTGTTTAGTACAAAGTCTGAAACTTGCTTGGACCTGCACACACTTTCGCCATCATGCAATTAAACAAATATGCATGCAAAATATCTAAACGAATTTCGTCAAAAATTGAATTTCACATACGTAAATACACAGATGGGGTGCTGGAGAACCCCACCCCTTGAATATATTCTCTTCTAAAAGGAGACAATTTGCTTCACACCCACCACCGTGAATGTCATTCTCCAAAATGAGAATACAAGGAAGCACCTACCAATGTGCCTGAGAACAGAGCCACAATGGCGATGAGTATAACGTCTGGGGTGCTCCAGCACCCCCCTGTGTATTCCAGGGTTAAATTTCTAGCTCTACTTGACTATTATATCTTGCTTATCACATATTTTAAATCTTAATACTTGATTCTTTTTAACAAACAAGTCACTATGGTCCGCCTGGATTTTCTAGATTAAAGGTCAGTTTTTTTTTTCTCAGCGTAGACCAGTAGTTCCCTACCTTTTTTTGACTGACGACACTTTAATACACGCCCACAACACCGTAATATACTTGTTTTTTAATTAAAAATAATACAAATTATAATAATGTGTGATTATTTAGTTTCTGTAACTAGTGCGTCTTTGTAGTAGACCTACTGAGCACTGTTGCTGCCGGAGGACAAGTTGACTAGTACAGGCTGTTTCAAAAGTAACTATTAAATGTTTAAATTCTAAATTTTAAATTCTAAAATTTCGAAACACACAGGTTGAGGAACCATTGGTGTGGACGGCAATTATTTACGACTCCTTTTAAGGTTATTATTGTTGTTGTTAGTCTTGTGCTTCATTATAGTGAATATTGCCTTTGGTGGCTGTATCTAGAGGTTTCTTTAATGCATAAATAAGAAAGGCAACTGTACAAAAACCGCAATTTGAAATGAGATGGAAATATTCCTGGTTGTGCGTACGAAAAAAATTTCAAATACGTCCCATATATTTTCAGGCTCTTCTCGCCCTCTTCGCCCTCGTGACTCTTTCTTTTGCTGAAGAATCTGTCAGAGACAAGAGAGCTATTGGCCTTGGTCTAGGCTATGGTGGGTACGGTCTAGGCTATGGAGGATACGGACTTGGAGGTATCGGATACGGAGGTATTGGTGGATACGGACTTGGACGCATTGGATACGGAGGTATCGGTGGTTATGGACTTGGAGGATTCTACGGTTAATCTTTCCATTATTGGTAAGGAATTCAACACAATCCTCATATTATACTAGAAGCTTTTGCAAACTTTCGACTTTAGAATCATGCAATGATAAAATTCACAATTCTGAGTACGTGAAGTCGTTTAAGGATTCGAAAATCTTTTAGATCTTCACAGAAATTTTACAGATGCTCCCTATTTTAATCGAGCACTGTAATTTATCATCAAGCTTCATCTTACAAATACGCATTCAACCTGCATATCTCATGTAGTTTTTATTCAACAAAACTATTCATTCAACTAACAGAAGTTCACTTGGAAAAACAATTTATGAGTATTATGATGTACGAGCATTAGTTATAATTTTAGTATTTTATATTAAGAAATTGATTTAAACCCAATCAATCAAACATCAGTTTAGGTTCCCAATAACGGAATCGGTTTCACTCAGTCTCATTGTGGAGTCTCGTTAATTCGAACTTGGATAATTCGAAATATTGGATAATTCGAACAGAAGTCCATTCCCCTTGAAAACTGTATTGAAAACAATAGCAAGAAATCGTGGATAAATCGAACTTTTGAACCTATGTTTTGGATAATTTGAAGTAAATACAGTTGAAAAATTTTAATGTTGGACAGATGTAGACAGAGAAATACAGTTTTAACGTGTTTTCAGTTATCCAGATGCAGCAATAGGGAAGAGTAATACAAAAGATAAATAGAAAATCTATGTAATGATAAAGATGAAGGTGAGTTGGGGAAGAAGTAAAGATAGAAAACGTGTGCCAATCTCATCTTGTTTCAGAATTGGTTGAAAATTTAAGATGAATTATTGATAAAGACAACCAAATGTTATTAATATCGTGTTCCACGCTACATAATTCAAGATTTATTGAACGTACACAAACAATCAAATTTAAGTAAATGAGGTTTATGACTTCTTAAAAGTGTTTGGGCTATTCAATGTATGTTGTAGTGTTGTACGTAAATATATTTTCCATTGTACACGTAGTTTGAATTATGTGGAGTCAATGTCGTTTGTTAGTTTGCGGTATTCGATCACGCAAATAATAAGCTGCTTTAAAGGTAAAGTCTACACCATATGAATATGTGTTTGATGCACAGTACTTTGGTTTGTTCGTTGTTATATATGTGAAAATGAATCTTGTTGGATAATTCGAATTTTGGATAATTCGAAGTTTTTTCGTGTCCCCTTGGACTTCGAATTAAAAAGAGTCCACTGTATATGAATGGGACTAGTTTCTCTCTAGCCTTGCTTCTGAATACTGAGTAACTTGAAGTCAATGAAGAATATTGAACAATCATTCCGCATCATACGAAGTCTTGGAAATAACAACTAGCTTATTTACTAGAATTCTGTAAAAATTATGTGGATAACGTCTCAAAATTATACTGTTACTGAATTATTTAAAAACTACTGAATTATTTAAAATTACTAGCATTACTGAATTATTTAAAAACTACTTAGAGTACTATCCCGTACTGATCATTAAAATTATTACAAAGCTAGTAGCAAATTTTGCTTTATCATTGAGTAAATTCAAAATTTTATTGCTTAGTTTATACACATCTCAAGGACATTTATTATTATATAGAAGTTTTATGAGTCCTTAAACAAATATTCCTATTATCTCTATTATAGAGTAATTTATATGAATGTTGTTGTTTTATACATTTATTTTCATATAACATTATTAATCTGCATGTATCTAAATACTAATATTATATTATTGTTATTTCAGCAGTACATTGTTCTTCACAAGTGTATTGAGAATTCTCTCTTCAAAACAAGTTTGGAAGATGTTCAGATTCAAAACACATAATAAACATATTTAATCAGCAAAACTTGTGTTTTTATTCCATGTTTACTTGTTTTAATCGCAAAACTACTAAACGTAGAATTATTACAAATAATTCATTGAGTTCTAAGAATCTATGTTTCATCGAGTGTTACGCAAAAATGTTGAGTACTATATAATATGAAGCAGTGAAAAATATTCAAGTTTTACTCATGCCATCATACAGTTCGTTCTACCTGTCAGTCATACGGTATATGTCTATTCGATGGGTAATTTAATTCAATCTATGAATATTGTAGCTTCTGGTTGCTGTCAAAACATTCGTTCTTGATATCATGCAATTATCCTATTAGGCCGCGGTGGCTCAGTAATAGAGCGTTCACATCTGGTGCATGGGGTCCTTCGTTCGATCCCCGCTCTCTTCAATTGAGCTTTGTGGTAGACAAACCCCGTCTATGTGGGGTTTCTCAGGGTTCCCCTGTTTCCTCTCACTTTCTTCATTCCACCATTTCATTCATTTCTCACCCTCGCCGTCTCCTTTAGCCTAGCCGGCATAACCATGGGACGTAAAACTTAAAGATTTCAATTCAATTATCCTTTGCACTGGGCTCAGAAGCAAATAAAATAACAATAATCTTTAAACTTATCCCTGTAATCCTAATAATATAGCAATCCATAAGGTTGCTACCAGTATTCAATTCAGATCAGATGCAGATCAGATCAATTCAGATCAATTCGATTCAGATGCAAAGTAATTCAGATCTGGGGCAATTCAAATGAAATCGACCAACGATCGTTTCTGACAAAATTTAGTTTTTTATTAATTTTTTACCACATTCAGGGATTTTAAAGCGGGTATTCATTTATTTTTTAGCCGCGCAGGTTTTGTCGTAGCGGCCATTTTGTATAGGCGCCTGAGCGTATTTTGAACTTTTCAGAGGGTTTCGTTAAACGCTGTAACATTTTAGGTTTTAAAGGTAATGAGTTCAAACAAAATCCATATGAAAGTTAATGGAATGTACAGCATTCTATGTTCTGTGCACGCTAAGACGCACTTCAGAACGTCGATATAAAAAGCTCTCAACATTGCGGTTGGAAACCTAGAAATGGCCATTTTGGAATGTACATTTAGAAACAAAATAAATGAGACTTACCTTCAATTTTTTGTCTACAAAGAGGTTAGATAGCAGACAACATCCCAAACAAGTTTCAGATCTGAGAACTACATACTTAATTTTTTTGGGAATTTTCAAACATTGCTAATTTTCGAAAACCGTGTATTTTCACCATCAAATATCTCAGGAAGGACACAAGTGAAAAACCTCAAATTTGCACAAAATACTTGTAGATAATAGTTCTTCAGTAACAAGTCGGTAAAATTGCATCACTGAGACTTGAGTGGTTTCTGAGTTATAAGTTTCTTCTTCACTGGAACTTAATGTCATGAAGCGCCATGAGAAGTGGATATAAACTTCGTAGCAAAAGTCAAAATAACACGACAGTAATTTTTAATGGATAAAGTATGCATAATTTATGAATCATATCTTGTACAAAAAACAAAACGTCTCTGTTATTTCTTTTCTGCCTATGGTGCTGCTGTTAAGACATCAGTGGGGTAAGCAGTTGGCTAATTTGTGTACAGAGTTCGGCACTGATACTATACGACATATAAGAGTTGTGAACTCTGTGGGTGCGAGTTTCCGGAGGACCTTAGTGATTGGCATCCACAATTTGTCATTCGTAGATAGTTTAAAAAAGGTTCTTGGGCCATGGGGATGGAAAAAGTTAATAAAAAGATCGTTATTTTCCTGACTGATGTCCTTAATTTTCCCAATTCACCATTTCTCGTCGTAAATACAGGCTACGGTATCATTAGGTGCAAATGACAACATGCTATGGGGCTAATCCATATGAAGTGGTCCAAAAATGGTGAAAGTGGTTGCTCGACCATCTCCGAAAATTATAAAAAGTGGAGTGTGATGAACCTTGTAAATGAGAAGGTCAATAACATGAGTCACGCTTTCGGAGGTACAATTATTCCTTAATGGCGGCCATATGTTCTTCATAATATCTCATTTGTGTTTGCGTCAGAGGTATAAATATATATGATCTGGCAATGACATAATTCTTTTACAAGTAGCAAATCTCGAATTTCTTTCCTGTTTGACAGCACTCCTTCTGATGAAACATAAATAAATTGTATATCTGAGAACTATCAACACAAAACCTGTACATCTGGTGAGCTGTTAAAATCGTGAATTTCACATCATTGCAACAACTTATAACTCAAAAACCAGTCAAGTATCAGTGATGCAATTTTACTCACTTGTTACTGCCCAACCATCGTCTACTTTGTGCAAATTTGAGATGGGTTGCAGTCTAATTCTGTCCACCAATGGTGTAGACTTCATGCGAAAATCTTGAATGTTCGCATTGGTCGTCAACACTGCCAAACTGGGGTGCTTAAAAGACGGGAACACTCACACTATGTTTCCATTGTCCAATGCTGCTTCTGTCACATTCGTTCTATATTCATTCAATGGCACGCTCGCCATTTGCAACATTATGATGTTTACGCTTGGTTGGCAACTGACAAAATAAAATGGTTGGGAGATAGTAACACTTAACGTCTTTTTGGTATAGTATCGTGTGATGTTTCTGCCAAGCTTGATGTATAAACGTTTCATCGTACGGAACCTGTTTTACAACTTCTCCATTTTACAATTGGTTGGCAACACTGACAAACTGCAGTACTTGGGAGAGGAATACGTCCACAGTATATTATCTCCAATGACGAATGATATTTATGCTGCGTTTCATGGATATAGGGAAGAGGAAGGGAATGGCGATCAGCCCACTTTGCCCTCTTGCGTGACCCGAGGAGAAGTCAAACTAGTGCTGCTACCTGGCTCTTGTAGCAAGGTTTCTTGTGTATTGTCGAGGAAGTTGTCAGAGAAGACTGAAGTCTACAGCGTGCTGAAACGTCTTGTTTTTGTTGATTTTCTTGCAAGGATCTACATATTTCAACTCACGATACGTACAATTTTAAGCTGTAAGATCTTGAAGTTACTAAGATTCATAAAAAGTTATATTTACGTCTAATGCATGACACATAGTTATATTTCAAATAAACTTCGTTTTACAGTATAACCAGCTCAATTTTCAAAATGGCGCAATGTTGGGAATGCCGATCAACGTGATCGGTTTACCATCTTGGTGATCGCCATTCCTAACAAACATTTGGAATACTTCTCCTGCCAAAAATTATAAAAGAGGCTAGACCTAAGATAGGTAATACGCCTACTTGAGTCAAACACTGAAACTTTGGTATCGATGTAACCTTTGCGGATCGTGGGTGCATGCTGACTGTACTCTTACGGACTCACCACGTGGATATATCTGTGACGTGTCTTTGAAAAAACGTCAATAAAACATTCAGTTGACGTTTCTCAGCAGGGTCTAAAATTCAACGATATCACAGCTCCACACTGGTAAAAATTTTATAGTCAGCATTTGGTAGTTTAGTCAGCATTTGTTTAGACATATAATCAGTGTTCTGTCCAGTACATCATGTTTACCTGCGACCAAAAAAAAATATTATTATTATTATTATTATTATTATTATTATTATTATTATTATTATTTAGGAAAATTTTGGCATCCAGAGCAAACAAAATTAAAGGCACATTAGGATACATATTTAATTGTATTGTATTAAACCATAAAATGCAGGAAAAAAACCGGTAAGAAAAATAGTCACACTGGAAGAAAAAAAAGTCACTTTTTCTTACATAAGAATTTTACTGTCATTTTTCCGTGATCATCACGCTGTCTCAGTCTGTTTTCTGCCAAGGCAAATACACCGTCATACCAGGGCTGTTCCTTTGACTTCCTACCAACTTCAAAACGCCTTTTCTTTCTGGCCAGCCATTTCATAACAGCAGGGGTTGGGCTAAAATCTTCCAACGGACCCATATTTATATTAACGTGAAGGTAATTTTTCACATAGTGGGGGCTAAAGACAGTCTGTTATCTGTTTTCAATATGTTCCAGTCACTTATAAGTCTTTCAAAATCGAAAGAAGATGGTTTCGAAGCAACAACTTGGGCTAGACTTGTTGGCAGAGCATGAATGACTGATTTCCACAGATTTTCATGAGAAGGCTTTTAGCGTCCAGACCTTTCAACATACTGCACGATGATGCCTCTCTATATTGCATTGCGACCTGCAGAAGATCTGTATCAAGGCAAATAACTTTGTGGCATTCTCTTAGGACATCATCAGATACATACTCTTGCAAAACACGCAAAGGCTCCAAAGCAACAATACTGTCTTCATACAGCAAACGTTCATTAACAAAGTTAATTATCGAATCCAGGACTTCGTAGCGGACTACAGTAAAATCTCTTTTCTCACTGACATATTTGTTATGGGATTTATTGTGACGTGTGTTACGATGAAGTTGAATACCATGTAATGAGTACTGTATTTTTCCGTTGACGTTCTCTTGCACACGTTCGTTTAAAAACGTTTTTTCCCACCCGCCTAACAGAGGTTTCTCTTTCATACTCTCCAATTGTGCTATAGTTCTATTTTTATTTGTTATTATGTCCAAAAGAAACATTTCATCACTCTCAAATTTCTGCTGGCAGTTCTTGAAAACATATAGAGCGTCTGTCACAAGACACAGGAGATGAAGGTGATCTACTTCTATCCATTTACGCATATGACCATTGGCTTCATTACATACATGGCTTTCCGTTTACAAGTAAAGGCAGCTTGGATACCAATTTTTTAGGAGAATAGTGAGCATACTGAATGAAAATTTTGTCCACCTGACGTCAAAATATTCTGGGTAGTGCAAAACTTCTAAATTATTTTCTGAAGCTACCATCGTTAAACCTTTCGTTCGCTGCCCTGAAGAGTGGTGGAAAGCATACAATCCAGATGCTGCTTGTATGAAAGATGAAACTCCTTGGACATTCTTGGTGACATCTTTCCATGCTAAATTAATGCGATGGGCAGCACACCAAATTTTCAACAGAGGCAAGGTTTCACCTGAAGCACTCTTTCATCAGTTAACAATTTCCACATTCCTTTGTGTTCTCCTGTATTCATGTTTTCACTATCAGTAACTATCGAAGTCACTCTGGGAAACATTACTCTTTCTACTGATTTTCGTAATGTTGTACTTCGGCTAAATTTTTGGTGGTTATTGATGTGTGTTATCTCTGGTAGTATATATTTCTATAACGGGTTGTAATGATCGTGTAATTTTTATCTTCAAAACAACACATTTTATTATATCGGAAAAGTGAAATGTCCTATTGGAACAAGAGATAAACGTGCGGTTAGTTGCATATTTTAAAACTATATGAATGCAACCGAAAACGTTTGAAAACTAAATATAGTTAAAAGGTTCCTTCACTTCAAAATTGGCAATGGTTTTCCCTGCCATCTAGGAGATACCTATACGTATTAACTCTGGCTTAATATCATATACTGGCAGTTATATGGAATTGAGTAACCCATTGCATAATGAATGTATTGAATCAGTAAGACTTAGTTTGACACACTAAACGCGTTTAAATGCATAATCTGAGAAAAGTAAGGTACTCACATTAATATCACTCCACACTTTAAGAATTATAGTTCCACTCTTCTTTCCTACAGTTCCACAAAGTGTGGAGTACTCCACTCAATTTTAGGCCTTGTTTCTCAGCCTTTCGAAAGCGCAGTTTAGCAAAAAAAAAAAAAAAGTTTATGGAACTATGTGTTTATTAAGCTTGTACTGTGATCACCATTATCAACATGTGAAGGGAATGGCGACCAAAGTAGCAATTTGAGTTTTTCCATCGTGTTCCCGAACTGAAAGAATGATCCTCTTTTTATTTTACACACTTATTGTAGAAGGATTGGAGTATATATTTACAGATTTGTTTCAATATATTTTGCCAATGAAACTACGTAATAACCCATTTTTCTTAGGTGATCGCCATTGCCCACCTCTCCCCTACATCCAGTGGTATAGAAACCATCTTCCACACTGCATTTACAGTTCGTTGGGAATACTGGAAAAATAGGTACGTCTGAGTGCAAAGTGATATTATCAAACCCTTGCGCAAGTCACGTACCAGCAATGAGCGTGGACTCAGGCATTTACGCGTGATGTATCATAACAATCATTTTTATTCTACCGAATATGCCATACATAGGGTCACAAACACCATCAAGCCAGCCTCATATAAGGTGAAGTTGCGGGTTTACCCGTGATTTGAAAACGGTTACGTACTTCTCATGACAGGAGCTTTCAGATGATATAAAGGTTTTTCCCAGATGCTTGGTCCCGGTTTGGTATCATCCCTAGTAAGTGCTTGATGTTTGGTGTTAAGATGTGCACTGTATAGGGTCCAAGCAAAAAAAAAAAAAAGTTTATTGCTGATTACATCTAGATTATTAAAATTATTGATTTAGCTTTTTGTGTTATAGAGACAATGGCACCAAGAAAAAAGAATACTAATGAAAAAGAAACAATGGAATTAAATAAAAGCGTTAATTGTAAAAAGAAAAGGCCAAGTAAGGTATCAGAAGTAGAGGCGAAAAGAAAAATGAAAAGAGAATCCGAAAGACGAAGAAAAAGAATAAAAGCAGATCCTGTATTATACGAAGAATTCAAAAGAAAAGAGAGAGAGAGATGCAAAGCCAGAACTGCAATGCGAAAGATTATAAAAATAGCAGACATGAATGAACGAGAGAAAGAACCGAGAAAAAATACGTGAAAAAGTTAGAAGGCATTGAGAAAAGGAGAAAAGGGAAGAAGTAGTAAATAAAATGCTGGAAGAGGCAACTTCCCCTGACAGTGATAATGGTGGTAACAATAGAAATTTCGAA
Organism: Thermobia domestica; assembly: GCF_964235325.1. NCBI lineage: Eukaryota > Metazoa > Arthropoda > Insecta > Zygentoma > Lepismatidae > Thermobia > Thermobia domestica. The sequence goes on along the minus strand of NC_137462.1, from coordinate 123,499,157 downwards.
AGGAATTATACTGTTGTGCCTAATTTTGACCGGGCAGAAACCAGAAAAGTGTAAGAAAGTTGCAACACGAAATAAAACTAAGTGTTACAGGAAATAAAAGAGCTTGAGGAGAAATTAGGTGAAAGTAAAAGACGAGCGGAAAGAAATAAAAGGAAATATTCTCCTTTGAAAGAACGTTTAGGAAATAAAAATACCCCGAAAAGCAAAGTAAGAAAGTTTCTCAGAGGAGAATATGTTTCCCCAAAAGTTAGGAAAAAGTTTAGAATTTGACGCTGTTCTGACATCTCAAAAAGAAAACTATGAACGTAACAAACATTCCCGAAAATCTCTAAAAGCATTTTCCTTAGTACTATCGGGGAAAATTATAAAAAAGTTCAGGAGCGTGAAGAAAATGAAAGACTTCGTACAATCATATTTTAAAAGATTACAGCATATTACTGATGGAGAAAATATCATTGAAGTGTTATAAGTGAAAAGAGTGTATAGGACAAAAAAAATCAGATAAAAATTAAATCAGATGTAATCAAATTCTTTCAACCAGATGATGTTAGCAGACTACAACCTGGTAAAAACGATTGTATTACAAGACATAAGGTGAAGAAGCAACAAAGAGTACTTATGGGAAACTTGAAAAGCCTGCATAAAAATTTTGAGGTAGAATTTGGATATGATGTATCCTATTCAACTTTCTGTTCTTTTCGGCCCTTTTGGGTTTTACTAGCAAATGCTAAATACAGGAAAACTTGTTTACGTGAAAAACATGAGAATTTTGAGTTTCTGTTTAAGAAGTTGAAGTACTTGAAAGTTATTGACCTTACAGACAGTGATGAACTAATAAAATCACTGTGTTGCAAAGTAAAAGAGGGGGAGAAAACAAAAGAAGTTTATCTTGAGAGAATGTGTAAGAAATGCAAGGATAAATAAATAAAAGTTAATGAATTCCAAGACACATAAGTTGAAATATTTACCAATGGGTTAGAAAAAAAAGAACGTGTAATGATAAATGGAAGACTTGTGACGAAAGTTGTGAAAGAGACAAGGAAACTATTTATCAAAGATGTCTTGGAAATGCTTATAAATGTGATATCAGTATTTATGAAACATGTAACCAATATAGTGCATCAGCATAAGGCTATTTTTGACTTGGAAAAGGGCTGAAGTATAATGATGTTCTTATCCACATTGATTTTAGTGAGAACTATGAATGTAAATATTCTCATGAAATTCAAAGCATGCACTTTGGGGGATCACATCAACAGATCGCTATGCATACAGGCGTTGCTTACTTAAGAGTTACGAATTTAGATGTGAAAACCGTATCATTCTGTTCATTGTCTGCAAATCTTAGACATGATGCCAGCGCTATTGCAGCTCACATAGAAAAACCCTTAACTCATATAACGCACAATTATCTAAGCAAAATCGAAAATTTACATTTCTCTTTAAGTAGCAACCAAAGCACACAATATAGAAACAAAAATATGTTCTTCTTGATACAACATTACCTGAGCAAATTTTGCGAGAGAAATCTTACATGGAATTACTTCGAGTGTGACCATGGGAAGGGTGCACCAGATGGAGTCGGTGGCACTCTAAAGAGAACAGCAGATCGGATCGTAGCTGAAGGTCAAGATTTGGCTAACTTCGAGAGCTTATTTAATGCCTTACAAGAAGAAACAAACATCGAACTTTTTCCTGTTCGGTGACGTGATGACATTAAAAAATTGACAAGCTATTAATTCCAAACTTAAAACCATTTCTTGGTACTATGAAGTGCTATCAAGTGACGTGGGGAAGAAACACATTAGCATTGAATATGCGCAGACTGGACTGCTTTCAATGTAATCCTAACGCTAAATGCTGTCATTATCATGAGAGACAATACAACTCTGTGTTTCAACAAAAAAGTGTATCCTTTTATATAACAGCATTTATAAACAGGTACAACTTGTATTCAGATCCTCGTACTATTACCCTAACTTAAACATGTTCAAAAGTTTCATTTCATTATAGTTACGTGTTAAACAGTTTCGTATTTTTCCTTAACTATTACGTTCAGTACCAAATAAGCCTCAACAAAAATTGCGTTATGAAGATGCTAATCCGACGGTGAGATGATACCGATTTTTGTGAAATTATGCGCTCCAGAAACACCATCAGGCATTACGTGACCTTAAAATGTCTACTAACATCTCGGATTTTTTTTTCTTTACAGAATAGAAGCAGAACTTATAATTGTGTTTCCCTCAAAAGCAAATAGATCCATTGTAGATACTAAAGACATTGTTGTGGAATTAGAACAGTTTTTAAAAAATATAAAAGCAGGACATTCCAGTCTACGTTTGCTGCAATTTTAGCTGTGTGTACAAATCTATATTAAGCATTCAATTTAAAGTATTACATTGTCTTATATTTTTCTAGTGAATAAATCCTAAATATATCTTCAGTGAGTATATTTTGTAACCTCCGTGGATATTAATGTAACACCATGTTTGGCCAAATTGCCTGATATATATATATATATATCTATATATATAAAAGAGAGAACGCACAAATCCTTTGTTACCTCATCACGCTAATACGGCTGAACCAATTTCTTTTATTTTTGGGGGGTTATTAGGATTTGGACCCTAGATGGTTTTTATCATATCACTTTAATTTTTAATTACCAGTGTCTTGAGATAATTGACCATTCAAGTGTCCATAACGTACAAATCCTTTGTTAGTTCATCATAGGTAAAAATAAACGTATTTATATGCAACCCGCATGACCGTGTCACTCGGCGGGTTAACATAAATGACAGGCGATATAATGTTAACATTTACTGCAATCTACTATGGTTTTTATCATATCACTTGAAAGCGACAACTTCCGGGGTGACCGCAGCGAAGCGGGGCGGGTTAACATAAATGACAGGCGATATAATGTTAACATTTAATGCAATCTTCTATGGTTTTTATCATATCACTTGAAAGCGAAAAAGTAAAAATTATCTAAGTAACAAAGTTTATTGCGTTCCGGGGTGACCGCAGCGAAGCGGGGTGAACGCTGCTAGTATATATATATATATATATATATATATATATATATATATATATATATATATATATATATATATATATATATATATATATATATATATATATATATGTCTTTTTCATGACCTTATTCAATGTAATGATTGTATTTGTTTAGGTCTTAGGTATTTACAAAATAAATCATACATTATTTCTCCAATTTTTAATTTTAAGATTTTACCAATGCTAAAATTCTCCTTAATTTCAAAATGCGAAGAAAGAATTATTTGCTCCTGTCTATTCTAATTACCTCTACAGAAATAGGCATTTCTTTCTGGTATAACTGTATAGCACGTGCTACTTGAAATTTATTTTTTGTAAACCTGGACACTATACAAAACTTCCCTTGGGATCAATAGAACAATTTAGAAAAAGATCCAAAACCGAAATGTAGCCTATTTTCCGGGAGAAAATGAGGTTCCGCTCCCCTGGTTCTAAGGAAGGAGTGAAAGTCTGAGGAAGGAATGGAAGTCGGATGAAGACACAGTTATTGTGTTGAAACTGTTACCTGATTCTTTTTTTTTTTCATCTTACCACATAGCCTTGCTCAGTGTGTTATTGTGTTTTAGTACAATATACTTCAATAATAAATATGGTTTAAATATGGTAAACCAAGTTCTAGATTAAATTAAGGAAAAAATCTGGACATAAATACATAAATTTACAAGACGAGGAGAGCAGAGCTTCAGTCTCGACAATCGGACTGAAACGAGAAAGAATTCTTCGAGAATCGAGACGAGACGAGATTTACGTAAAATTTATGAGACGACAGGAGAAAAACCTTGTCTCGTCTCGTTTAATCGTTAATCATATGCATACAACTTTTTTTCAGTGATATCTCTATACTAATTGATTGTCGCCGTCAACTTCGGTGGAAGCAAAACTTTAAAACTGCAGTGCATGGTCCGGTACTGTCGATAGTAAATGTAAAAGGTCCGAAGTTACAGTTTCCGTTTTATTTCAATAGAGGTGTTGTAGTATATCCTAACAACAATGTATATAATACAGCAATTTCAACACAATTCACTCAAAAGTTTTCTATTAAGTTATAGTTGGGTGCATATTAAACTTTGCCAAGGAAAGAAGAAAATACAGAGTGGTGTACTCAGAAGTAGCCTGACGTGATAATACCGACCGAAGGAGTAGCAAAATGTAAAGACTGGCTTATTTGTAAGTTAAAAGAGATGAAAGTGGCACCCGTTAACGTCGAGACACTATTACACATGTAACATATTGAATTACAAAGCTGTCGCTCCAGGCCGGTAGCCAGATAAAAAATGTGGGGTCCCGGTAGAAGTTAGGATGGGGGCAGATCCAACCATATTGTAGTTCATCACCATGTTATAATTCATTCGCGAGCCTATCGTGAAGACTTTTAGTGGGGGCAGTGAAAATTTAGAGAGGCCCAGTCTCTAGATCCCCGTGGATACGGGCCTGTGTAGCTCTACGCGGGTGATGCTCTGGATGGTATGGATAATACTTTGCTTTCAGTCAAAATACAGGAGTTATCTACTTCTTTATGCTTCCCAGAAATAAAAATCACAGGACGGCAAATCCTGGGAATGAGCTCCTTCGTGGCAAAGTGGTTAGCGTACGCGCTTTTAGCGTGGGAGACACGGGTTCGATTTCCGGTGGGAGCTCATGTGGTTCGGATTCCACTTTAATCAGTAGGTCCACGTCCCATATAACATCGCTGCTGACGAGACATTAAACTCAAATTCAACTCAACTCAGCTCAAATCCTGGGAATGACTTAAAGTCGTTGCTTACTGTATGCTTTTCTATAAATAGTTCATACAGCCAAGAATTCTACTAGACAATCACATTGGCCGTCATACTAGTGTCACATCGCGGCACCAGACAGCAACAAGCCCGACAAGTGTGCATCGGACGACACACCGACATCAGCAAAAATTACTAAGATAATTAGACACAACTATTTCTTTATGTCTGGTATTACCCGGCCGCATTACATGTATGTGGACCACCCTATATAACCAACAGGACATACATTTACATTCAGAGGTAAAATTGTCCGAAAACTATCGTACAGGACAACCATCTTCCCTGTACAAGAGAGTACTGCGAGATGAAAGTATTGACTGAACCAACTAACATAGGCAGTATCTGAGTGTTTGAACTGTGATATTTATTACTTTGATTTCGTAGAACGATTTAATTCTTTAGAACAGTGGTTCCCGACACGGGGGGAGAAAAGACGGGGCAGGAGACGCACGGAGGGTACTGAGAGAATAAACTGCATTCATAATTACAAATAAAAGGAACGTTACAAGACGCGTTAAATAAAATACCGTACAAACCCAAAGTAACTATTGAGCAAGAAGTGTGGTTCCATTAAGAAGAAAGAGGGTATAATAATAATAATAATAATAATAATAATAATAATAATAATAATAATAATAATAATAATAATAATAATAATAATAATAATAATAATAGTCTAATAATAATAATAATAATAATAATAATAATAATAATAATAATAATAATAATAATAATAATAATAATAATAATAATAATAATAATGAAGATTTGAGAATTGAATGCTAGATCTGAAATCGCAAAAGGGCTCTGACTAACGACAGGCAAAGAATGGGGAGAAGTATGTAATGCTCATTAAGGGAAGCGCCGGGTAAACAAGGTTGCAACAACTGCTTTTGAGTATGAGGAGATTTATTTGTCCTTAAATAAACGAGAACAATTTTTAACCTAAACTTCCGCAGTCCACTCTTCACTAATTGTCCTCAGATCAAATACAAAAGTAATTATTATCTAAATAATAAATGATTTTATTACTTACTAAAAGTAGTTACATCTTCGTTTTGCACACTGCATTGAACAATCTCTTCCTTAACACTTACCTGTAAAAGAATTGTACAAAATACTGAGTCTAAATTTCGTTGCTTTTAATGTATTTTTTATTTTATTTTTATATAATTAAAATATAAATATTGCATTGTTGATATTGCAAAATAATATACTTAACTGTTTATGCTCTGTTTTTCTAATACTTATTTAGAGAATTTGATGTTCTGTTTTCTTGTAGATGATTATATACAGACATTTATCAAATTTATGGAAACACTAAAGCAAAATTTTACTTAGCAAATCAATACAGCGTTGTACCACCTTTTTCATTCTTAGAACGCCTCTGATGCTACTCACTGAGATCGTGAATGGTACCAGCATAAAAATTGCATCATTCTGTGTCCAGTGAAATACTCAGTTACGTGAGGAGTGGAGCCGCAAATCTGTCTCCAAAAAGGATCATAGATTTTCAGGACCATGAATTGGCCGGGTCAGGAAAGCTGTTGAATTACACCTTCCTGTCCTGCCCAAATGATGCTCCTGGAACATTTGCTTGCAATTACTGGGAAACAAAATTAAATTAATCATTGGATAACACTCATTTCTATTAGTAGTTTTTAAAGCTCTGCGGTCACATTACAGACTTCGGGAAGTACAAAATCTACTGCCGTGATTGACAATTTACATGGATTTGAGGAGTATCTTCCTAGCTTGATGTTATATGAAGTCTTTGAAGAAGGGAAAGATGCAAATAAAGGCGTTTATTAAGCTATGAAAACATTTTGTGACATAGCATTTTGTGACATTTTTTTTTTTTTAATTCACGCTCTACAAAGGTATTTCAGAACAACGAATAAAAGAGACGATTTTAGAGCTATAAAGTTTGTAAACATAATTTCTGTTTTTGTTTTTTGTCTGAAAGGAAAGAGTACATTACGTCATACACTGATTTAGACAAGGAGAGGAGGAAGAGGGGGGAAAGTTTGATTGAATACCAGGAGCATTTAGTCGATTGAACCGTGTGTTTCTGAATGTATAAGCACAGGGCGCAAGAGTTTGTCAGTACTTTGGACTTAAACTTTTCGTAACATTTTCTATTCCGTGAATTGTACAGAAGAAACAACGCAAAATATGGCCCACAACAACATGTTGGAGCACTTGCTAGTTCTATTAATAACTTTGTTTACAACTAATGAAATGCTGGTTCCTCGCACGGGTAGATTAAGTATTTGAAGGTATTTGAGCCAAATTCCTGTTTAAGATAATGTACTTCATTGAAAGTGTAATAATAAAAACCCGTATTATATTTTGACATAAATTTTGAAACTTCTACCCTCCTCAGGACACACTCATTAATTAATCTGATGTGATAAAATCCCAGCTTGAGGAAGGTACCATATTCCAAAATTCATTTCAGAAACGGATGAGGAGATTTCCCGTTGTTACGGTACGTTTTCACTACCGGTAACATTAGAGAAAATTCTATTACCGGTAACTTTGAATCATATTACAGTATCCCTTGTACATTGTATCGGTATTAGGTTATTCTTTTTTTTATTATAATATGTATTACTTTTGATTTTCCTATTATAAATCAGTACCGACAAGATGACATCGATAGCTACATAACGTAAGTAATGTAGCATGGCAACTCAGATGATGCGCTTTGCACTCACTATGTTTATATTATTAATACTACGGAATTATACTACGATGAAATGAGATAAATTATTTATTATTGCGATTGTAGTCAATAATAATGAAATTGCTTTAAATACAAAAGTTATTCGGCATTAATTCACGAAGAAATGTTATAGATTACTTTTGTTTACATAACTGTAGGCCTAATGTTTGACTGGAACGGAAACGGATGTCCGCCATATTGTTATGTATCAAGGTGGGGATAGCCAAATTAAATACTCAATATAGAAGAAAAAGAATAATGGAATACGTGGAAATAAATAAATAAATTCTGTTTTCTTTTGTTAAAGCTGATTTTATATTTTACGAACCGGAAAATTAAATAAAAATATTTATTATATTTAAATCTAGTATTATCAAGAGGGGATGTGTGAGGTGTACAGAAGACCCGATATACAACATAACAGGGAAAGAGCCCTTCTAAAATATAAAAAGGAAATGTGCATTTTAAAAGAAAGGTTTCGGCCATAAAACCTGTCGAAAGTTACAATCGGACAACCTGGCACAAAATTAGGCAGAATAGGGCTCTTGTGAGATATTAATTGTGACGAATAATGTTTCTTTTGGGGACGGCCTATCTTTAACATGGCAACATGGAGGACTTTTAAATAGAGATTGATCAAAGAAATAGTTAAGCCGTCCAAGATGTTTCTCGGTGCTATTCAATGTGATTTAGGAACAAAGAGGCTGCTCAGGTAATCTTGGCACCAACCAGATAGTCAACCAGGTAAATTTTAGTACCAGTACTGTGTGACCAGCCCAGGATACAGGTTAGTGACTATATCCTCCATTTTATTGACCTCTAGAAGTTTCATGAGAAATTCTTTTTAAACCAGTTGGAGTATTAGTGACTTTGAGTATCAGTGACATTGTGTAAATGACAAAATTCAAATCTTCTAATCAGGGACAATAGTCATTTTCTAAATTTTCATTATGTATGTGATAATGATAGAGAGTTGTTAAGCGTATCGCTAAGTCACACAAGCTTGGACAGTCTTCGGGGGGAAGGAAATGAGTAATGACAAAATCTAATAGTCATGAACTTCAAGGCTTATAAGTAGCTGCTGCTATGAGACCGGATAGTGAGAGCTCTGCACATCGTCTTGATGTTGACATCTTAAAAGTATGTTACTTTATATATATATATATATATATATATATATATATATATATATATATATATATATACTGTTGACGGTACTGATCCCAGAGTCTCGTTAAGTTAGGATTTTTTTTTTTTTTTTTTTTGTCGTTGTGATACTGCTAACATATAAATTCAAAATTTCATAAAAATTGAATTATGTGTCATAATCAAAAACTTCATTTGCATACTTTCGAGAAACTATTGACGATAAATTTGTTATTCCTAACGTAAATAGATGTTGAGAGCAACTCCAATTGTAGCGTGCGATTTATTTATGTGTCTGATTTCTTTTATCATTGTGTGAATTTCGTATGGTGTGAATTTTCTCTCTCTCTCTCTCTCTCTCTCTCTCTCTATATATATATATATATATATATATATATATATATATATATATATATATATATAATGTGCGAGTTATCCGCCCCTTTTAAGAATGAAATGTGTCTCTAAATATTATAAAACCTTTTGAAATTTCAAGATTGGTACTAGGTGAAGTAGGAGTAGGATAGTTATAGGTTAGGTTAGGTTAGATTAGATTAGTTAGGTAGACTTTTTTATTGTGTGTTATATTGCTTTGATATCAATGTCATGCACGGTCTTGCGGATAACTAGATGAATATTGATGTGAAATGAAATATAGATATCAAGCTTCTGCCCTACGTAAACGGAATGTGTTTAGTATTTAAAATATGCTGAATTATAGGAAAATAATAGTAATATTTTTAGTGTTGTTTGTTTATTGATTGGATATTATAATTATGGGCACGCCTGGTGAAATATGGAGTTAACCTCAACAGTAAACTGTATACTACAGTTAGTAGTAACAATGAATTTTCTTCCTTTTCAATTTCTTAAAGGAATCTTGTTATCCATTCTTGAAAATGACTCCTTAAGAGATGAAGGAGTATTGTTGTTGTTTAAAGAATATAAAATAGCAATAAAAGATATACAAATATTAAAAATTTTTATTTGATAAAATTGAAAACAGTACATCCTCGTATATACAGTTGATTGATTAATATTGTGTTCAAGTTGAAGTACTAAAAATCAGATTAATGATATTCTTCATTAAGTAAAGCTTAAAGGTTTCGATGCTGAGTGTCACTTCAGCAAGATCTTGGAATTAGCGACACAATTTTTTATATAGTCAGATGCAATAGACGTTCGATAATTTGGAAATAAAACTCGTCTGGTCATAATTTGAGTTAGTCCTTTTAAGCCGTTGTGGTTGTTCTGTATTTCATTGGGTTGGCGCGCGAATGGTGGTGAGGGCCACACTACTCTTCGGGCATCTGTTCAATGGGGTATAGACGAACCAATAAATATGGCCTAAAAGGAAAACATCATGAATAGGATTGTTTTTCTTCAAAAGTTATTTAAAATTTTACGATTTGTACTAGATATAAATATAAAATAAAACATTTACATTTACGTTACGGAAATCTAAGCGTTACACTGTGATGCGATCACAAAATGTGAAGAACGAAATTACAGAAAACGTTAAACTGTTCCCTTTAAAGTGAAAATTTTAAAAATGCTGGAACATATGCCAACATATTTCTAATGAGAAGTTTATACATGTGAATGGAAGGTCAAAGTCCATAGATTCTAAGGCTACAGACCACTATCGTTATGAGTAAAGATAGGAAAACATGGAAAGAGAGGAACGTTGTTGGAAATGGGTGGTTTCCAATTTATATATATATATATATATATATATATATATATATATATATATATATATATATATATAATGCATTTTTTAAATCGCACTAGCGTTTTGGGTCCACACTGATAAGGCGCTCTAAATTAAATGAAGCAACAAATTTCCTAGTTCATCCTTGAACCCTCACCATACCAAAACACAACATCGTTTGGAAACGGAATGAGGTGTTCAAGATTCCTCTCACATAGAAACGTCTACTTCAAATGAACTGGAAACATTGTTTATTATTATTATTATTATTATTATTATTATTATTATTATTATTATTGTTGTTATTTAACGTATGGGACCTTACCAATTTGGAGCCCGGTGCAATTGAAGACGTTTTCCCGTCATTCCTTTCTCTTTTCTGTATTAGAACTCAATTTCTGAAAATACATTAGCTCGTGTTAAATCCTTTGCTTACAATACAAGTCCTTAATAATACAAGAATATTTCATTTCTTGTAATTTCTGTATATGATGTTGGTCATTTTCATGAGCCTTTCTTATAGAATTACCCACTTTTTCCTAACCTATTTTTTCACTGACTAACACACTTTTCTACACGTCTACGACATCCCGACACACTTGTCTGATTTTTTTTATTAATAACAATATAAATTATATTAGTGAATCCTATTAGTTTATATAAAGTAGTATCTCTATGTTGTATTATGCATTTCTGCTCCCACCGATGGCATGACTGGGTACTCAGTCAGTCTTAAAATTGATTTCAAGTTATAGGAGTGAAATACATCAAGTGTGTCGTGATAACACCAGTTGGGAACCACTGGATTAACGCTGCAAATCACTACAAGTTCATACAATATTCAACCATATTATCTATTTTTCATTTATTTAGTTTCTGTCTCCTAGCCACGTTAACTGGATATAATGGAGAAGCCCATTTCATTGCGTCACTTTCAAATTTTGCAAATATGGATAGATTAAATAATTTACTTACTGCACCATTTAAAATTCTTAAAATGTTACCGTATTTACAATTTCTGCTTGTAAATATTTTTATATATTCTCATTTAATGCGAGTTGTTTGTTTATTTACAAGTAATTATCATACAATATAATAGGCTATATGTCAATTTCATTCTAGTAAGCGTTTACCTCCGGTGCTTGGGGTCCCTGGTTCGATCCCAGCTCACGCCGTGTGGACTTTGTGGTGGACAAACACTGTGCTTGTGGGTTTTCTCGGGGTTCTCTCGTTTCCTCCCACTTTCTTCATTCCACCATTTCACTCATCTCTCATCATCACCGTCTCTTTTAGCCTAACCGGCATAACCGTGGGACGTAAAACTTAAAGATTTCATTTCATTTTTTTCATTCTAGTAAGTAAACAGTAATAAACATATAGTGAATCAAAAGTGTACATCCTGTAATATTAAACTTATTAAATATTGCCTTCATAATGTTAAAAGCATTCAGTTCATAGCTAACACAAAGATTCTTATAAAATATAATCACTCTCTATACAGAATGTGCTAACAACATTTATTACTAACTACAAACAAAATAATTCTCCAGCATTATAAAATCTGTTCATTAAAACACTATGGAAAATCCTGCAATATAAGTGCGGTTCATAAGCCTTATGTTCAATTTACCACAAAATTAGCATATCCTATGCTAATCCATGCAGATCTCATATTTTCTAACTTCTATACTTTTCTAATTCTATATATTATGTACGCTTTCAAGATTTCTGTACAAAATACCAAATATAATGAAAATCATACTTTCTCTAAAGCGTCATGTAGTAGGTATATATGATTGTTTTCCTTTTTAAAAAAATTGTATAAATCAAGGTCAAGTTATGAGATCTTCTCTCTTAGCAGAATTTGTTCTTTTCTTGTTTGTCCAATGTGAAAAAAAAAATCAAGGTTGGATGTGGAAACCACTTCCCAATGTTTAATTCCTTTGGCGGAAATCTTTTTTTTTTTTTTTTAACAAAAGGTAGAAAAACCAAATATGAAATCATTCACCATCCTGGAAAGTTACCGATGTCTCGGACATGGTATTTCATTGGTTTGTTTAGTGCGAAAGTTTACAAAGGTTTGAGTATAAATTCTTTGAGTCCATCGTGAACGAGTACAGTTCAATTTCTACCTAGAACCAACAATCATACTTATTTTATCATGAAGGTCTTGGTAAGTTTCTTACTATATAAACTTAATAACTCATATTCTTTTAGTCATTTATAATTTTTAAAATTATGATTTGTCTAATGCAATATAATCATCAGTATCTATAGAATAGGTCTCTATCTCGCTACGTATAACGATAAACCGCAGCATGTACGAGTATTTAAGAAAAATATTATTATTATTATTATTAATAATAATAATAATAATAATAATAATATATCATTAAAATATGATATCATTATTTCTTATGCATTTGAAAGTGCATTGTGTCATAAACTTTAACATAAATGCTACATACATTGCCTAGTCTTATCTGAATTCAGGTAAAAAAAAAGAAAAAAAGAAAAGAAAAGAAAAGAAAGAAAGAAAGAAAGAAAGAAGCATTGTAGCGTTGTAGAATCTATACTACATACGTATTGTTTCTGTAGTTTAGTTGAAATTTTCAATCTAGCATGCTGCTTATGTCTCAACTTCAGGAGAAATGTATTTATTTATTCCTTATAATCTTAGAGGAGAAAGTAGTACAGTTTAATATGAAAATGGTTACACATTTAATAATTGTGTAACACAGAGTACATAGGTGGAGCTTCCTTATGTCTATATAGTTAGCAAATGCATCTTTGGTGCGGAAGACCAGAGTTCAGTTTCCGCTGAGAATTCATTTGTTCGGACCTCATGTTAACCTGTGGGCCCCCGTCTTATGTAGCCTTGTTGCTGAAAGAGGCGCTGAACTCCAATTCATTCAATTTTCAAAGAATAATTTCTGCTAGATATATAAATTACTGCGAACTTGAACATTAGTGTTAAATTATATTAAGATAGTTCCTGATAAACAATTTTCTGTAATGTGCAACTATATTTTATTAACTGAGACATCTATCTTCCTTAAAAAGAATTATTTTATCACTTATAATTCGAACGATATAAGGCATACATATTTCTTGTTTGTCTCTTTTGGTAGTTTAGCATGAACATAACACAATCGTTATGAATAAAATTAAAATAGAAAAAGGAAATTTTAGTGCCAGCCTTCGAAAGTAACAGTATTTTCTAAACAAACTATTTTAGCATGAATATGATTTTTTACTGCTCGTAATTACAATACTAATTTCATGTAATTTGCTTCTAATACTTATTGCATGAAATCAGAATCATTTTGAGCAGCTTTTAAGAAAGTGAATTGAGATTACCAAATATTTCAGAATTTTGTTTTATAGGACTTTATTTACAATTAATAAATGTCTTTTGTTTTGAGGAATCACTTTTTAAAAATCGATTACCTATATAACCATAGTGATCTATAAAAAACAAAAAATTTAAGAACATACAAATGAAACGAGCTAGTCCATATTATGGAATAAACTACTATGAATATGTGTGGGGTATGGTACTCAGGATAAAAAGTACCCTGCTAAGAAGATTCATGAAGATAAATTAAATAATCAGGTCACCATGATAGAGAAAAATATTTACAGTATAATCACTTACAGGTTTGAAAACAAAACAGTAGGCTAGAATCTTGGCATGCCTAACTTTCTGTTCAATGCCCAACTTCGTCTAAGTTCTAGTTCTCATAACTTATGAATCAAAACTCGTTGCCCAGTTGGAGTAATTCCATCAAAGGGAAGCTTAATAGTATTAGTTGTAACACATAAAGTACATTTATACTAAATTTTGTAATTTCTGACTTTGCTCAATGCGCTTATCCATTATCCAAGAATGATGAAGCAGATCTTCCCAGGTAGAAAACAGTACTTCGACTTTTGTCTAATGCTGGGTATTGCTAGTAGGTTTTAAGTTTAGAAAGACATGTAAAGAAAGCGAGAACGTTAGCCATTTGACTTCCAGAGTTCTCTTTTAAACTTAATTTATCGCTAAGTATATCCGCAAAATAAAATTTTCCATTCTACATAGTCTGCATTTTGAATAATCGTAAGTTTAAGGATATTCGTTTAAAAAACATTTTCCTCTTAATTTTTTATTAGGCTCTACTCGCCCTCTTCGCCCTCGTGGCTGTTTCTTTTGCTGAAGAATCTGCCAGAGACAAGAGAGCTATTGGTCTAGGAGGCATTGGATTAGGATATGGAGGATATGGTCTAGGCTATGGAGGATACGGACTTGGAGGCATTGGATACGGAGGTATTGGTGGATACGGCATTGGAGGCTACGGATTGGGATATGGAATTGGTGGAATCTACGGTTAATTTTGTGATTGAGTTAGTATTTTTACACACTTATTAACAAATTCATTCCTTTAGTTTTAAGAACTTAGTATAGATAAGTTAATATACGCTAGATACTTATCACATCTAAGAGTCTTACGAAAAACAAATACAGAATGTTGTAAAATTTATATTTACAGTAGATATGCTAGAAATTTTATTTTTACAAATTTCAGTGAATTTACAAAAGTTACTACGTAAAATTAGGACGTCCCATGCAGAACAGAAGGATTTCTACGTAGGATGTAAACGGGACGTCCCAGATGGGATAGGAGATTCCACTTCGGACATACATAGGACCACATTATTCCACGATATACCAGTTGACATCCCTTTGAGGTCCCGTTGAATATCCCGTTTTCCGGGATATTAATGAACATCTGGATATTCCGAGAAGGTCCTATGGATGTCCTGAGAGTAAATACGGATGATCCCGGGAGGTCCCGTTGTTCATTGTGGATTAGCCTCGGACGTCCGTTATTTTCTGTCGCCTAATTATGAAATTTTCTCCTGGTACTGCTCGTATAAATGTATACCCTTATAAGTAAAGGATTTGAGGCAGAAAAATAAAATAATGTAACTAGAAGAATAACTCCACCCCTGCTTGCACCTGTAGTTTCGTTTGCCGTTTATTGACCGTTAGCGCAATCTGCCTCCTTCGTTTCGATATGTGGTAATAATATAAATATGGGGTAACTTGACAAACCATAAAAAATGTAGTGTTTATGTAATGAGAAATTACTATTTATTCATAATATTCACCATTTGTTATATCTACTTAATTGGAACTTTTACGGTTCAGAAATGAATAAGCAAACATATAAACAAATTAACACTTAATTAATTATAGCTAATAAATTAACACTTAATTAATTATAGTTAATCAGAACAAATAGATAAATTTAATATGTATTCATTTTATTTTCTCTTTCTTCCAGTGAACTACCTCATTCTTCAATGATTTCTGTTCAACATATTAACAACTGTTCCTGTGTGACATCATGCCTGTATGATATCTTTTATAAATGTCTTTCAAGCAACAATAAAAATGTAATGTTCCTTTAAAGAATATGTCGTATTTTATTACGCTATTACATTATTTACAAGTGACAAAACACTTGAAATTTACTTGTAACAAATTATAAATAAACAAGTTTTAACATTTAAATGTCTTACGTAATTTTGAATGAACGTTTTAAATGTCAGCGATAAATACAAATTTTGATCAATGTAGCTTATCTCTAATCAAACGATAACGGGGTTGCACATGCGACGAGACTGAAATTTCGAGACTAGACAGAGATCTTTCAATAGAGCTCACTCGTGGCTAAGCGGTTAGCGTACGCGCCTTTGGCGTTGGAGACCCGGGTTCGATTCCCGGCGGGAGCTCATGTGGTTCGGATTCCACGTTAATCAGTAGGTCCACGTCTCATATAGCCTCGCTGCTGAACGGGACGCTAAACTAAAATCAAATCAAATCAAGATCTTTCCATAGAAATAGATACATTTTCCAAGACGAGACATCGCTTCCAAAAGACGATTTTCAAAACAAGTTCAACTTCTCCGTCGTAGGCAACGCTACGGTGAGCACATAATAACGACTTGATATCATGATGGCAACATTGAATTTTCAATCTTCATCCAGCATTATAAGGGGTTGGAGAACAACTCCCTGAAAGTATGTATTATCATCCGCCAATTGAACGCCATAGAAAACAACGATGTAAGTGGATGTGGGCACCACACATTACCAACTACTAGTATACACCTGATAATAATTTTTCGAAAGTTATATTGGCAGGAAGTTGGCTTCATTGTTCTTTATATTAGGAATAAACTTATCATGACGAACGCTTTTGCATTTTGCTAGCACGAGCAAGAACAGAATAGAAGTAATTAATTTTTAATTCTGGCCTAGGAAAATATAACGCTCATCGCATTAGAATTAAAAATATAAAATCATATAAACAATATTTATTATTATTTAACAATTTCTATTAACAGTATAGATAAGGGTAAACTAAATTACCTATTTGAGAATTATACTCTTCTTAAATAAAAAGTTAACATAGCATATTGAAACTATTACGGATTTAATTTTCAAATATATTTTTCTAATAAATGTAAGAAACACGGCGATACTTTGTTAGAATCAGCAAACACACAATGAAGGTATAAATGTAAATAATGTATAAGCTAGTAATAAAAGTCAATCTGATATTTTATAAATATTTTCGATTTCGTCTAATTTAGACAAACTACACAAGAAATGTATTTTTAAATCTAGTAAGAAACTAATATGGATAGATAGAACACAATATACAAATAATAAAATTACTCACAATTCTAAATATATCATATATAATGAAACAAACAAAATGAAGTCTTAGTTGCACTTTCTGGAAAGAAAACTGCAGTGGAATTCGTTATTTCTCTTCGAAGTGGCTTACTTTTTTTCTTCCTCACACTGTAACTTTATGTTTCATTTTTTTTTAAATTTCCATACCGAACGGTATATATTAGACTAAGAGAATTACTCTGTTGTATACATAAAAGTACATCATTAATGGCTGCATGAAATATATTACCCTTCCCGTTGGTACAGTGACTAATGTGCGTGCCTTGTGTGCACGGGGTCCCAGTGAGAAACCTTTGGAATTTAAACGCATTATGATGGTTCGAATTCCATCTTAAAAACTGTACAGCCATGCAAACCTCGTTGCTGAAAAGGGATGGTAAACTACAAAGAATCAAACTGTATTTTGTGTTACGCATCTTGCCAGAGTACGAGATGATCAATTAATACTTACTAGCTGTACTTAAAATGCAATCATAAATTTAAATAATTATTTTGGCAGAAATCTCGTGGATCATGGAAACGTTTTTATAGCTACAGGTACTAAATCAAATATCGCTCCGAAAGATTCTGCGTTCTCGTTAATTAAACACGTAACACAAATGTGCCCCTTGCGAAACCACAATAATGAATTCCATATTCTTTCTTGGTTTATTGGATTCTGATCAATAAATCAATCTAGAAAGATATTTGCCTACTTCTTCTTTTTATTATTATTATTATTATTATCATTATTATTATTATTATTATTATTATTATTATTATTAATAGTAGTAGTAGTAGTAGTAGTAGTAGTAGTAGTAGTAGTAGTAGTAGTAGTAGTATGTGGAAGGAATAGCGACTCAGTGGTAAAGATCTTACTTTTAGTGAGGGTTCGTGGTTTGGTTCCAGCCCATGTGAGTTTGTGCTAACAGTATTGTGTCCGTGGGTTTTTCCAGAGTTCTCCCATTTCATCCTACAATTTCATTCCACCAATTCTTCCATATCACTCCCTTTTCTTAATGATTTATCTCCTTTAACCTAAAGGGCATAAACATGGGACATTAAATTAAAATTTTCATTCATTTTTCACTTTTATTAATATTTCTCTTATGTGGGCTAGTATTCAGTTTCTCCTTTATAAAAAAAAAAGTTCGTTTCATCAAGAATGCTTTTTTTTAAGTTCATTTGTTTCTAATTCAGGTACTGACAACGCATTAAAATAATATAATAAATTATTAACATATGACTGAATTGTATAAAATAATGATTTGATGTACCAAAAAGTGTTAATTGTATAAATCTTCATGTGTAAAACAGGTGTTTAATTTTTCACTCTAGTGACGCTGTAGATCTAGATTCAACCTACCGTAACAAACAGAAATGCGTAAAAAGAAAAACATTAGTACCATTACCAGGAAAAATTGGTATGGACTTCCTGCATGTTCTTTTGTCAACAACCTTCAAACGAACTCAGTAACTGAATTAATAAAATGTTTGGTACTATCGTACAAAGAAATTTAATTAAATTTGGCTTACTCGATCCGAAGTTTTATTTTTTAAAATGCGTAGGAATGTACACACATTTTTGCTACTTATTATGCACACATTAATCGTATCGTAGTAGAAACAAGCAGCAAAGCTAGTTTCGAAACATACTTTCTTTTGTCATGAGTGTTTACCCTTTTTTGTTTGTTTGTTTGTTTGTTTTAGGAACTTATTCTAAATACATGAATAGTTGATTTTCCAAGGATAAATGTAATTTTGTGTCTAAAAATCGTTTCGCAGTACAGTTAAAACAAAATTTTAATTTGCAAAATACATAAAACAATAAATAAATAAATAAAACACAAAGAAATAAAGCTTCATAACTGCACGTTCTTCATTTAATTAACTTTTGAATGACGCAAACAGAGCAGAAATATCATAGCTGTGAAAAAAAATCGAATTCGAGATTTCAACGGATTCAAAGTTTCATATCCCATAAATACCGACAAGTGATTTTTCAATAGTTGACTGTGTGTTCGGCAGTTTGTGTTCGTCTGTTCGTCCATGTGTACACTAACCTAGAGGTCATATCACTCAACATATCTCAACCAACTTTTAAACTTACGACTTTTATGTGATCCTCCAGAGGAAGGGATCAAATTTTCTCCCTACCCCTAAAAATGAGTTTAGTACACTTAAAGGTAAAAATAACGATACTAACAATTTTGTTTATTTCTTCATAAATCAATTTCTAAAAACAACCTCATTATGTGATACAAGTTATTTCTTTGAGAAAAATTCAGAAGGGATAGTTTATTTTTTAGGTGAGTTTTTTAAAATATTTTTTTCAGAAATGACTCATGTGATTTTATTCATATTTCATAAATAAATATTTCATTAAAAACCTGATAATATAGTATGACTCGTTTGTGCTGAAAACTCTGGGAGGGGTAGTTTAGTCTTGAATGCGAGTTTATCTCTTTTTTAACGATTTCCTCGAAAAGAACAAAGTCAACTTTAATCATATTTCACAAATAAATATTTAATTAATAACTTGACAATATGGCTTAACTCTTTGATCTAAAAAGGTCCACGAGAAGCACTTTATTCTTGAGTTTAAGTTTCTTTTTCGGACGATTTTCTCAAAAACGACTCAAGCCATTTTCTTTGTATTTCATAAATAAATATTTCATTAATAATCTATAATAATGTGTAAATTATGTTATAAAAACACAATGGATAGTTCACTCTTTAAGATGAGTTTTTTTTCTTCAGATTACTTCCTTAAAAACGACCGAAGTGATTTTGGTCATATTTCATTAATTAATGTTTCATTAATATTCTTGTAATGTTACATAAATCACTTTCATGAGAATATCCACAAAAAGTAGATACTTTTTACAATTTTGGAAAATGACATTGATGTGATTTTGTTATTACTTTATAAACAAACATCTCATTATTAACCCTAACATAAGACATAAGTTATTTCTTATGGGAAAATCTACAAGAGATATTTTACTTTTCTCGGTGAGTTTTCTTTCGACAAACAATTTTGCCCGTATTTCACAAGAAAATGTTTCACTAATAAGTGCAGCACTGTATAATTTAGTTTAAAGAATTTGAGCGAGGAAATATAGTAGGTGGCCCCTATCTTTGGTTTTACATATATATATATATATATATATATATATATATATATATATAAAAGGAAAGAAGTATGCACTGTATGCGACCGATGAAACTCTTCTGATCTTAAACCAAATTTTACATGGATGGTAGATTTTAAAGAGCTTAGTATGCAAATGAAATATTATCTAGTCTGAAAGCCTTTGGTTCCCGAATTATGTGTCGTCAAAGATGAAGTTTGGACTTAATCAATTTTTTGTACAGAAAAAACGCTCTTAATTGCTACTTAGAACAAAAAATATTTGGAACAAGCATGGTAAACATTAATTTATAGCATAAGAAAATAAATGATGAGATGATTACTTGATTAGCTATGTTACAAATACAATGTATATAGTACATACAATAACGATTTGCTTTAGAAAAGTATTAAATGAACGACAAAGTGTTTCCGCAATAGACAAACTTATTAGTATTCAATAACTTAATTTTATTTTAGAAAATTGTGAGAATTATGGATAACTAAGTAGCAGAAAGAACGTAATATACAACCTTTTCTCGGGACTAAATGCTCATCGTTTTTGGTTTAGATACAATAGATTAGAATTCGATTCACAATGGGCTGTACAGGTGATTTGGATACAACTTTTTTTAAGAAGTAGATCACTCATTGCCAACTCATGTTTCCTGAGTTTGTTTATGTCACAGCTTGCTTTGTCTTCTCCGTAAATCAGCAGAACGAACACAATGAGAAACTTAGTGCTGATAGAAACAATGGTGCCAGACAAACATTAAACACTGGCAATGATTCGATAATATTGCAAGTACGTTAATCATAGTTACATTGTTTCACGGTACACTGCCAACATTTCTTCATACTATTATTCTCCCTTGTCATTCTCTTCTTTGTTCTACTCGTTTGTCGAGGGTAACGATGTCCTGTAAATCGACTTGTTGGAAATAACTGTTCTAGATTGACATCGCATATACGCTTAGTGCTTATGTAAGGAACGTTTAACTCGAAATACATAAAGAAGGAAACATTCACGCACACTATTTTCACGAATTCCAACTTTAACATGAAATCTGTTTTGTTATGTACCGAAGAGGTACCGGTAAAGCGTATGAACTAACATGTGTTAAGAGTGATGAGTATGAAAGGATTTTTGAGAAACTAAGTCATATTTCTGGACTCTTCACTTTTCTGCATTCTACTGCAAAGTCATATGTTGTTGAACTCTTCTAAACACTTCTAGCTTCTATAGTTGGAACGCACCGTTTTCAACTCTATTACAATGAGCCTTTATTGCCGATCGTTTTCACGTTATAGTTTTAATAGTTTCGTGATTAAATGTTAATGTCTGTTTTCTCTTGGTTCTCAATGATAACAGTCCATTTTCAGACAACTGAAGCTCCTGATTAGAGTATCGGATTCAGATATTAGCAAGTTCGACCCTGATGTGCATTACTCTGCGTTGTACTCACTCTGGAAACAGAATCGGTAATTTTTGTTCTACATGATATAAGAATGGGATATCTTAATTATAAAAGCCAATTTCCAGACTGTGCACCATGCTAATTTCTAATAGTAAATACTCACACTAATAGGTATCGCAATCTGCATTCTCTGCCTTAACTGACGCCAATGGATATCGCTAACGTGCAAGTAATTTGCCTAAAACTTTTCACATTTAATTGAAACTTCAAACTATTCTTTCGATTTATTGAGCATTAATATTTATGTAACTGCATTTAGTTGATGAGCAAACTCAAAAAGAACACTGTTAAAGAACAAATAAGGTTATCAATTAAGCATGATTGTAACCTATAGCGTACAGTGGACCGAAGGTATGGACGCAATAGTAACTAATAAATCTATAGTCAACATCTCCAAATTTCCAGACACATAACGGTGTCATTATTTCAATTATAAACGCATGATGCACTTGCATGTTTTTAAATTAGTTTTTATTAACCTTTCCGCTCATACAACTTATGATTGTTCAGCAGATCTATCACACGTGGGACCTTGATCCTGCAAGATCACACTTGTAAGAGACCAGATAGTGTTGTGTAGAAGAACATCTTGTGTGTGGAATGACCTTGCAAGATGATCTGTGCACGGGATTGGATCCGTGATGTGCTTCGGGGTCCATGAGAATACGAAGTTCCTTCCTTTATATAGTGCCATTAGTAGATAAAGATATACAGCAAAATTAAGTATACTAATCAAGATCTTCCAGGTTTTTTTTTAAATTTTTATTTTATGATGACTCAAATGTTCTCAAATATAGCTCAAATGTTACTTATTATATAGAACCGTGTTGGCGTACATTGTAAGGACTGCACTGATCAAACACACGGCCTATGTTTAATCCATGGAAGGGGAAGGGAGAGATTTTTCTCTTCACACAGTACCTTGTTCAAGATGTGACTTAGCAGTTTATTCACCTCTGTCAATTGGATACCTTGCAATCTGAGGGAGTGTGATGCCTGAGGTCTTAAAAGCGTGAAAATTCACCTTCACATCACCCATGGGTCTATCTTGGTCTGTTCTAATGATGGACGTACCTTCCCTTTATTACCCAGTACGTTTTGTCCAAGGATAAAACAGAAATAAGATTTTCAGTTTTACATTTTATTTTAAGCAGATCAAATAATATTATAAAATTATGTTCTATTATTGTGAAGCGGCTTCTTGAAATGAAATAAAATTTTTAGTTGTACGTATTACGATTATGCCCTTCAGGCTAAAGAAGACATATGATTCACAAAAGTTGGTGACTTCAACTTTCGCCTATTCAAGATTACCCTAATAACCTCAGGCAATGGAATTTACAGGTATTAACTCAAGAGAAAGTGTAGGCGAATCTTGAATTCAAGATTCACCTTTCAAGATTTGCCTAATGCGAAATTATGTTGGTAGTACTGACAAAAAATGACGAAAAAATTGTAGTTTCTAAATTTGAAAACTCTCTCTCTCTCTCTCTCTCTCTCTCTCTCTCTCTCTCTCTCTCTCTCTGTAGGGATCTAAATCCGGAAAAAATTAGTAACTTAATTAACCTTGCAGGACATCTTTTCTCTATCCAATACAGGCATATCTTAAAGGTGCTCAGATATCCTCTTTAAGCTTCACCCAATATGGCTACCATATCTAATTTGACCACCGCCGTCTATACAACAATCATATTTTCCTTACTTTCTTACCTTAGATTCAATTCTAATATTTTGAAACTTATAATAAAATATTTAGTAAATAAGAGAACCCCGCACAATTCTTATGGAAATTGAATTTCGAAAGAATTGCTAGAACCCGTGATATGTTGTAGATATTGTGATCCTGTGAAAAAATCTCAATGAACACAACCATCAATCAGTGACTCTTTGGCCAATACGAAGCCATTTTTTCAAGTAAAAATGACTGAAATAGTGATATGTTGTAGATACTGTGATCTTGAAAAAATGTCTCAATGGGCAAAACCACAAATCGCTAACCGTTAACACATCACTAATCAATAACTAACCTTTTGGTCACTACAGAGTCACTTTTGCGAAAATAGACAAGTATAACGTTGTTAGGGATTTCGGTGAATGAAACTCCGATATGTTGCAGGTCTTCTCATCGTAGAAAAACTTCTAATGGGTACAACCATCAGTTATTGACCGTTTGGCCAGTACAGGTCCAGAAGTTTTAAAACAGCCGGGTATATTTTGGATTTCGGTAAAAAATGCATGAAACTGTGATATGTTGTGGATGTCCTTATTCTTAGAAAAAATGTTAATTTGTGGCTACCGAACGACTATGTAGGTCAGTTGGTAGAGAATTTGTTCGCATTTGGGAGGTTCGGCCCGGGCTGGTCATTCTGTCTAGGGCTTTCCTTTGGCCCGCAAGATGAATAGTTGGCCGTTACTCTCCCCATCCGTTTTCCGGGTTGTTGAATAAGATGGGGAGATCTTAACCTTTTCATGGTTTCATACAATTCCACAAAAATTCGAGAATATTGTTACCTTCTGCTGTTTTCAAAAATGTGGCCCCGTAGTAGCCAAATGGTCAGTGATGTGTTATTGTGCCCATTGAGACTTTTCCTCAGGATCACAATATGTACAACATATCTCGGTTTCAAGCAATTCCATCGAAATCTAATTTCCATAAGGATTATGCGGGGTCCTTTCTTTCGTTTGATATATAATACATCTGTGTAGGTTAGGTAGATACATAGTGACAGATGATAGAGTAAACTTGTGTTGCTTAATCTTGTATCTGTTTTTTTCAAGCGTATTTTTTCTAAAATTTTTAAAACTCGTCATAAAGAAGGCAGATTTCATCAACCAGCCAAAATGTTTAAATACTTGAAAATACAGCAGGAAACATGGATAACGTGATACTGTTTTTACATGAATTTTCATGAAGTGATACGGCTTTGTTTCAGAAAGGGAAGAAAATTTGTTAGAAACTACTCATGAGATAGACAGTTAATTGCAACAAATTGTGAGTATATTCAACAAATCTACTACAAATCCTGAAGAACTAGTAAAAGTGGAATTACATTTCCAATTACACTTTTATGCATCACATGATGGTGACGCACTGGCTTTCTGTCGATATTTCACATACAGAAGACTTATTACACAGCAGTCACTCATCCCTCAGTTTTACCCATAAGAGCAAGTGCGAGCAGAGAACACGTATTTAAAGTGTACATTAGGAGCAAACTTGGCAGGAGCAAGATATTCCAGCAATTGATTGGAGATCGGAGGAGAAAATGAAGAATGCTACCCAAGTACTTGTTTGGACATACAAGCACCAAACTTTTCTGAAGCTGTTGTATTGCAAATGTAAAGCTCTCATGTACTTAGTTCAAGTATTCATGTTCGAGATCGTTTCACTGAGACTTGTGCATTAAGGGAAATCACATTTTGGAAATCAAAAAACAAGAGAATGAAAGTGGCATGTTGGCGTTGTGTTAGTGTTGAACTACCCTTGAATTATATGTTACTTTTATGAATCTTTCGAAGTTCCTTCTTTCTTTTTCTTTTCAGTTTTTCAATGTGAAGGTACCACTTCTGTTCTGAAAGAAGCCGAGCTTATTATATGAAACCTAAATTACTAAAAGAAAAACGCTCCACTTAAAACTCGTTGTTCCAATGATTTTTTTCATCTGTGAAGCAGCAGTGAGTGAGATCCAACCCAACCGTATCGTTTAGTCCCAACAGTACACCGTAACAGGGATGTGTCTTTTGTATACTATAAATTATTTCTATCATTTATAAAATAACTGAATTTTGCTTAAACAATGTTTTCTCTACAGACTATTTTGCTAAATAAGTTATGTTCCATATAATGCTCCATATTTTGTATATATCAATTGTAATTATGGCGTGTTGACATTTTCTTTACGCAAATCAGAAAAATATGCTTGAAAGAAACAGATACAAGATTAAGTGATGAATGCCTTCTCTATCGTTTGTAACTTTATATTTACCTCACCTGTATATTAAACAATGGAAATTTTAACTACAAAACATTTTATTATAAGTTTCAAGACTGTAGGACTCATCATGTAACACTAAGTTAAGAAATTAAGGAAAATGTGAATATTCTACAGACGGTGACGGCCAAATTGGATATGGCAGCTATATTGGATGAAGCTCAACAAGATATTCCTGGACTTTTAGGATATTACTATACTTGATGAAAGGAAACTATCCTGTAAGTTTCATTAAGCTACTAATTTTTGCTGTTTTTTTTTTAATCTTTCCCCTACATAGGCTACTGGATTATTTAATAAGGGCGCGAAAATAGTTTCAGGAGGAAAAGTTAACTATTAATGAGATGCAGGACTACCAACGTATGCGAGCTAAACCAAGTTTTATAAAAAGTTCAACTTTCGCCTAATAAGTAAATTATCTCTGTGTCATCGCTTTGATTGACGTTTGCATAGCTAATTAGGAGGTATTAGGCGAATATTGAGTTGAGTTGATTTTGAGTTTAACGTCCCGTTCAGCAGCGAGGCTATATGAGACGTGGACCTACTGATTAACGTGGAATCCGAACCACATGAGCTCCCGCCGGGATAGGCGAATATTGAATAGGCGAAAGTTAATGATTATGAAAGCCCCGCGAAAGTTAATGATTATGAAATAATTAGTGGAATAATTGGTCAAAACGGGAAAATCCCGACAAAACCCATGGTAAAGAGGAAATAACATAGAAATAGTTCAAAAATAGCAATAATAATAACACATAAGAGGAAAAATCTAAAATGAAACTCTTAGAGACGTTATTTTACCCTCACAAAAGAAGCTAGAGTACGGTCACTAAAGACACGTTATTCCTCAAAACCTGAATTTTTAAAGAATTTCTTCTGCATGAATATGCCGAGAGTATCCCGGTGGCTCAGTGGTAGAGCGCTCGCCTCTGATGCATGTGGTCCCTGGTTCGATCCAAATTCTCGCCAAGTGGGTGTTGTGGTGAACAAACCACACCATGTGCATGAATTCTCTCGCTTCCTCCTCACTTATTATTTATCAGCCATTTCATCATAATCGTTTTTCTTAGGCCCGAAGTATAATCGTGGGACGTTAAAGTCAAAGAAAGAAGATACCGAACACTCAGAAGGATAACACAGTCTTCACAATACGGACGGCTTGCACGACGCAGACTACTTTAATAAACAACAATAAATACAAAAATGAACAGACGACCTATTTTTTTTTAAATATAAAACTAATGGTAGCTCAGAGGTAGAGTATTCATCTCTGAATTGAGGGATCTCTTATTCGTACTGCACGTCATGTGAGTTTGTGATGAACAATTTCGTGTCCGTGAGCGTTCTATGCATTCCTACCCTTTCTCTCTGGACAATTCCAAGGGAACTCGCGCACACGGTGTTTGTCATCACAAAACACTTGGCGAGAGCAAGAATCGAACCAAGGATCCCACGCACCAGAGGAAACGTCTCTGTCTCATCACGTACCAGAACGTTTAATTAGAAACATATTTCTTATTTACTTTTATTTTATATATTTTTAAAATGACTAAAACCATTAAATCTGGTATAATAACAATGAAATGCGTACTTAAAATTATCAAAATGTTATATGAGTATTGAACATTGTAACTAAACTTTTAGGGCTCTTGCATTCGGTATTAAGGTTATGAAAAGATGCAAATTCATGTTTAAAAAATAAAATAATTAACACTATTAATAATTTTTAGCGTCGACCTCGCTACATTACAAACTACATCCTAATCTGATTCAAATTATATATCAGAGTAACCACAAAGAATAAAAGAGAGACCAAGCTTAGTTTCAAGGAATAATTTTTATTGTTTCTGTTGGTCCAAGAAACCAAAACCACACATATATATTTTACAGTAGTACTACTAACAACAAAAACTATAATTGATTCCGTGACAGATACTGGTCACTGACACAAGGTCAATTGGAAACACCAGACTGTCCGAGTATAATTAACATCCTGTGGTTTCTCCTATATATCTGTTTTTTTTTTATGCTTTCTATTACTGTATGATTAGTGCAATAAGCAATACTTTCAATATCCTAGAAAGTTTAAATTTGCGGGTTTGTATTCGTTTCTGCAAGCGATGTCTCGAACAGTTGAAAATTCTGCTATATAAATTTGACTGGAATACACGTTAGGTATCAGTTGAATTTGTACCAACTATCACATAACATTCAATATGAAGGTCTTGGTAAGTATTTACAAGAATTGAAGCATTATACGATATATATATGTACTTTCTACATATACATATATGTAGTAATATTTTATCGATATGTAGTTTCTTAGTCTTTGTGAAACACGCGCTCAGAACAAGAATCTATAATATAACTTTAGAAGATGTAGAAAGCAAGTAATGTTCAGATGAGATTTGTTAAGTATGCATTACCCAAATTAAAATGTACCACCTAGCTAGTCAAAGTTAGGGAACATCGGGTTATCTTTCAAGGCATATATTTCAAGTTCGTTTCCAGTCCATTTGAATTTATGGGAACAAAGCCGTGTCCTTTGTTTTCTCGGGACTCTCTAATTTCCTCGGACTGTGATCATTCTAGTAATTATATCAATCATTATTTTATTTAATCTACCAAGCACCTCTTTTATTTACAATACACAATCGTCAAACTATACACTAAAGACTTGTTTCCATTTCATAACAATAAATCTTTGAAAAATTTCAAATAAAATTAGTAAATATATCCCAAAATTTTGTGGAGGAAGTTTATCACTTCATAACATCTACTGTATACTTTTGTCTGCATATTATCCGGGAACATTCGCATGAACTTCGTAGCTATTGGAGCAATACAAGATGGTGGATAGTGCGTAACGATTATGGAGTATAAATAAAGATAAGTCATAGCGAAGTATTTAGGCCTTATAGAAAAAATACATATTTAGGATTTGGTACCAGAATTTTCTTTTGAAGTGTATAGAAAGAATGTGACATTTGTAGTTTTAAAAAAAGATTAGAAGGGTAATAACATCAACGAAAGGATAATCGTGGAAAGTTTAAATATGTTCGCAATGAAGCGGAAGAAAATACAAAATTAACGTTATCCTCTGAAGATTCGTTCTTAAAAGTATAATTTCACTCCTCTTCGAGAGATTTAATTATTAAAGAATACTGAAAAAACGTATTGTGGATGTGCTTTATTATATAGAGTATGTGAAATCTGATCAGAAGTTGGGTTCATTCCAAAACGTTTGTGTGTCAATCAGCAATATCGAGTGCAGCTTGCGAGTTTGAGGCGAAATCAAATTAAGACTATTAACTCAATACTGTTCTAGAATAGTTGTCTAAAAGTGGGATGGATATCTGTATTAAAAATTTGTAATAGTTATACACAAAACCTCTAGTTTTAAATAGATAAATGGGAACGTGAAGATCTTGGATCTCAGTTCACTACAACAGCACTTACTAATCTTTCAAAGTAAGGATGATTCCGTACAGCGGTACTAGGAAAACTACTATTTCTTACTAGGAGTTACGTAGCATTTTAAATCTTACTACAATATATATGACTTTTCTGTTCAAACATGAGCAGCTAAGCAGCTATCTTTTTAACACAACTTCACAACAGTGCATCGTATCAGAACAGGTATTCGTTCGCAAGTAAATTTTATTTAACTTCGTTATTTAAAAAAAAAATTGATCATCGTGTTGTGCAATAGAATTATGCTATTTGTTTATTCAACCTTTGTAAGGTAAGCACTAATTTTGACAATTGAATAATTTGTATAGGGAAAAATAAGTAGGCCGTATGCATAGAAATATTTTCTTACCTTCTATTAGAGAAATAATGAGGAGTTCAGCAAAATGCATATCAATTTAAAGGGATACTCGATTTTACGAAGTTTAATAACCACTGTATTAGAGTACGAAGTATATATCTACAATAGAACTTGGATGAAGCTGAAAAGTTCGTAATTATCAAAAATAGTAATTCTTACTTGTTTATATCTTTTATGTGCAGAGTGAAGACTATCTTTATTCTGGGTATTAGTTGAAGCGATGCTTTGATGAAAATAGTTCATAACAGTATTTTTCTTGTGTATTCTTTTATAGGCTCTTCTCGCCCTCTTCGCTCTCTTTGCTATTTCTTTCGCTGAAGAATCTGCCAGAGACAAGAGAGCTATTGGTCTTGGTCTTGGCTATGGATTAGGATATGGAGGATATGGTCTAGGTTATGGAGGATATGGACTTGGAGGTATTGGATACGGAGGTATTGGTGGATATGGATTGGGAGGATATGGTCTTGGTGGATTCTACGGCTAAGCCTTCTGGCAGGTAAAAGAAATAGCAGATTTAATCACACTTATTATTTTTTTAACATCTTAATGTTATTGACTAGTATTTACTTCAGTGGGGACAAAGTTTTTTTTTTTTTTTTAAGGAAACTTAAAGATTTTGAAGTTAACATTTAAATTGAAATCAATCAATATAACTTTTGTTCCAAAAATTAAGGCTAAATCATAAATGTTTGCACTTCGACATCTTCGTCCAAGAGAAATGCCATTACTAGTACATTTATTATTTTGAATATGCGCTCAAATAAGAAAATCTTAAACAAATAATTTATTTTTTATACATATTTTTATATATTTCAGGACTATTTTACTTCAATCTGAACCAGCCGTACACAGCGTAATACTTCTATTAAGTGGAATGTAAATAAGTTGTAAATTTGAATGACTAAATAAAATAAATTACATACTATTATGTTCCATTCATTTCACTACAATATTTTTAAAAAATTAAAATGTGTACTATACAATGTTATCAAGGACTTGTTTTACAATCTGTGACTTCAGAAATTCTCTTTTTCTCGTCGCAATTCAATTCACTTTTTTTTTTTTTTTTTTTTTTTACCAACAGCTGTTATTTACAATTCATAAACCAGCATCGCCAACCCATAGAAATATTTTGATACTTTGGAATCCTTTAACCAGTCATCTTAGCAGTAGAGGACTGGTTCAATTATACAAATTATGGGATTTTACAAAAAGAAAGTAGAAAAAAACTGAGTCTGAAAAGATATCTAAGAAGCTATTTTTTGTTCTAGTAATGATAATGGTGCAAAAGTCAGGGAAATAATTTAGGTAAATATAAGTTTAAATTTCAAAATCCATTAAACAGGTTTAATCGAAAAGTTTTCATCATAAGAAGAAAAGTGTTCGACCTCGTAATATTTTCTTGCACAATAAACATTTAAGGATGATGCACAAAAAATATATAACATGGGCCATTTTCACGAAGATCTTACATACAGTTAATGTTAATGAAACATCTGTCGAAGGCCAAATAGAAGTACAGCCTCCTTATATTAAGTAGCACAAACTAGTTTCAAAACAATACATAGTCAACACTTAGGGAAAAAAAACTTATTTAATCTTAAACAAAATGGGTAATTTACATCCAATTCTCTGTACTAAATATGTCTCTTGTAAATTCCTTCATGTACACAGTAGAAAACTGGAAGTTATGCGAGCTATGTTACGTATTTCGTAACTTTACCAACGTACTTTTGTAATTTCGCCGAATATTTATAACCAAACTTAGTGCTTAATTAATTATATGGCAATGTTTATCGATCTTGTCACTCTAGTATATTCAACACATATTATATAGAATCATTATTATACAATTAGCTTAAAAGTTCTCTGGCATTCTTGTCTTCGAATCAATTTCACTCATATAGGGCGAAGTATTTTTCGCTTGAATTGCGCATTGGAAGGAACCACTCATTACAGCGTTATAATTGTTGCTCTGCATTTCTATTTCTATAAACAAGCCACACTTCATAGGAAATTAGGAAAGACAATGTTTTCTCGCTAGGGCAATGAATTCTGTGTGCATCCGAGAGTATGATTTAATACATAATAAAAATTAAAAGTTCTGATAGTATTGTGACGATTATTTTATTTTATAAATGTCCGTTTTAAAAATCCTCTAGCACAAGGTTTCTCAACCTGGAGGTTGCGAGAGGATTTCATGGGAGTCTCGAAGATAAGCGAAAAAGATAAATATAATTATTATCTAATACCGGAAAATATTTTTAAATATTATTTTGAATTTTGTTCCGATAGGCATATTTTTATTTGTAAACATACTATTAAGAACAACAAAAAATAGGTCTACTAAACATTTTCAACAGGTGTAGAATTGTTTAAGAATCAACTTAAATGAAAGGGGTACTTTATGAAACTTATGAGAACTGCATATTGAAAGACTACATAAATACAAATGCAACGCAACCTGCATATTGAAATACAATTAAAATTGAAAGCTAATGAGATACTAAGCATGGTGTGATTTCACTAATGTGGCAATGTCCGGTTCAATCTTCGTGACTCTCATTATTAAGTCATTTTCAACTGATAAGCGACTTCATGTCTTTGTTTTAATGATTACCATGGAAGAAAAAAAAAACACTTTCGCACAGATATCATGTAGCAAATGGAAATATTACTTTTAAAGCAGCAGATACCAGCAGCGGCGCAAATCTGTCTTCAACATTGAGGGTGGGGGACGGGTAAGATCGTTTCCATAATTTTTTAAGCGATATTCAAAACATTTACGAAGTTTAAAAATAATCCTATGGAGTATCAGGGAGCAGAGTTGTCTTCAACATTGGGAGGCGGGAAGATTTGAGACTTATTCTGAGAAGATATCAATTTCATCTCACTTTCCTTTGTGGCAATCGGACATAAATAATCACATTTCTTCCTAAAAGACACATTTCAAATCGGATTATTGGGGGGACAGTCCCCCAGTTCCAAGATTGGAGAGGACATGTCCCCCAACCCCTGGGATTTGCTCCACTAGATACCAAACCAGGATGTTCTCTCCTCTTCATCCAGAACTTATCCTATCGTGAGACTTCCGAACAAGAAAAAACATACAAGTTTAATACAAACCAGAAATTATAAGCGGATCGCTGGCAAGAGGATGTGATAAAATGGGGTCGTGATACGAATTAGGTTGAGAACCACTGCTCTAGCAGAATTATAAACAATCCATCTAATAAGAAAAGGTAGCAAATGCAGCCGTGGGTGTCCCAGATATTTATTACTCTTACTAACTACTCATTCTTTTCTTAACTCTAACTCAATGGAGAAAGGAACCAGTGGTGTGGGGCCAGTTCTATAATCAATTATCTTACAGGAGATATAGTCTAGTGGGAAAGACCTATACTTGCACCCGTCAATTGAATCGAATTCAAGCCGATCTTGATGCGGAGCTCATGTTAATAGTAACTATTATGCTGCCAAAATGTCTTGAGCCGTGGCAAAAATGCAAACTAAACCTCACACCCTCACACACCCACGCGTTGAGCCAATAAGGGTTCAGCTGTTGCTAAGCGAGAAAAAGCGAGTGGAATTCCTTCAGCCGGTAGCAGCGCTTGCAACGGAAGACTAGGGATCAAGTCAATGTAGCATATCTTTACCTCCCCTCATAAGTCGGAGTGTCATCATGTACTTACGAACTAAATTCAGGCAACTAAAGACCGGAAGAAGTGGGAAGTCTTCAGAAGTATCACTTGGGGATATCCATTAAATTGGCCAGGTCACTTTGAGTTGACACAAATTTGATAGTGTATGTCGTTTGTGTTATGTTTGTGCTGGAAACTGCTCGACCTTCAGCGTTTGTGAACTCTGTTCCGTTAAAATTAGTCATTAAAATAAAACAAAATGACCGGATCAACTTGACTGACGAGATATTGTCAGAAACAAACGTATTTAAATGCATTTCTAAGGCAATCGTTTGTACTGGAAAGTGCCTGAGTATGAACTTTCTTCCTAATAAAATTCTAACAACACAAACCATCAGATACAATTTGACGTCTAGTTGGCCAGAATATTTTCAAAATACACAAATTCAAACGTTTTTCTGTGTAATCGTTTGTGTTATGTTTATGCTGGAATGTGCCTGAGTATGAACTTTCTCTCATGTAAACCAATGGCGTTACACACTAAGGAAACGTACTGCCTCCAAAATATATCGTTTCTCGTATATTTTAAATGAAAGAAAACATTGGTTTCTTTTATGGGAAAGCTTCTGAAAAATAAATACATACATACTACCACTTTAAGTATCAATTTTCCTCAGTTTGCTACATAAAGTTAGACCCTCAAATTTAGTTTACTTTGAACTTAACAAAAAACAAAAGTATGAATAAAATACCTGTTCATATGGAGAGCTGGAAAATACAACGGAAAACAATAGCAAATACTGTATGTCACCATGGGCAGAGCTATGAGGGCATGAGGGCATTTCCCCCAACCTTTTGACAAAAATAAAAGTGCCACCTATAAGATGGTCCCTACCAAGAACTGTCAAACACGTCCGAGACCGACCGAAAGGTCTTCCTCCCCTCACCACCACCACAACCAGCAGACAATTCCTAACTCCGCTTATGACTGACACGAACAGAAATCGAACGTCCAAAAAGAAAAGTTATTTTTCCATACAAATTTTATCTTTTGATATTTTCAAATAGGAAGCTAACACAAATCCTTCCTGTAAAGAATGTAGTGTTTTCTTTAATTATTTCGTACCTACGGGAGTTCGGGAATAAGCAGCGAAGCAAACACGGGGAGCACAGCCCTCAAGTCATTTCTGCACCTCTCAAACGCAAAAAGATGGTAACTGAAGTTTTTTCTTCTGTTCTAAGATGATAGTTATAACAAGCCAACAACATTGGATATTTCTTGCAAAGAAGGTCAACCTAGATTAAAGCCATTACTAGTTAAGAAAACCATTTATTTTATCATTGTAAAGGACAATACAACCGTAAAACATTCACGGGAAGCTATTAACAATATCAGAATTAATAACACTTACGGTCGTTGCAGTGACTATATTTATGAATGACGCTAACTCTTTAAAAAAATACTGAAATTGCCAGTGAAACATCTGTAAATTTAAAATGTCAATTATCACCGTAATAGATCAATAACAACAATACAGGCTATGTAATTTATATAATCACGTGCATCAGTGATGGAGCGGGCAATGGGTCACTTGGATAACGACTTTTGTCCGGGTCATCTGAGTTTGGGTCTCTCTTTTCAGATCCGGTCTGACACGGTGAGCCACACACCCGGAGGCCCATATAGACCTGGTGACTCGGAAGTAGCCGAAATATCATCTCTGCAACATTATACCAGAATTTTATAGTTGATTAATGATCACTGAAGTTCTAGCACTTTCAAACACAAACGA
Source organism: Thermobia domestica (assembly GCF_964235325.1). NCBI lineage: Eukaryota > Metazoa > Arthropoda > Insecta > Zygentoma > Lepismatidae > Thermobia > Thermobia domestica. Next base: position 123,464,108 of record NC_137462.1, on the reverse strand, counting down.
TCACATCATCAAAGGACCCCGCTCAATCCTTATGGAAATTGGATTTCGGTGGAACTGCTTGAAACCGTGATATGTTGTAGACATTGTGATCCTGAGAAAAAGTCTCAATAGGCACCACTACCAATCACTGCCGTTTCACCACCACGAGGGCACTTTTTCGAAAACAGCGAGAGGTATTCTGGATATCAATAAAATTGCTTGAAATCGTGGTGTGTTGTAGACATTGTGATTCTGAGAAAAAATCTCAATAGGCACAACCACCAATCACTGACCGTTTCGCCATTACGAAGCCACTTTTTTGCAAACAGCAGAAGGGAACGATAATTTGGACTTCGATGGAACTGTATAAAACTCTGAAAAGGTTTATATATTCTCATCCTATCTCACAACCCAGAAAATGGATGGGAAGAAAGCGGACAACAACATTTTAGCATAAGTAATATTCCAATATTCACTTTGCGGGACAAAAAAAAAAAAGCCCCGGAAAACCCTAGACAGGATTACGGGCACGGGCAGAACCTCCTGAATGGAAACAAATGGTCTACCAACTGACCTCGAGTTGCTCGGTAGCCACAAATTAAAACTTTTTATCATGATTGCGACATCTACAACATATTACAGTTTCATTCAGTTACCAAAATCCAAAATATTGTCACCTTCTGCTTTTTATCGAAAAAGTGGCGTCGCAATGGCCAAACGCTCAGTGATTGGTGGTTGTGCCCATTGAGATTTTTTTTTCTCAATATCACAATACCTACAACATGTCACGGTTTTAAGCAATTTCACCGAAATACAGAATATCGTTACCTTCTGCTTTTCTTCAATAAAGCAGCACTGTAGTGGCCAAACGGTCAGTGATTAGTGGTTGTGGCGATTGAGATTTATTTTTTATGGATAACAATATCTACGACATATCACGGTTTCAAGTAATTCCACCGAAATCCAAAATATCGTTACCTTCCGGTATTTTCGGAAAGTGGCCTTGCAGTGGTGAAACGTTCAGTGCTGGGTGGTTTTGCCCATTTGACTTTTTCTCAGGATTACAATATCTACAACACGTCACGGTTTTAAGCAATTCCACCGAAATACGGAATATCGGTATTTTCTGCTATTTTCAAAACAGTGGCCCTGTAGTGGCCAAACGGTTGGTGATTGGCGGTTGTGCCAATTTTACTGAGAATTAGAATATCTACAACATATCACGGTTTCAAGTAATTCCACCGAAATCTAAAATATTATCTTCTGCTGTTTTCAAAACAGTGGTCTCGTAGTGGCCAAACGGTCAGTGCTGATGGTGGTGCCCATTGAGACTTCTTCTCAGAATCATAATGTATACAATATATCACGATTTCAAACAATTTCACGTAATCAAAAATATAGTTACCTTCTGGTGATTTCAAAAAAAAAGTGGCCCTGTAGTGGCCAAACGGTCAGTAATTGGTAGTTGCGCCCATTGAGACATTTTCTCAGGATCACAAAGTCTACAACATCACGGTTTCAAGCACTTCCACCGAAATCCAATTTCCACAAGGATTGTGGGGGTCCTTTGTGCCATCTCGAAGTGTCCCAGCCAACTTGATGCAGATCACTCAGAAATTCAAGAAGTTGTTTCTTCACTATTGGTTAAACAAAAAGAAATCCAATGAAACTTGCTCACTAGACTAAAGAAGACTGCAAATGTAACATGAAAATCCAAGAGGAAACGAAAGAACTTCGAAAAAATCGAACAGGCACACGAATCAAGTGTTAGGCCAACGTGCTTCTCGTTGCGAAAGGGGAACGAAGTGTTAAATTCCTTTATTTTTTTAACGAGTGTGATTTCTTCTTCTTCTAAACTGGAAACAGAACCAATGCGTACCTATAAATTTGTTGAGCTGAAAATCATTGTTCTTGTTTAGCCGAGCCATAGTAAATGTAGTGGATCTACGAGCATTTCGGGCATTCATAGCATATGGGAATCAAGTGACATTACCAAAGCTGGGCAGAAAAGAAACAAAGTTTCTATGGTAAGATTAAGCACAAAGAAAACTTAACATTGTTTTTTACATCATAATATTTATTTACAATATCAGGACATGAATATTTTAAGCTCTGAAAGGAGCCCTAGATAGAGATCATAAAGACGAAATATATGCAAAATGACAAAACAAAATGGACTCGATTCCCTTGTGCGCTGAATGCTTCATTTAACATGAAATCCAAACATTATGAGCTTTGACTAAGAATTAACTCTTGGTCTTTCTCGCAAAAAAAAAAAACACGCCAACTATTTATAGGTTTGAAAATTTCATCACACAATATATAACTTTCTGACCTGAAAAGAATTCCACTACCCGTATTCCTCTGTAATACATAATGCATATTGCAAAATAACGTGGAGTCCATCATTAAGTCTACCGGACTAATTCGTTCTTTTCAATGAAAAAGTAATAAAATATGTTTCTTTAAGGGAAAAATGGAACTACAAACGCAACACTTTTGCGGAATATGGAATTAATAAACCAAAGTGATTTTTTTTTCTTTTAAAAAGTGACTTTCTAAATATCATTTATTTATGTTCATTAATATTGAAATGGCGGGAGAAGAGAAATTATGGCACTGTTGGTGAGAAGTACTTTTGAAAGAAACACTAGCTTTGAGTGCATCGTTTGTATACTGTAACTTGAGAATGTTGTCGATTATAAGGTAAATGACCGTCTTTTGGGGGGAAGTTACGTTTGGTATGTTTACATAAGTAAATCATACATCAAGAAGTATACCACACATATATTAAGTCATATTTGTATTTGGAGTTTATTATATATGCATATACTATTTGGAAGTGATATATTAACATGTTATTACTTCTTTGTATGAATCCGTTTCTATGGAAAGCCCATTGTTTACAATAGCAAAATATATTTTATATCAGTAGACAGTATTAATAGACAGTATAGAGAAAAATACATCCATTTTCGTCCTCGATAAATACTTTAACACTATGGTACTTTTCGAGTTAATCAAGAGAGTTCTTACAACCAATCAGCTAACAATACAAATACCAATAACTACCACATGACAGCACGCAGAAGCAATTAAGAAACAAAAAAAGAGAAAGAATGAAAGGAAAAAATGAATCATCAATTACTACATCTCTTCCTCGAGATTATTAATTGAAGGACTATCGAGATATATATACATACACACCAGAATACATAATAACTTAAAAGGAAGTGAAGAGAAATTATACTAATTATTACTGAAATCTCAAAATCAATTAAATTTCCGTATAGTGTTACAAAATTACAACAAACTTGATCATATTTGCCCCAAATACATTCAGTGCTTTGTACGTACTATCAAACCAAGGACGGCGAACAGTAAACTTAGACCGATGTAACTAGAGTTAAAGGTATTACTTGAACTATTTGGGTTGTAAACGGACTAATTTACTTTCATAATCAGCCCCTCTTTGTCAATTACATATTGCTAATTAGTACCACAAAATAGCAACAAGACACAAGCAAAAGTTATTATAAAATGAATCTTAATTTAACGTCCCGTTACGCAACAGAACATGATTAATTAATAAAAGTGAATGATTATCCAACATAAATGATATTGTACGCCAAAAACTAACATTGGTCTCGGATTGCATCACGGACCTCTCGCACCAGAGATTAAAACTATATACCATTGAGTTACTGAACTTCCCTTCCTCCAGAATTTAATACGGGTTTTCTTTAAAATTATATGTAGAACAATTATTTCGGCCCGCTTTATTTTTATTAGTAACAGGAAAGCAACGAATATTTTTTTTACAAAATGTTAGAATAGACATGGCACGGTTCCTCAGTTGTAAAATGTTCACTCTGGTGCGACGGTTTTCTGGTTCGGTACCAGGTCATGTGAGTTTGTAGTAGGCAACATCGTGTCCGTGCATTTTTCTGAGGTATTTTCGTTTTCTCCTCCATTTTCCACCCACCAATTCTTTCATATTAATTCAATTTCATGAATTATGCGTCTTCTTTAGCCTAACGAGCGTAAGCGTGCAATGTTAAACTAACAAATTCACTTTTATTTCGAAAGTACGAAGGATTGACTACTCGACTATTTGCTGGCCACCGCCTGAGCCACCGGTTCCTCCAGAAGTTAATACATATTATTAACTTATAATTATTAATAAAGATCAACATGTAGCACAAAAGAGTTTTATTTTTATTAACAGAAAAGCAAAGAATATTTTCTTCAAAAATGTTACAGTAGATACATGTGACTCAACCCATTCTAAGTGATCAAGCATGTGGCGCTCGATCATCTTCAAATTTTTTTTTTTTTTTTTTTTTTTGAATGTTTATCCTATATCAGAGTACTTCAAAACCACAATTAATTATTTTTACAATATCCCATGGCGACGCAGCGACTACCGCCATTTTGTGTTTTTTCGGTTTTAGTCGGTTACGTTGTTTTGAATATCTCAGCATGTATTTGTCCTACCAAATTGAAAATTGCTGGACGTCTCCAACTCGTACAGAGCTAAAACTTTGATCTCTTAACATTTTTGGCTAAAACCACTTGAAGAGCGTGAAATCAGGGCCTGCAGTAGCAACATTTTTGGACATTGAAGACATGTTTGGGAAGAGGAAACAACTGACGTAGAAGTCTGAATTTGTGTGTGCATGTAGTCCTGAGTCATAAGTTAATACACAAAAATTTACAGACTTGTAGTTGCTCCCAAAGGCCTGGAAAAATCGTAAAGGTGGGGAATTATGCCAATTTAGCATGTTTCACTGTCCAATATCTCCAACGGGCCTGGATAAAAATAACTGAAATTTTCGCAATAGTTATCCTTTAGTATACCATAACACAACAAAGCGCATTTTGTGTTTTTGAGCAGAAGGTGGTCAAAATATTTTGGAGTGACGTTATACTCTATCGAGGAGGTGTTTTTCACAAGTTCAACTGGAAATTCATTGTTATGAAGTAAAATAAAGTGGGATGAAAGGTTAGTCCAATCAAGGCTCTAAAACTCGTTTATTTCCTCTAGTGGTAACACCCACAGCAGCACTGGCGAAGAATGCCGCTATCAGCAAAAGGCGAGAAAGTCAACATGCACACTTGACAAAAAGTCCGTAAGTACTCATTGCTCTTGCTGTTTGCTATATAAATAATATCCAAACCTATTTATTCTTGTTTTAACTGTCAACTCTTGCAGGAGATTGTCGTCCTTTCGTTTGATCTTTATTCCGCAGTCAGTGTTTACAGCGAGTAAGTGTTCACTGACTTGGGAATACAGGTCAAAAGAAGGGACAACAATCTCCTGAAGCCATGTTGAAAGGCAGATATTATTGACATGTGAGTAAATTTTTTCGTATATAATAATTTCAGATACCTTAGATGGGGCAGATAGTAGGGTTACCGGTCGATAAGATTTTATTTGGTCAGTAGGACAGCCCGTTTTGGGAATGGGACAGACGTCACCAATCTTCCATTTCGTAGGAAATGTAGAGGACTATTGACTTGTTAAAAATAACTTGTTGGCATAGGCGCAAATCTGTCTTCAACATTGGGGGGGACGGGTAAGACGTTCCCATATATATATATATATATATATATATATATATATATATATATATATATATATATATATATATATATATATATATATATATATATATATAAGCGATAGTCAAAATATTTATGAAGTTGAAAAACAATGCTGTGAAGGATCAGGGGAGCAGAATTGTCTTCAGTGACGTATTTAGGAGGCTATCGGGCTCATTCTCCCCTCGAAATAATTTGTTAGTTTTACGCATTCCACGTACAACAATAATTCTTATTACCATTTCTAAGAATGTCATTGACTTTCCATTTTCTTATGCTTTCTGTTCAGAAATAATACTGTATTTGTCAAATTTCATTTCATGTAAGAACTGCGTCCTTAATTGTTCTTTCTGTCATCCTTTCTATTTATCTGTTTCTTTTTCTTGACTTTACTACTTTCATTTCGCCTCTCATACTTTATCGACCGTTGTCAGTTGTGATTCAAGTTGGTCGTCATCAGTAACACCAAAACTAAGATGAGTTGATAAGCGAAACTAGTGTTTCACACCAACATGCGCGGATATCAACATGACAGGACTTTAGTTATTATAACAAAGGAACAATGATATCGTTTAGTTATTTTTAAAAGAAGGAAATGTTTGAATTAAAGAAAATCAAAACGGGGGAATAATTAGCCCGGGAAATTAGGACGGCCAAGAGGATGCTTTCTTTTTCTTGTATGAATAGAATAAAGGGTTAGATTCACTTCTAAATTTTTGTATCATATCATATAGGATTTATCGATTTGTAATTCTTGCCATTATAACTTCAATTTATGCATAAATTAAAATATATTTAATTCTCAAACTCAGGTGGGCAATTGCCCACTTCCTTCCTTGTGTTGGGCATAGCCCTCGAAAGAAAATCCTAAATACGCCATTGGTTGTCTTCAACATTGGAAGGTGGTCAGATTTGAGGCTTATTCTAGATAAGGGAGATGAAACTCATATTACGGTAGATGAATCTGATCAACTGTTGTAGAGTATATTATCTATATAGTAGGTGATATAGATGAAGTAGTAGTACATATCAGTATTACAAATCACTGCCGTGAAAACATTGTGAAATTTGAAAATGAAATGAAATGAAATTTTGAGTTTTACGTCCCACGGTTATGCCGGTTAGGCTAAAGGAGACGGTGATGATGAGTAATGAATGAAATGGTGGAATGAAGAAAGTGGGAGGAAACGGGAGAAAACCGAGAAAACCCACGCACACGGTGTTTGTCCACCACAAAGTTCACTTGGCGGGAGCAGGGTTTGAACTCGAGACCCCTAGCACCAGAGGTGAACGCTCTACCACTGAGCCACCGCGGCCCATTCTGAAATTTGAATACATGCATATTTATAATTGGTATGTTTCTAATTAGGCATCCACAAAGATCCACGTTAAAATTGTTTTATAGTAATATAATAATATAAATGACGACTTCCCCAAAACTATGAAGAAAGAATATCAATTATGTATGACGCAACAATACTCTTTGAGCAAAATGATTATAATCTCAATAACATTACAGGAATCGTTTCAGAAGTCTGACGCATGTCATACTCTTTACTTAACAGATGTAACCTTAAGATTATAGAGAAAAATATTCCAGCAATTGAATTCTTTTCTTTGGTTACGAAACACCCTCTGTCAAAAGAAAAATTGGGACACACGGAAATATGTAGGAACAAACCATGGTTCAAACTAGCAGAGAAGAGAAAACAGGCAAAATTACGGTGGCTACAAAATCCGAATGAAATAACTACACAAAATTTCGTAGACATCAGGCGAGGAACTTCCAAAACTTTTAGAACAAAGAAACGCGATATTTTGAAAGCTAAAATTTAGGAACTTGAAGATAATAGTAAAAATAAAAACATTCGGGACATGTATAAAGGGATCAACGAATTTAAGAAAGGCTATCAACCTCGTTCTTATATATGAAAGAAAGCTGATGGAATAGTTCTCACTGATACAGATAGCATTTTAAATAGATGGAAAGATTTCTTTGACGATTTGCTTAACACGCAGCCAAAAACTAATGTGCGTGGAGAAAGGAAGATACACACCGCAGAACCATATATTCCAGAACCCAATCGAATAGAAGTAAAAATCGCTATAAAGAAATTAAAGAAACACAAATCTCGGGTGTAAACGAAATTCCGCCTGAGTTAATTTTAGCTGGAGGCAAAAAATTGTGGAACAAGATACACAAACTCATTCTCCTTATCTACAACAAGGAAAAATTGCCACAAAAGTGGGAAGAATCAATCATTGTTCCAATCCACAAGAAAGGCGACAAAACTGACTGTAATAATTATCGAGGCATCTCTCTTCTGTTAACATCCTATAAAATCCTTTCAAACATTCTATTAGCAAGATTGACCCCATACGCAGATGAAATTTTTGGAGATTATCAGTGTGGATTTAGACGAAATCGATCAACTATCGACCAAATATTTACCATTTGCCAAATACTCGAAAAAAGTGGGAATACAATATCCCGGTACATAAACTATTTATTGATTTTAGAAAGGCTTATAACTCTGTTAGGAGAGAAACATTTTACAACGTTCTTACAGAATTTGGAATACCGAAAAAGCTAATTAGATCAATTAAGGCATGTTTAAATGAATCCCAAAGTAAAGTCCGGGTAGGAAAATTTTTGGCCACGAGCTTTCACGTTAAGAATGGCCTGAAACAAGAAGATGCGTTGTCGCCATTATTATTCAACTTTGTCCTGGAATACGCTATAAGGAAAATCAAAGATAGCAACCAGGGCCTAGAGCTGAACGGTGTTCACCAGGTTATGCGTACGCTGAATATGTAAATTTAGTAGGGGATGATCGGAGAAAAACAGAAAGAAATGCAGAGGTCTTATTAGACGCGCTTGCATGGACATGGGTTTAGAAGTAAATGCAGAGAAAACTAAATACATGGAAGTGCGTCGGGACTGTAATACGGCAAATTATGTATGTGTTAAAATATTAAATAATACTTTTGATAAAGTGGATACTTTCAAATATCTAGGATCAATATTAACAGACGAAAATCATATTCACGAAGAAATTAAATGTCGACTAAAAACAGGGAATTCGTGTTATTATTCAGTTCAAAACCTCTTGTCGTCGCGAATTCTGTCGAGGGATTTGAAGCTTAAAATGTATAAATTGATAATCGTACCTGTTGTTCTGTATGGTTTCGAAACATGGTCGCTTACTGAGTGCAGAGCATAGACCGAAAGTATTTGAGAACAAGATCCCGAGAGAAATATTCGGACCAAGAGGAACGGAAATGGGGAATAGTGGAAACTTCATAACGACGAACTACGTAAATTATACGGCTTACCAAACATTGTTAAGGTCATCAAGTCTAGGAGGCTTAGGTGGGCAGGACATGTAGCCAGGATGGAAGAAAGTAGGAACGCTTTCAAAGTGTTAGCGGTAAAACCAATCGGAAAACGACTATTAAGAAGACCTAGGCGCAGATGGGAAGACAATATTAAGATGGATCTCGCAGAGATAGGAATACAAAGTAGAAATTGGATCCAGTTGGCTAAGAATAGAAGTCAGTGGAGAGCTTTTGTGAACGCGGCATTGAACCTCCGGGTTCCATAGGCTATAGAGTTAGTTAGCTTACGAAGCATGAGTAGATGCCTAGGCTGATACTACAAATAGATAAATGGGCATTTACTGAAAAGATGGGTTCTACTGAAATTGGATAGTCTATATACTCTTCGTGTGCTAGGGCCTAGGGGAGAGCAGGAGATAAGATTTCATATCAGGTTACGTCACGCTCAGTCGCACGCCTTCATTTTCATTAAAAATGGAAAAGCCAAGAGAAACAAATTTCATCTCACTTTCCTTTGTGGCAGTCGGACACAACTCATCACAGTTATCTGCAAAAAGCACTTTTCAAATCGGATTATTGGGAGAGCCTCCAGTTCCAATGTTGGGGGGGACATGTCTCTCCATTTCCCCGGAATTTGTGCCCGTACCTTCAGCTGAGACAACTTTCAAGCATGAGGAGAGGGGCATATCCTCCTCTGGCATTATTGCAATTTATGCCCAAATAGCGGAAGTGGAATTAATACATATTGATGAGACTACTAAACTCACTACAGCACGAAGTTCAGTTTGAAATACTACAGAATACGATTCTTAAAAAAAAATAAAATGGAAAAGCCAAGAGAAATCAATTTCATCTTACATTCCTTTGGGGCAGTCGGACACAAATCATGACACTTCTCCGAAAAAGCACTTTTTAAATCAGATTATTGGGGGGGACAGTCCCCCCAGGTTCAAGATTGGGGGGGACATGTCCCCCTCGTCCCCCCCGGGATTTGCGCCCGTGCTTGTTGGGGATGTTTCAGTATTTCTGAGTGGCCTTTAATGATATATGATGGTATTTTGTCCTGTCCACAAGATGACCGTGGTTTAAGATTTTAAATAGCATTCTTAATATCTTTGATTTCTATAAAGTAAATATTTAATTTATCCAGGATTTCCGAATTATTGTGTTGCTCCATAAGAATAAGATTGTAGCTCGATTTATTGTGTGTCACTTGAACTTTTGCCATAAACGCGTTTGCAATAGCAGCATCGTCACTCAAAGTTTGACTATCATGATGAAAGATATTACTTCCCGAATTACTCATTTTCATTCTTAACATGCGCCCAGAAAGTCTTAGGATTATTTATAATATTGGCCTCACAGTTGTTTAAATATATATTGTATGCATTAGAAATTCTTTTTAGAAAGAGCTCTCAATCCTTTAAATATATTGTAGTGATAAAGTGCGTCCCGAGAACCCTGCTTCCATTTCTTATGGTGATATGGTGATTGCTCTTTATTAATCTAATTATGCCACTTGAAAACCAAATAGGATAATTAAATTTAGCTCTTTCTCTCGAGATGCACCGGTCAAAAATAGAATAGAGTATATTATAGAAAGAATCCACAGAGCCATTCACAGCCAAAATATCTGTAATAAGTTCCCAATTCGTTAAGTGATATTTTGCGGTACAGTTTATCAGTCAGCTTTAATATATATATATATATATATATATATATATATATATATATAACCGTGGAATGTAAAACTTAAAGATTTCATTTCATTTCATATATATATATATATATATATATATATATATATATATATATATATATATATATATATATATTTCTTACTTCGCTTTTGTTTGTGCAATTAGCACTTCTAAAGTTAATATATTTATATTCAATTAGGAGGGCTGAGTAATGAGCATCCTCCGGTAAAAGGGGAGGGTATCCATGTATGACCTTTATGCTATTGCCGTAAAGAAGCCATGAACCAAGCACCAGAGCATAAGAGTAAGCGTAATAGTGATATCCACTTGGTGTCATGTGTATTTTGCTTTGCTCTCTGAATAACCCTAAAATTTAGTAATGTATTATGTATTTTACAAAATGTTTATTTTTAAAATAATGTGTATTTAATAACACTGGATCTCATTAGATAACGAAACTTCTTTATTTCTTTTAAAAGTGCTTGTACGCCCGCGTGTCTGTTTCTTTTGCTAAATAGTCAGCCACCAAGAGACAAAAGGCCTATTGCCCTTAGTCTGGATTGGGATATAAAAGATACGGTATAGATTTATGAAGGATACGGACCTGACCATTGATGAGAAAAGAGGTGTTGCAAATATGGAATCTATATTTAAATACATTTCAAATTACTTAATAAAAACTTTTAGAAATGTTGTAACTAAGATATTTGAATTAAACATGTTAGTTAACGTAAGTTTATATAATAAATCCTCTTGATTGATTATTTAATTTCTTTTATCAAACACTCTTTTTTAAACCTAAAAATTGATGTATGATAACCACGCTCTTGAAACAAAGGTAATCAATGAAGTATACTCTCATCAAATATTTCATTATGACTTTACTAAGGTAACAAACAGTACATACTTAGGTTAATGATATATAGAACAAAATTGTTATTAACTTTTAAACTTCAATTTTTGTTTAATTATAATATTGGTTAAAGCTGAGACATATATCAATTGATAGATCATATCGATATGAACAAAATGGCATGCTTGAGAGTAAATTGTCATGGGTATATTTCGAAAAAATGAACTTTCATGACGCTAATATTTACATCAGTTGCTGTCAATATTTTAACTGATGCTTTTGATTCTGTTTAAACAAATTGCTCATTTGTTAACTAAGTGGTTCATATGAGCTTTGCTATCTTAAATAACTTGAACTAGAGAAACAGATCACTGACCATAACAATGTTTATTTTAAAATAATAATAACTGTGTTCCAGTTTCGGCAATTGATTGAACATATTGGCTTCATCAGAGAGCGTTGCTTATTTGTGTATGTACTATATATCTAAAATAGTATACTTGTAACTAGCCGAGTCTATTTACTGTGTTTATCTTGCCCTAATCTTCATCATCCCCCAATCTTCATTAAAAAGTCTACAATTTTATTTTTATTAAAACTGTCTTGTCGCTGGCCCTTAACTGTAATGATAGCATTTTCCCTGTTGATCACTTGCCTCAAACAAGGAATCAAGCTGTAGAAAATAGTTCAATTGAGGAGCCGAGTATCAAAATCCGCTACATCCATTTCGCTTAGTTTCGAGTAATCTCGCAAGACGTGCAATGAAGCTCCATATACACGCGTACAAAGTCCCATATTTGAACGAGTTTTTTTTTTTAAGTATGAAATATTAAACTTTTAAACAAAATTCTGTTTCCATGGAATTCCTTTAGATCAAACATACAATAAGCAATATATAATTCAATTTTCGTTTAAAAAAAATGGATTTGGCGGCTTTTGATACTAGACGCCTCAATTCTTCTTAAATTAAAATAAAACTTTCATTATTCTCAGAAAGCGTATCAAATAAATCCTTAAAGTTGGACTGACACTAAGTTGATGCACATCTCATCTGCCTAATTTCGGTACTATAAACAATTTTCTGTATTAATGTAGTTCTTTCCAAGATGAAATACTATATATAATTCAAATATTGTGTATTTAAAGTTACTAAATTACACAATTAAAAAAATTACACACACACATGCATATATATATATATATATATATAAATTACAATTACTGTTTCGTTTTGCTGTACAAGTAATGCATTACATCCTGAGTGCATTATTAAATTGATTGCCGTCTGTTTTCTACGGGGTACCAAGGTTGCCTTTCTCTGTTTTTAGTTATAATTGGAGAAATCGACTCATATATGTAAGACATCCTGGAAAGCAGAAAACGTTTTCAGGAACAAGCACTACTATAAAAGACAGCTCGTCAACCAAACATTATCATTCGATCATAATCGATATTGATAACCAACTACTTAACAATCATGAAGGTTTTGGTAAGTAACATTTTTTCTTATTATTTAGACAATTTTATTCTCTAACAATGCTGAGTTCAGAAGGAACTTTGTGGTTTTTAGCGGCTATATATATAAAAGAAAAATAATCATTCAGTGTGCCTGCAAAATTCACAATCGTTAACATGTGGTTTATAAATTTAGTTATCTGCTTACGTCGCCTATGCTATTAAACTGAATTAAGTTCCATGCAAGGAAATTTAAAAATGCCACATTTTTAATGTAATAATAACACCGACTACTATTCTAATAAATGTAAAGCCGTACGGTAAAATTTAACATACATTTAAACATGTTCACTTGTGCTATACAGAATTCGAAAGTAAGGACCATCGTTCTGTATATATCAGGAGTCTAGTAATGTTAGGGGATAATATTGTAATCTGTTTCCCTACATAGTCATAATAGTCATAGAGAACGAACACGTTTATCGAAAAATACAATGAATATTTCGTAACAATAGTTACAAATTTGTTCTTTATGAAAATACTTCTCTAATGTATGCACAAACAAACTATAGAAAATTAAAAGACAAACAGAATGTAATGTTCCAGGATTAAATTTATATCTCCGGGTCAGGATTGCTGCTGGGTCATCCTCTGGATTCAACCTATCCTAATGTCCAATACTCATACACATATTGTATATCTCAAATGTACATTTATGATATTTATTTGCGGATTCACGTTATCGGCATTTTCTGTATTCTGATACAACAGACATCCTCACAACGTGAGATTTTAATTTATTGATGAACGGAACGCAAACAAGAAATTTACTTTCTAAGGAAACATACCGTGTTTAAGTTACCGTACTAAGTAGAGTTTGTCTAGTTTGGATATTACATTTCGCATATACATATATTTTGCAGTACAGCTTAAACTCTTATTTAATGTTGATGTTAATAACTCGTCAAACTGGATAATATAAGGCTGTGTTGAAATTTGTAATTATATAAAATACCTATAATTAATAAATAAATATATAATATAAAATTAGTATACATTGCATGGAAAACCCAGATTACATAATTTGACAACGTCTCGCATTATAATAGTAAATTAATGCAACCAAGTTCCCAAACTAAATTCTATGAATACTAACTGCTCCGGTGTTCCGGTAAGAGCTAAGAGATTAAGGGAAAATATTTAAATACTTTGTAAAGCAAATAAAATATCATATGTATTATTTTATGAATTTATCTGTTCACTGCGAAACAAAACGTTTCCGAGACAATCTTAATATGCTTATATTTCACCTGAAAAGCATATATTTTTTAAGAGGATTGTCGTGATAGCTACACTAAAAATTCATATTGTATGATACACATCGTTTTAGTCAGAATTACAAGTCATGGAACAAGAAACGCAACCATGATTAAAATGTTGTGTTCGAACATACTTTCCTTAACATTTTTTTATACTAGATTAAGATGATTTCTCATTTGCTAGAATAATAGAAACAAAAATAATATTTTATGTTATCTATTTAGGCTCTTCTCGCCCTCTTCGCCCTCGTGGCTGTTTCTTTTGCTGAAGAATCTGCCAGAGACAAGAGAGCTATTGGTCTAGGAGGTATTGGATTAGGATATGGAGGATATGGCCTAGGCTATGGAGGATACGGACTTGGAGGTATTGGATACGGAGGTATTGGTGGATACGGGCTTGGACGTATTGGATACGGAGGTATCGGCGGTTATGGACTTGGTGGATTCTATGGTTAAACCTGAAAAAGAATGTCAACGCATAGTCTCGAAAAACCTGTATCCAAATTATAGTTGATTAAATATTATTGGCAATATCAATACTTGTCATGTTATTGTGTTTTTTAGTGTTAGTATTATCCGTTTACATAATGTCTGTCTTCCAACGAAATTTCCTTCAATGAATATATTTGAACGTCCACACTTCTCATGTCGCTTTTCTTCTAGAAACAAACTGAAAACAAAGAAGGTAGATTGTTCGAAGCTTTTATCTCTGAAGTTATTATTCATTCTAGAAGTGAGCGAAAGTTTATTTTTCTACATCTTCCACCACATTATCCTTCATCAATTTGAATCCCAACCTATCCCAGTGTTTTTTAAGCTTCAGAAAAAGCATTGTTTCATGAACTTTTTTCCTCTCTCTTTCTTTTTCAATAATTTCCCGGCCCCTGGCTAAAGTGAATTGTTCCTTGATCTTGAAACGTGTTAACTGTGAGCAATACACGTCTTTGGAATCTATAAAAGATACTATGTTCAATGTCTTGTGAAATTCGAATAATATTTATTGAAGTTTGCTACCACAAGATGAGGTAAATTCTCCCTCTTCGTTCTGATTAATTCCAACTCCCAAACAATAGGAACAAGTCTATAATTTTAAACAAAACGCACATTATATTCCATAAAATCCGGAATATTTTTACGACATTTTATAAATCTAAGGATTTGATCCTATGTTTTGTTTTAGCGTCTCTTTTAGAACCAAGACTATACGAGACGTGGACATACAGCTTAAAGTGGGATCCGAACAACATGAACTCCCGCCGGCAACCGAACCCAGGTCTCCTACGTAAAAGGGCGTGCTAACCGCTTAGCGACGAGGGAACTCTTTAAATCTACGAGAAATTAGCTAAATTGGCTCAATCAATATTTTTCAATTTCAATTTAGAACATGTTAATAGTTGGAAATCCATGCCATTTTGCACCAAAATCTTTATTTTTTAATGGAAGTTGTCGTGGAACATGGCTTTTAATTGAGGTTGGGTGAGTTAACTCGCTCGTTTTTGAATGATTTCAACCCAAAACATTAGGGACTGTGGGAATGTCTCTAGAATAGTGAATAATTTTAACAAAACATATCGTGAAACACATTTTTCAAACCGAATGGAGGGGTAGAGTTAAACTAACTTCCAAATTATTGTCAAATTTCAACTCCACGCAGTACGGACGACTTAGAAGCCTTAAAAATACACATGCGCCAAATTCCATTTAAATCAAACAAGTTTTATGGGGAAAATCATTTTCTTATCCGTGTCTTCACTGTTCGCCTTTTCCCGTTTTGACTTATGATTCTTATTAAAGGAAACGTCAATAAAAAAATTGGTACTTAATGATTTGTTATCGTAAGGCAAAACAAATTCCCATTTCGCTTTACAATAATATTCATCTATTGGTAGCCCTGCTTGAGCAAATATACAGCTTGCTTCGAATCAGCTTCCACGCTCTCAAATTAACTTTGTCATTTTTCATCTCTCTTTAAAAGATTTATTTTTTTCTTTCGTTGTATATAAAAACCGTAGAATTACTTTTGACACTATCCACATTACACGTACTTTATTTGTTTTGACCTCAATGATAATCGTTTATTATGTGTACAGAAATAGAATTGCAACTCCTCGAAAACAACTGAATCCAGATGAGGAGTGCAGAAAAGTTTTGAAGAGTGAAAAAAATTATTGTTGATGCTTACTACTTATATGTAAAGGAAAAGGACAAATCAAAATGGTAGTTCTCATAATCATGTTTCATTTATTGCATAAAGAAAAAAAAAATTTGCAGGAACTCCGACTCACAAAACTTCCCAACCATCAAACAATCTGAGCCCAATCTTCATTAGTGTGCAAAAAATTTCAAGCAAAAAGTGTAGGACTATACTTAGGTAGGGAAAGAAGAAGAATAAACTTTTCCACAACCCAAAGGGAGGTCAGTTTTATTTGGTAAAGCTTACATTGACACGTTGGCTACAAACGTCCCATATATGGGACACAGCGGATTTTACGAGGGACCGATTCATAGACATAAACCGCCACTATAGACTGGTCATAAGAAAATTACCTTACCCACAGACCATCTACCAGAACGAGCCCGAGCGTCTCACATATGGGACGCTGGTCCTTGGTAAAAACCAATGCGTCCCAAATATATTTTTTGCTTCGGTAGCGAACCTGTTAAAAAAAACATAGGAACAAGGAACTTACAATAGCGTTATATACAGGGGTAGCCGGGGAGTGGAATGGGGAGCAGACCTTCTAAACCATATCCTACCAAGTGAGGTTCGCTTTTTATGTGTTTATTAAACTTGAGTTCAGTAATTTTGAGTTTAACGTCCCTTTCAGCAGCGAGGCTATATGAGACGGGACCTATTGATTAATGTGGAATCCGAATCACATGAGCTCCCGCCGAGAATCGAACCCGGGTCTCCCACGCCAAAGGCGCGTATGCTAACCGCTTAGCCACGAAGGAGCTCTTTTATTAACTTGTTTAATAGTTACAGCTAGAGACGTGATCAGGAATTTATTTCAGAGGGAAGGGGTGTCCAAATTCAATATGATTACTAATTTCATTAAAATTTGTAATACCGCCCCTAAAATTAGACAAAAATTATAGAAATGTCGGGATTTCGGGGGCTATCAATATATCCTATTTATTAATATGCAACAGTTTGCATTTTATTTTATTTTATATATATATATATATATAAATATTCTAGGGATTTTAGTTCTATAATGGTTTCGTGATCTTAGAGTTGTTCATTTTGCTGAGGAATTATTTTCCGCTAGATATACATGTGATCCGATATTCGCGATAGTTTGACAGACTGTATCTTTGTCAGTCATTGTCAAATAGTATCATTAACATCAGCTAGGCCTAGCTAACCACAAATAAACAGGAATATTAATTACATGCGTACACAATTTACAATATTTTCATTTTGTAAAATATCTTGATGGTTTAAAAGGAGCTCGTTTATTAATTTAAATCCTGGTTGAAGATTGACTGATTATTTTGTTAAGTATTATTTTGATTTTAATAATTGATGTTTTCGCGACAATACTATTGTCCGTATGTATAAACTTTTCGGTATTACGAGTTTAAATATGTATTTTAATATCTTTATAATTAATTTGGTATATTCTTTTCCTAGACCGGGACTGTACGGCAATGCCTGTAAGTGAATGTAGTTATCCGAAAGTCTGTTTCATACCGTAATACCGATGTTTAAGACTCCTGGGTCTTACGTTTAAATACGAAAATCTTTTGTAAATTGCTTGTTTTTGCATATCAATTTCAATTTTCTGCGCCGTCTTCCTTAGTCTGCGATGAGTATACTGACGACATTTTCTGGAACTGCAGCTATGTTCCAAATTTTTAACCATTGATCGAAATAAATTGATAGAAAAGATAAAATACTAACGTTTGTATTCAATGTTCCCATGTAAATTCAATATTTCTGTATATGATTTCTCTGTACGGGCGAGAGTATCTCTGTGAACTATGCAAATTTTTCGTAAACAGTGAAGAGTCCGTAGCAATCATTCTACCCCAAAATACCAAACAACCAAAGTGAAAGTTTAACTGGTATTAATTTACTGGGTTCACCGTTATAAAACAGTGTTTCCACAATCACTTGTTTGGAGCTGCCATAGAGCGAAATCACATCCGATTCATATCTTTCTAGAAGAGCAAATAGTGACAGGTAAGCGCAGATATTAAAGTATGTCTGAATCAAAAGAAATTTCAGAAATCTATTACCACATAATTTGGATAAACAGGAATAATGTACCGAGAAGATACATAGGTTATGAATTACCATGATTTCGAACATGTCCAAATTACAGTGAAACAGTTTAACTAAAAGGAATTATTAATTTACCAGAACTATGATTTACTAAATTTTATTCCTATATACACCGTCTTCTTCACAAACAGATAATGTGCTTAAAGACATACAGGGATTGGATAAAAAAAAATCTAAAAGTTTGCAAAAGTGTGAAAATCATACCTAGTATGGTGTGAGGCCTCCTTTCGCGTCCAAAACAGCTTGGATCCGACGTGGAATGGATGTATGCAGCTCCTAAATCGTTGTGTGTGGAATTTTGTACCATTGTTCCTCCAAAACATTTTCCAGTTCCTTAAGGGAGTGGAGGGTAATGAGACCGAACACGCCTTTCTAACTCAGACCACAATGGCTCAATGATGTTCAGATCTGGTCCTTGTGAGACGCAGGGGATGTGTGATAGCTCCTGGTCATGCTTCTCAAACCATAATTTCACCGTTTTTGCAGCGTGACAGGGTGCCAAATCATCTTGGTAGATACCATCACCATCAGGGAACACTATTTGGGCAATGGGTAGAACCTGGTCCCCCAAAATGGCCTCATACGCTTTAACATTCATCATTCCATGCAAGGCTATGATGGGACCTGCAGAAAACCACGATATCACTGCCCATACTGTAAGAGAACCACCCCCATGCTTTACAATTGGGAGCAGACAGTCTGTATCATAGGCCTGCGACGGTGTTCTCCATACGTAAACACGGCCGGTTGTTGGAAACAAGGTGAAGGTCGATTCATCGTACAACATTATGTGTTTCCACTGCTCATGAGTCCACGCCTTGTGGTCCTTGCACCACTGGATACGCCTCTTCGCATTTACTGCTGTGGCCAGAGGTTTGGCGATAGCTTTTCTGCCATGAATTTTCATTTTATGAAGTTCCCGTCGCACTGTTTTCGATGAAACCGGGTTCTGTAGGGCGGAATTGAGTTCAGACGTAATTTTCATTGCAGTGGTCTTCTTCTTAGCTGCTACAATCCGTTTTAATGAACTCCGGTCCTTATCTGACAGGATTGTGTTTCGACCAGTGTTGTGCTTTGCAGACGTCGTTTGTCCATGAATTGTGTATGCTCTCGTGACATTGGATACATTGCCTTTCGATACCCCCACAATGTTCGCCATTGTTGCCACTGAAGCTCCAACCAGACGGGCACCAACGATGATGCCTCTTTGGAAGTCTGTCAGGTCGCTCATTTTACCTCACCACTTTCACACCACGACACTCACAGGTGAACGGGTTACTGCTGACGGAAGACGAAGGTCCACATAACACATCAAAAACAAAAAAACGATCGGCAACCGCAACACGTGTTGTGCACACACACACACACACACACACATATATATATATATATATATATATATATATATATATATATATATATATATATATATAGTTCTGAAATACTTCTGCAAAAATTACGAACAATCACAATTTACTTAATGCTATGGAACATTTCCCAGAGAACTAAAATTCAGAATATTTGTTCTACTTTTTTAATGGTGCAATTCTGCGTAATGTTATTAAAAATTTCATGAAACTTCCTGTGACAAGTAAAGCCATAAGAAGATATCTTTTAAGCATTGACTGTTTTGAAAATTACCTGATATTACGAATCTTATGCAAAATATTGCTGAAACCATATTACTGTTTACTTCCGTTGTGGATGGAGGTATTTCCGTTTTGAAAAATATTAATGTGTTTATTTCGCAAAATTTATTATATTTTCTTAAAATTTGAATATGCCGAATTATTAAGTGTAAATATAAATTCCAGCTGGAAAATGTTTCTTTATTTCCTATAAAATATAGATAAATGCATCCTAGCAAATGAGGGTAGTATAGTAAGGGATCAGGTCATTTCCTCAAGTATGTTTTGCCCAAGCGTTAAAATGTTGGACATTTGCTCAACTACCTTATCTTGCTATTGATCATGAACTGGAAATCCATGACAGGCACGAAAATCTTGAGTAATGGCCAAAACGGAGGGTTGAGATTTTCATCTATGATAAAATATACGCAGGGTTGCCACAAATTAGATAAAAATTTTACTATGATTTTTTATTAATAATATTGAATGTTTTTCATGAATCATTTGTCAAAGATCTGAATATTCCTGAAGTATGTGCATGCGCTTGCAGTTTAGGACTCAATCCTAGCAGTTATCACGTTCTCAGTATTATATTTTCCATATTACGAAGGTAAAACACTGTATCGGAGCAATTCAAGATACCAACTAGATTTCTTCATTGATTAAAAGACTTAAGAAAAAGAGAACAATTAATTACAGACGACATGTATTTAAACCAAACTGTCCTTTTACACCGTATGTACGAATTCTTCAATAAATCACATTCATTTCTTAGGTTATGTCAGTATAATTCAAATGGTTCATTCCCGTTGGGCCTATTCCCGTTTGGCCTACGGACCTTCCAGCAATATATACCATTATCTCAATCCCATCGTAGGCATTCCCGTTTCTCCTACACTCAATCGACGAGGGATATTTAGTGTGTGACTTTTTTTTTTTTTTTTTTACAAAGATTTATGAATAAGTTTAGTTTTCAACGTCAGCAACAGTTTTGACGTGATTGACTGATTCTAACCAAGTGAGTGTCGTGCCACTAGTAGTTCAAAAGGTCATCATTTCAAAACAGATATACGTTCTAATTTTTTATGGGCTCACAGAACAATTTAAAACGGCGAGTGATTAGCTATTCAAGATCAGTTTCTCGAACTTTACAAGGCTGGTCGGTACTCCGGTGATTCTGACTGTGAGAGATGAACCATTATACCTTCCAACTGCTATGCTAGTAAAATTTCTTAATGTAATTTTTCATCCTTAGTGGTGGGTAGAAGTAACTTTGTAGTTTTTCTGCCTAAATGCAGAAATACTCGTAATATTGCAAGTAGAGTAAAACTGAGGCCCGGAGTGAAGGCTCAGGATAGCATGAATGCTGGTTTTTAAATTCAATTTTGAATGTTTGATTCATGTCCAGAGTGGTGGACGCGTATCGAACCAAAGGTAGCAGAGGTGAAGTGAACGGAGTCAATTCTCTCCCTCGTTCTTCCTGTTTGAATAAATTGAATACGAGTTTCTCTAAACGAAGTGATGTAGCTGTTTTGCTTTGATAATATTTAACGCGGCTCTGGAGTAACGGGCGGAATACCTCGAATGGAAGCTAATTGCACTCCAAATCTGAATTTCTTTAAACTTATTTTAGCTAAATTATTTTTATACCAAATTTCTCATAACGAAGCTATTAGTTTTATAGGGTTAGTGGGCCAGAATAAGTCTTCAGTCAAGGCATAACGTTTAAAGTGAATGTAGTGATACTAGAAAACATCTAGATTTGAACGTTGCTGAATCACATTTAAAAATATTATGGGGACTAACACATTCAATTTACCTCAATCGTAACCTTAAAAAATAAATTAAAAAATAAAGTTGAGAAATTTAAGCACAAAAACTTAGTAACCCATAAGAGAGAAGTCAAACTTACTATAGCATTTATTAATTAGTATGAGAATTTTAGACTATAAAAGGATTACTATGCAGTGTTAGTTCTGGAATTCTTTTCTAAAAAATTCAAGTTAATTGGTTTAATTTATTATTCCCTAGATTAATTAATTTCCATCGATTTAACTTGAGTGAAAAATCACATGACTGCATTTAGTCGATTATATTATTATTTTAATTATCTCTATATTGCGTTTCAACCTCAAACAGTCAAAACTTCCCCCAAACTATAAATATCCCTCGTCAAGCGAGTGTAGGCGAAACATGAATAGGCGAAACGGGAATACCTGTTTCACTTACAGATAAGATGAGATTAAGATAATGATAGAAGTTGGTGGAAGGTCCGTAGGCGAAACGGGAAGACACCATTCAAATGGGTTAGAGCTGTATTGAAGGAAATTATATTAAATTTTCCATTATTTGAAACAAAATGTTTTATGCGTAGAGTGTAACGAAGATAGTGTTAGCCAGGGGACGAGATTTATGGCTGTTTCGTCTTGAAAAGGAGGCGTGAAAGTGTTGTCTTTAAAGACGTGTTTATTGGAAGAGTTCGGTGTCATCTCGAAAATTCTACCTCTACATTATGTTGGGTAACACTAATACCATAATCTATATAAAAGAGTGGAAGTGATTCGCTCATCATCGCCTAGATCATACTTCTTTAGGTAAAAA
Source organism: Thermobia domestica (assembly GCF_964235325.1). Lineage (NCBI taxonomy): Eukaryota > Metazoa > Arthropoda > Insecta > Zygentoma > Lepismatidae > Thermobia > Thermobia domestica. The sequence continues at coordinate 123,441,339 of NC_137462.1, read as the reverse complement.
GAAATGTGAAATTTGGACAGGATATTCCTTGGGGTACTCCACTAGCTCACAAATAAACGAAAGAAAGTGCTTATGGTATCGCGAGCACATAATATTCGATGCTGCGTTGTCATGTGTGGATTTGTTTTACAAATTATATAAGAGATTGTTTCTGTTACATGGAGAGGCAAAAATCAAGAAATTAGACGTTTATTATAACACGAGTAATTGCTACATTTTGAATTTTGAAAAATATGGGAAGATGTTTTTGTAAGAAAGGGTAAATAGCAAGAAGTATAACATATACGTACATAATATTATTATGTAGTAAATTTTATATCCATGATTTGTCTTTAATTGACATTTACCCATTTTTAGTTCGCACTTATAAAAAAGAAAAAAGTGAGCACCAATATAAGTACCAGCTACCACCACAATATAAGTGCCGCTAAATGTGTAACTTTCGTCAAGGGGAAGATTTAAGTTTGTGTATCAGTTTTAGACAATTTAAAATAGGACTCTTGAATTTCATTTATAGACAATTATCCATGCTGTTTAAAATGATTACATTATGTTAATAGAGAACAGCAATTTACATTTTTTAAATATATGCTGACAATATGAAAGTATAAAGACATGATACGTAATATTTGACCTATCTCCAAATTCTGTTTTCTTCTCCTGCGCGAAATAAATGAACTAATCTTGTACCAAATGATAATGCAATATTTGTTTCGAGAGTTGTGGATGGTGATTTTGAAAAAAAAAAAATCACTATTGCCAAAAACTGTTTGACACAATGGACTATCATAGCATCATATTTTGTGCACTCGAGGTTTGCTATTTATGTTGATCGCACATAGGCCCTTGTTTGTGCGCTCCCGGCCTAGGTCTATTCCTTTTATTATGGAGGCAAGAAATAAAGGATTTTTTGGAGCATGTATTCCAAGGGAAATAAAGAGATATTTTAAAGTTTTTTTTTAAAGAATTTAGTATCTCACACATTCCTGAAATTAGAGAGATGAAACTCAGCACATAAACTCTTCTTTAAAATGAGGGAATACGTATTTCAGCGCTTTCAAAAATCCCGTTTCTAACGGAGACATTTCTATAATATTCAAACTTCTCTTCCTTTCTTCAGAGGCTGTCGAATGTCAAGATTCGCTTAAGATAGAGGTGTGGAATTCGGTGCATAGATTCTTAATTAAAAATAAGGGATCACGTTTTCAAGAGAAGAAATAAGGTCTTTTTTTATTATATTGAAATTTCTTTTTATTTATACATAAAGTGCCGAGTGTGACAACTTAAATTTCAGGTTTTATATTCATTACACCTTATCTTCCCAAGAGGAGAACGGAAACTTCTGCTACTGTATGTATGATCAGAATACAATAAAATATATATTTAATAACTAGCCTTCTGTTAGCTGGGGACTTCGCCCAGAAACCGCGGTGTTTTCTCGGTCTACGGCCTCACATCTCATATACCTGCAAGCATACTGAATTTCACTTCAAACATCAAGTTTCATGTTTCTAACTTTCAGGATCCTCAGATATGAATGTATTATTATAATAAACTCAAAGACCGTAAAGAGGAATACGTAATATTTTATCATTTAATATGGATTATGGAAGTTGTATGGTTCTTTCAATTCCGGTTTTAGTAGATAGATTGGTGTTGAGATGGAATATATTCTTGGGACACTTAATTGATTAAAGAAAATCGCTTATCGCTATCTGTTACCGTTTTTAATTTATAGTGATCAATATTATAACCGGAAGTGAGTAATTTCTACTTCCGGCTATACTAGAGTGTTAAGGATGGAGATGAAAGTTGTCCTTGAAACGTGTAATCCATTTCCGAAAATCGTTTATCTCTGTCTGTTATCGTTTTTCCTTTACGGTGATAAATATGTTAACTGGAAATGACTTATTTCTACTACCTCCGGTGGGCGAATCACCTCCATCAACGAACTCCCTCGAGATAATAACTCTATCTATCTATAGCAAAAGAAAAACAATTTAAAAATTCGCATCCGTTCAAAAGTTATCGTGCGGAGTAACGGACGTACGGACGGAAGGACTAACATTATAATCTTATAAGTACCAGTACGTGATCCTAATAATTGTAATACTTCGACTAGCTGGGTGCTTCGCCCTCAGACTCTTGCATTTGTTTAGATATTGCCTCGCACCTTATAAACCTACAAGCATACCGAATTTCAGTTCAAATACTAACCGTCCTGAATGCCCAGATACACTGAACATTTCAATCACCAGGGAATTCGCCCCCAAACCCACGTTCGATCGGCCTAGGGATTCACATCCCATGAACCTACAGAGTACTGAATTTCAGTTCACATACCAAGTTTCATGCCTCTAATCTTCAGGGATCCAAAAATGAACGTCTTATTGTAATTGTGATACTCACCTTTTTTTTCTTTCCTTCTAAGCCAGATATAAAAAAAAATACATATATAGTGTGGTATCTTACTATAATAACTGCAGTCCCTACCTTTTTCCCACCATTTTCATTTCTCTTTTTACTAAAATATCAGAAAACGCTTAAACATATCTCACATTAGTTTAAATGAGAAAGACAAACACCAAATTTCAAGTCTCTAGCCTGAAATTGAGAAGAAGAATAGGAGGAAAGAAGAGGAAGACAAAATATGTAAAATCAGATTAGAATATTAGAAAGATGTGCGCAGAATATGAATTTGACAAAGATATTAGGAAGTTTCAGAAAAAGATGGCTTACATTCAAAAACTAGAGTAAAGCCAGTGAAATTTCTTGAGGACTGCTTCACATGTAAATAATTTATCAGAAACTACAGTAAATTAGTGAAAATTTTTGAGGACTGTTTCACGTGTACATAATTTATTTGACAAAGGAAATAGCTTGCAAATCTTGTAATTGTAGTTTTTTGACAAAAACAATACCCTGCAACTTTTAAGCAGTCTATTTTCTGTATCTCATGTAGAAAATAGCTAGTTCCAAGCATAGATAAAGTGTAAGGGAAAGTTGCAATAGCATTGATTTGTCTAATAAATTCTGCCAAAACGTGACGAGATGTTCTATATTTTGAGGAACATTTTCCTTTGCTACCTGTGAAATTTACAACTTTAAAGTGTTCAGTTCTAATAATTTCATATCTTGGCTTCACTGAGATTCCCAAACTGACACACAATCATAGTCAATGTCTTGCGAATAAAATCAGAAAAATAAACACACTGCTGAACAAGACTGCACTTATTTAATATAAAAACACATTTACACGTGACGTTTCGATCTTCTAGCCAAGTGTACGTCTGATGAGGATCTTGGCTAGAAGATCGAAACGTCACGTGTAAATGTGTTTTTATATTAAATAAGTGCAGTCTTGTTCAGCAGTGTGTTTATTTTATTATTATTATTATTATTATTTTTATTATTATTATTATTATTATTATTATTATTATTATTATTATTATTATTATTATTATTATTATTATTATTTTAGATTCCCAGTTTACCATGGATGCAACGCCCTCGAAAAATAACAATTTTCGCCTTCCAAAAGTAATAGTTGAGACGGGAGTTGTTTTTGATCAAACCCTGATAACTTGCTATGTAAAATAACTTTTATTCAATTTCAGGATTTTTTTTTCATTCTTAACAGTATTATTATGGTACAATTAAAGTTTATACCCTAAAACCTACCTGTGGATTTCAAGTGAATACAGAGACAATAAAAAGAAAGAAAAGATCAAGTAACAAGTACATCTTTTCTAAATGAGATACAACCAAATCTTGTATCCAAGCAACACTTGTGATACATAGCTCACTTCTGATGAGGACTGTTTAATCCCGGCAAGTGAAAGTTATATTTTGTGGTAAACAAATCTCGTGGGGATGGTCTCTCTTGGGAATATTCTTAATTTCATCGAATCTTCCATTATCATTAAGTTCTTTCATTCATCAAAGTCTCCCATAGCCTTTGAGCGTAATTGGGATATGTTAAATTTAAATATGTATATACTACATAGGCTTATGCAGAAATATTCGATGGGAGGGGATATATAATAACTATGATAACAATAATATCTTCCTGTTGTGTTTCGTAGAGTGTATGTTCATTTCTGTTCCTAATACTCCCCCTCTCCACATAAGTATGAAGAGTACGTGGGACGAACGATGAAAGTCATATTTTCACATATCTGAGATACCAGATATTTTAAAAACTGTTTTACATAGGAAAATTGACATTCATCATTCTTCCCGCGTACTCTTCATATGTTTTCTCCACTCCTTGATATTCAGGTTCCAAATACCAAATCCCGATATTCCCTCTCCCCATTATTTGTTTATTTAACTAAAATAGTAAACTTGATTTTCCTTCTTTATTTACAAATAATAAAATATTTGGAATTTTATCTTATCTGCCGGGGATCTCATCCAAGTCTCCTGTCCAATGCAGTTATGGCGTGGTGCTTGAAGAAATCGTCTCTACATTTCCTTCACGGTTTGGTTAAAATAACTCTTAATCTCATTTCCCTGGATAATTATATACCTCAGCCTATTAAAAATTTTCTAGACATTTGGAAGCGATGTAATGTAATGCCTATAAATTAACCCTCCTCCACACATTAAGATCTCACTTTTCCAAACTTTAAGTAATCTGAAATCCACTCTATTTAAGTAGTACATGAAAGTTCAATGCAATGGGTTACAACCCCGATCAACCCCCCTTAGATACGCCCCTGATATACTGTTACTAAAGGAATTTCAACCAAAATTCAAGGAAGAAATGCATATATATTATGTACAGTAATTCTTTTCTTTTCAGAAATTTCTTTACTCACTCTATAATGTTGAGATAGATACTGATGCACGAAAAACTTGAAAAGAATGAAGAACATGTGCCTATGTTTTCTGAAATCCCTCCAATATAGAATTTCCGAAAGTAAATGTCTGAGTTTCTTGAACATGAGCGCATATCACTATTTCTGAATAATACAAATACATAATGATGTAGCGACACAGAAAACTATTGCCCTTTTGCTGGTGGTAAAGCCGCGGAGAATTGTATTTTGCAAGAGTCTACTTTTTCCCCTTCAGAATTCCTAATTATGAATATTGGTCTTTCCATTTCCTTTCAACTAGTTAACAAACTAGGTATAATCAAAATATATTATACTTATTAAGAGAAAAAAAGAAATACCATTTTTTTCCTTTGCCGAGGAATAAATGAATGTGTGCACTAGAACAGTTCTGAGTGGGTCGTATCCGTGTATTGTTTCAATCTAGAAGTAGTATTTGAAATAAGCTTAATTATTTCGAAAAATGATACTAAATCCCTTTGTTGTTGTTGACCTGTACCTTTTGGTTTATCTACGTTGGACGCTAGTGACATGCGAGCACGAAGCGCAAGTATGAACCTTATTCAAGTTACGAGAAAGAATGTTAGTTACAATTAATAAATCTAAATTGAAATAGTATAATACAAATAATACTTAACGTACGTAAAAATTATGCATGTTATTGATTATTTCAATGTTCAGATATGCTGCGTGGCTAATTTAATACTGAATTGTAGAAATTGAATTAGTCATTGTTAAAAAGGATTATATGCCATTTTGGGACAAATTGAATATGAACAAAAACACCAGAGGTGCAAAAAGTGCAGCCAAGTTCGTCAGCCTCAAAAAGTGTTGAGATGAGGATGGATGAGCCAAGTTCCTCGGCCACTGCATCTGAAACAAACACTTTAACTTGGCGCGAGGTGTCTAACATATTCGAATACATTAAGATGTCTGTTCCCAGTTTTACGGCCGGGACATTTCAGCCCTAAGGCTAGTGGTGACCCCCAAATTCACCACGCTCACAAACACCATCCTTAAGGCTTGTTAACTTCATTTACCTTGACACTTCGTGGAGGAATATAAGGTTTCCTTGTCTGGGTTTCGAACCATCAAATCTTACTGCAGTATAATGTATATGTGCCTTAGCGCCTTAGCAAAGTTGATATTTATAAGTTGGTGGTGGTCCTAAACCCACCACCACTATCCCTAAGGTTCCTTAAAATAATTTTCCTTGACACCTCGCGCCAAGTTCCAGTGTTTGTTTCAGATGCAGTGGCCGAGGAACTTGGCTCATCCATCCTCATCTCAACACTTTTTGAGGCTGACGAACTTGGCTGCACTTTTTGCACCTCTGGTGTTTTTGTTCATATTTCATTTCTTTTTGTAATTCACTATGTCAATATCGTATATTGGGATTCTCAATTGTGGCGTATTGCTGGTTTAAATTTAAAATTAAAGGAGTCATTAATTTAAAGGAGTCATTAAAGGAGTCATTAAAGGACACATTTTTAAAGGAGTCATGTGTTACATGCAACATTAGTTCCCAAGGGATCTCCCACCGGGAATCGAACCCAAAACCCTGTACAAGAAAGGCGCACATGCTGGCCACTAGAACAGCAGGGAGGATTTATTCTATTAAATATCTGTCAGAGAGTTATATCCAAACGAGATTCTATATCATTTACCCGAACTACAAAATCACGATCCCTAATATCTTATTTTTCATTACCTAAATACGAAGAGTATCAACAGGGCCCAAAACCCTTGATGCTGAATCCTCGCTGCTACATCACTAGACATGGCTGGTGTTTCAATATACTTAGTTGTTCTCTACCCTTCCACATTGCGAAATTACGGAGTTCATGTCGCGCAGTTTCATACTGCCTCGGGTTTTCCTTCCAATGATATACACCTTTCAAATAACTTGTAAACTTAATAATATTTGCCACCAACATATCCTAACTGTATATAAAACTACATGAACTAACATAAATTAAAGGGGTGCTTCCGGTTGACGTGGAAGGTTGAAATGATGAACAAATTTCCCATGCTATTTAAATGGGTCTGGATGAAGAATTTTCCCATGTTATTTAAATGGGTCTTTTTTGATATAATCTCATGTTTTAGGAACTTGGAATTGGAATAAAAAAAATTGAAATTCAGTATGCTTGTACGTTTTCATTAGTATTACCTAAGTAAATCAGTAAAACTAACAATTCCAACTTTAGAGTGGTTTTATGGGGAACTGAAAAATCTTTCCCATGGTACGGTACGTATTTATAAGGGGGCACCTTTTACACCCCAAAATTATAGGGCACTTGCTGTAGGGCTACAATGATTAAATTTGACATGATTGTAGTTTTCCGAAATTAACCGACAGAAAAATTGCCAAAAGTGAATATTTTTAAGTTTTAGGGAGTCTAAAGGGGAGAGGAAGAAATTCCCCATGCTATTTAAATAGGCCTTTTTTGGACTTATAATCACATATTTTAGGTACTTGAAATTGGAATACAAACGTGAAATTCGGTATGCTTCAACGTTTTCGTTAGTATTACCTAAGTAAGTCAGTAAAAATGAAAATTTCCAACTTCAGAGTGGTTTTATGGGGAACTGAAAAACCTTTTCCATGTTATTTATATTGGACGTCTCCTAAACCCCAAAATGTTTAGGCACTTCCGGCTGGATTAGAATGATGAAATTTGGCACGATTGTAGCCTCCCGGGACTAATCTACAGAAAAATTGCTAAAATTGAATATTTTTAATTTTTAAGGAGTCTAAAGAGAGATGAAGAAATCATCATGTTATTTAAATAGGCGTTTTCGTGGAATACAAAATCTTATCTTTAGTTGAAATAGGAAAAGAAACTTGTAATTCGGGAATTGTAAGCTTAAGAGGTGTGAGGAAGTAGGCCAAGCAAAGGCGAGGGTGTGGGGGAGAACCCCCAGGAAGGCAAATTCAGAAAATATGAAGAGCAAAGGCACGAAATTCACTGTTGATGAAAATACTGATACATAAGAGATTCTCACACTGTTCACAGATAGACACGAAGTATCAAGACAATTTTTACATAACGACTGTGGTACCGGTAACTATAATATAACTCGTGGTACCAGTATATTTACGAAATCGGTTACATTTTGTTGCTAGTCTCACATTCGAACAATTGAATTTCTCATTTCTTCGAAAACTTCATTAATTTTAAATATTCTCACCTCTACAGTATCTTACTTATCAAATTAATTTCAATATCTATTTAATACCAATGACTGCAATAAAGGAAAAAATCTTCACCGAAAAAAGACAAAATATTGACTTTTCTTTTCTGGGTTTCCAACCACGAAATTTACGGCAGTATGTGTGTGTCTTAGCCCACGTTTTTAAAAGTTAACTGATTCACAGAACGTGCCTCATTAACTTGCTTAACTACTTATTACTAGCTTTCACTTATTTTACTCGCACACTGAGAAAAAATGTGGTGTACGTAAAAACGTTTGTTACATGTGTAAATCCTGTAGTTGTTGGACTTAACGTACAGTACACTAAACGTATAACTGAAAAAGTATATTTGAACGTACTTTCCGTATAAGTGTTCCGAATAAACGTACTTTCCGCACGAACGAAAAGCCTGTATGTAGGCAGTCAGGATCTCACATACAGATGGCCGTATGTAACATAGCTGACGTACGTAATGTACGGAAGATTCTTAGATGTCAGACATCCTGCAACGACATTGTGTAACATCTAAGCGGGAAAGAGAGCAGTACGTATATAGCATATGGATAACGTATATTTAGTATTGATTTATGTAGTAAACATAAGGATCCCGTATATTTGTACACTATACCGCTGTCCGGATAACGGATTTTTCTCAGTGACCTTAGCTTTTTTTCTATTAACCTAGAACGACAGGGACACGAACACAGAAACATCGAGGAGAGTTAAGATTCCAAAGGCTCTTCCACCGGGAATCGAACTGAGGACCCCATACACCAAAGGCGCACGTGGTAGCCAATAGACCAGCGAGGAGGGCACCAACTCGACCACTCAGATGATTGACAACATTATCACTATGCACATGATGTGTTCAATAGCGGAATCGTTCCCGATTTCTGATTGTAAGGACAGTTTTTTTTTTTTGCTAATGAAAACATTTCCATAGCAAATTCCTCAAATTTCATTTTCAAGCCGTTATAAGATACCTTCATGCAGAGTTTCGCATCTTTATCTCATTAAGAAGTACCTCATGGCTATTGACAGTTTTTCACCCATAAAAATTCCCATAGTACATTCCTTAAATTTTGAACCTTTACTTACACAAGTCATTACATACACAGAGAAAAATCCGTTCTCCGGACAGCGGTATATTGTACAAACATACGGTATCCTCTTGCTTACTATAGAAATCAGTACGGAGCATACGTTATCCGTATGCAATATAGGCACTGCCCTTAGATGTTATATCATGCCGTTGCAGGATGTATGGCATCTAACAGTTTTCCGTATATCACATGCTTATACTTATGTTACCTTCGCCAGCTATATGTTATATACATCCATTTGTATGAGAGATCCTGACCGCCTGTATTGTTTCATATGGAAAGTACGTATAAATGGAACACTTATACGGAAAGTATTATAAAACATGCGGTTTCAGTTATACGTCTGTTGTACGTTAAGTCCAAAAACTACAGGAATTACGCATGTAACCTATCTTTTTAAGTACGCCACCTACAATTTTTTTTCTCAGTGTAAGGTGGGTACCATTATGCAGAGTTTCAATTCTCTATCTCATTTGGAAACACCTAATCAATGATGAGAGAGTAAATGAACCGATCTCTGTTTGAGTAAGGACAGATTTTCGCCCATAGAAAATTCCATAGCACATTCCTTAAATTTCGGATATTTTTCATATTCAAGCCATTATAAGCTACCTTCGTGTAGACATTCACATCTTCATCTCATTGGGAAGTACCTAATGCCTGCGGACAATTTTTCGCCTATAAAAAATTTCCCATAGCACATCGGTCACATTTCCGACTTTTTCCATTCTCAGGTCATTATAAGATACTCTTTATGCAGAGTTTCACGTCTTATCTCATTGGCAAGTACGAAATCAATGTGATGAGCGAGTGAGTGAACCGATTTCCGCTTGACTAAGGACAGTTTTCACTCATAAAAATTTCCCATAGCACATTCCTCAGATTTCGGACTTTTTCCATACTCAAGTGATTTTAGGGTACCTTTATGCAAAGTTTCAGGTTTCTGTCTCATTGGGAAGTACCTAATCAATTTAATGAGTGAGTGAGTGAAACGATTTTTTTCCTGACTAAGAACAGTTTTTTGCCCATAAAAAGTTTCCCATAGCACATTCCTCAGATTTCGGACTTTTTCCATACTCAAGTCGTTATAGGGTACCTTTATGCAAAGTTTCACGTTTCTGTCTCATTGGGAAGTACCTAATCAATTTCATGAGTGAGTGAGTGAATCGATTTCTTGCTTGGCTAAGGACAGTTTTTTGCCTATAAAAATTTTCCCATAAGACATTCGTCAACTTTCGGACTTTTTCCGTACTCAAGTCATTATAAGGTATCTTTGTGCTCAGTTTCACGTCTCTGTCTCATTGGGAAGTACCTAATTAATTTGATGAGTGAGTGACTGAAACGATTTTTTTCCTGGCTAAGGACAGTTTTTTGCCCATAAAAAAATTCCCATAGCATATTTCTCAGATTTCAGACTTTTTCCATACTCGAGATATTTTAGGGTACCTTTATGCAAAGTTTCAGGTTTCTATCTCATTGAGAAGTACCTAATCAATTTGATGAGAGAGTGACTGAAATGATTTTTTTCCTGACTAAGGACAGTTTTTTGCCCATAAAAAATTTCCCATATCACGTTTCTCAGATTTCGGACTTTTTCCATACTCAAGTCGTTATAGGGTACCTTTATGCAAAGTTTCATTTTTCTATCTCATTGGGAAGTACCTAATCAATTTGATGAGTGAGTGAGTGAATCGATTTCTTGCTTGGCTAAGGACAGTTTTTTGCCTATAAAAACTTTCCCATAGAACATTCCTCAAATTTCGGACTTTTTCCATATTCAAGTTATTTTAGGGTACCTTTATGCAAAGTTTCAAGTTTCTATCTTATTGGGAAGTACCTAATCAATTTGATGAGTGAGTGAATGAAACGATTTTTTTCCTGACTAAGGACAGTTTTTTGCCCATAAAAAATTTCCCATAGCACGTTTCTCAGATTTCGGACTTTTTCCATACTCAAGTCGTTATAGGGTACCTTTATGCAAAGTTTCATTTTTCTATCTCATTGGGAAGTACCTAATTAATTTGATGAGTGAGTGACTGAAACGATTTTTTTCCTGACTAAGGACAGTTTTTTGCCCATAAAAAATTTCCCATAGCACATTTCTCAGATTTCGGACTTTTTCCATACTCAAGTGATTTTAGGGTACCTTTATGCAAAGTTTTAAGGTTCTATCTCATTGGCAAGTACCTAATCAATTTGATGAGTGAGTGAATGAAACGATTTTTTTCCTAAGGACAGTTTTTTGCCCATAAAAATTTCCCATAGCACGTTTCTCAGATTTCGGACTTTTTCTATACTCAAGTCGTTATAGGGTACCTTTATGCAAAGTTTCATTTTTCTATCTCATTGGGAAGTACCTAATCAATTTGATGAGTGAGTGAGTGAATCGATTTCTTGCTTGGCTAAGGACAGTTTTTTGCCTATAAAAACTTTCCCATAGGACATTCCTCAAATTTCGGACTTTTTCCGTACTCAAGTCATTATGAGGTACCTTTGTACTTAGTTTCACGTCTCTGTCTCATTGGGAAGTACCTAATCAATTTGATGAGTGAATGACTGAAACGATTTTTTTCCTGGCTAAGGACAGTTTTTTGCCCATAAAAAAATTCCCATAGCATATTTCTCAGATTTCAGACTTTTTCCATACTCGAGATATTTTAGGGTACCTTTATGCAAAGTTTCACGTTTCTATCTCATTGGGAAGTACCTAATCAATTTGATGAGTGAGTCAGTGAGTCAGTGAGCCTGAAAACTGCATATTTTGGGGGTCCAGTACTCAAATATGGTTGAAGGTAGGAATGTGAGATTTGGCATATGAGTACATCTCTCGGATATCTCCTTACATTCTAAATTTCATGTTTCTACCCTTAATAGAATCGTTTTTACAAAGCCTCGAAATCGGCGATTTTACCCAAAACTCTTGTTCGTGTATAATATGCTTACGGCAGTGCAGGCCAGTTTTCATTTTCTCCGTGGAACTTGGCTGCCATGCACTGCCGTGCATGTTGATTATGAATAGATTCATATGTACTGTATATTAGTAAAGCTGTATGTCTGTGGGAAACTATGTTGTTATTTCACTCATAACCCCGCTTTTAAACACTGAAACAACTGTGGTTAGTTTACCATATTTTTAAAAACAACACAATTTTATCTGACACTCTGCAACCCTGTCTATCGGAGATATTTCATAATAGCCTGCAGCGAAATATCACCCATTCCCTTTCTGATATTTGCTAAGAATGCAGCAGGTGTCCCTTCTGTTTCGGATGATGATCATCAGATTAAGAAAAAAGATAACCACTGTAGGAAATGACTCTGGTTTAGAGACTTGAGGAAATAGACACTTGGGCAAATGACGCTATTTCGTATAGTAATATTTTATTTATTTGATTTGTGTGTATATTTTAGGTTGATGTGGTGGTGTGGATTTACTATGTTTTGTTCATACAGAGTATTTCGATAGTGAATGTTTTAAACTAACATCTTAGAAGCCCTCCCTTTTATATATGAAAGTAGAATCAATACCCGGCTTAGGCATACACTTAAAACAATGTCAATCGAACTTATGAAGTAATATCTGATTATTATTATTATCATATCATTTAAATACGATCTAGATAGGCCCTATATTTATTGCTGCATAGCACAGCAGAAGATAGAGTAATCGCTGAAACAGCGAATAGTCAAAAATAGTGAAATAAATTCATTACAGAACTGGATTGTGAATGTTTTCTTTCTAGGTTATACTTTTATGCGGATAAGTTTAATATCTTTTCTTTTTTTCTTGTACTTTTCTTCTTTCTTGTTATGTCTTTCTTTCTTTCCACAGTGTAACCATTCACCTCATGTCATCTTTAATCTAGAGACTGCCTTATCCAAAACACGGTTAATATATTTATTTTGGTTTCACTACTAGGTCGCTACAGTTTTTGGCTACCGTTGCAATAGAGATGACATGAGAGAACAGGGGTTACAAAATAATGAACAGAACAAAAAGTGAAACAGGAAAATGGCATGTGGCACGTCAAATGATCTTGTCTCGGTGCTCCCCAGGGTTGCCTTTCATTGGGCCCAGGGTCAAACTTCGAAATTTTAAATGGAAACATGCGTCCAGTACTTGATTGATACCTCGTTCGATAGATCAAACATTAAACAACGATGTGGCAAAAGATTTTTCATTTCGGTCACCGTTTTCAAAATGGCCGCCAAGACATGGTGCCTGTATCATATAAAACGTCTAGTACCACTAACATGAAAACGGTTGGAGATAAATGAACAGAATAAAGCTTGTATAGGAAATCACAGAGGTATTTATGATTCCGCGACTCGAGAACGATGCAACAAAGGAAAAGATGATTAAAGTAAAAGTGACTTAATGGAAAGGAGGAAATATAATTCTTAGGTAATTCTTTCCGACCTCTCTCCGTAGCGGGTGAAGCCGGAATGAATGGTAAAATTTCAAATTAGAACCCTACTTTTACTTGCTATAGTTATGGTTTGTGTGAAACCTTGTTATGTACAAGTAACTGGTACTGTAATTTAAAAAATGATGTGACATTCGGTTTGAAGGGTAACACCCACTTGTATTGCAAAGTGTGATTTGATAGGAAAAAAGAAGCAACTGAAATGCGAAGCAAAACTTTGATAATACATTATTAATTATTATGCTGGTTATGTTAACTATTAATTTTCATATTAGTGGTACTAGACGTTTTATCTGATAAAGGCACCATATCTTGGCGCCCAGTTTCAAAATGGTGACCGATATGAAAAATCTTTTGCCACAGTGCTCTTTAGTTTTTAAAGATCTATCGAACAAGACATCACTCGACTCATGTTTCTATTTAACCTTTTGAAGGTGGGCCCTAGGACCCAATAATAGACGGCCCTGGGGAACACCGAGACATCATTCGACGTGCCCCATGCCATTTATCTGTTTTACTTTTTGTTTTATACATTTATCTCCAACCGTTTTCATATTAGTGGTACTTAAAGGTTTATCTGATTCAGGCGCTATGTCTTGGCGGTCATTTTGAAAACGGTGACATATATGAAAAATATTTTGCTACAGTGCTCTTTAGTTTTTCAAGATCTATCGAACAAAATATCACTTGTCCCATATTTCCATATAAATTTTGAAGTTGGACCCTGGATTCCCACGAAGAACAACCCTGGGGGACAGCGACAATACCATTCGTTATACCTCATGGCATTTCTTGTTTGAGTTTTTCATTTATCTTCAATCATTTTCCCAAAGATTAAAATGGGCCACCTGTATATATATATATATATATATATATATATATATATATATATATATATATATATATATATATATATATATATACGAGGGTAGTAATAAAGTAATGATAATTGTTGGAAAAAACAACTTTACTTACATTTTTAACCAACATCAATGTGATCACCTTCAAAATATTCCGTTTGTGCCTGCACACACTTACTCCATCGACGTTTCCATTGCTGATAACATCTGTGAAAGTCATATTTTGGGATGCCTGGCAAAGCCCGTGTTACAGCTGTTTGAATGTCTGCTTCTGCTTCAAAATTGTTTCCTTTAATAACTGTTTTCATCTTTGGGAACAGAAGAAAATCATACGAGGCGATGTCCGGCGAATAAGGAAGGTGTGATAGCACTGTAATAGGTTTTGATGCCGAATACTGGGAACAGACAATGCAGCCGTCACAGTCCTCTGGCCATCTTTTTGTTGCTGTGTGAATTTTTTTGGAACCAGTTTGACACGCTTTTCACAGTCACAAATTTTCAGTTAATATCAGACGCACTGTTTCTTGATTCATGTTCAGTTCATTCGCAATCATTTTCACGATTAAACGTCTATCCGCTTGCAAAAGTTCCCTCACCCTGTCTGTGTTCTCTTCCGTTCGTGTTGCTGTGGGTCACCCACTGCGCTGTTCATCTTCAATTTTTGTTCTGTCTTCAGCAAACATTTTGTGCCAACGATACACTTGTGCCACTGATAACGCTTCATTTCCAATGGCCTGCTGAAGCTTTCGGTACGTTACCGCGGCAGCTCCAGAAGTTTCACACAGAAGAAGATTGCGTAGCGCTGCTCAATATTACGTGCTTCCATTGTTGTGACAGAGGTCCAACACACGACCGCGCTCTTCAACCTCTAACTCCACAATATATAGCATTTCGTAAGTGCCACATGCTTTGCTAGTGGAGCAGGCCCAAGGTCACACGCTGGCGGCGGTTTTAGTCTGCAGGATTGCCAGCATCAGCTGATAAAAAATATTACTTTATTGCTGGACCTCGTATACAGGGTGGTAGGTAAATCAAACGAAAAACTTTGGGAGGTGATTCCTTATATGAAATGGAAGAAAAAGTTCTAATAAACATGGGTCGAAAAAAAGTCTCCTTTCAGAGTTATAAAACGCCGAATATTCGAAAAATCAAGTTTCAAAACGGCCTGGCTTAGAAACTATAGGGTCTATCCCAAGCGGTTTAAGGAATTACACAGGAACTACACTCTGTAAAGAAAAAATAGCGACACCTCAATTCTCAAACTAACTCACACAGAAAACCATAGTTGCAGCCCGTTAGAAGAGGAATAGAAGGAAATGAAGAGTGGGATAGTTCATTTGCGTTATCTGTGACACCTGTGGTGTAGGACATCGCTTGTCAATTGTTTGTGTATCAGTAGTATTTTCGATAGATGGCACTGAGTTCGTCTCGTAAATTATTGTAGTAAGAATTCTGCATTGCATTTGTGATGTGTAGGCTGAGGTAAATAGCATTTTATGATTGTTCTTTGCTTTCTCATTGTTTGGACAGTGTGTCAAGTGGCAAAATTTTTGTTGTGCAGTGTTGTTTGTGTGTGATATTGTTGCTACATGTGGACTGTAAACAAATAAGATGGGTAAGAAATGTGAGTTGTGGCAAATCTCTAAAGGAATAGATGGAATTCTGAAAATCCATCATTCTACGGCAGGAAGAGTAATTCACAAGTGCAAACAGCATAACAAATCGTCCCTTCGTCAACAGTGTCAAAGAAAAAAGAAAGCATCACCCAGAGCAGATTGCTAAATGAAATCAATAGCACCGCAGATTTAATGAGTGATTTCCCCCAAAATCGCTTTTGTAGTTTGACATGATCTTGGAACTGCAGTTACTTGTACAACTGTATTGTCTTGATTGTATGAAGAGGATATTACAAAGAAAAAACCGCGTAGAAAGTCGAAACTGACAAAACACAGAGGACTTCAACATGTAGTTTTGTGAGTCGATATGCAACTTGGACTTATGACAACTGAAAGCATGTCGTTTTCTTCATTGAAAAGAAGTTTAGAATAGTGGGAAACGATAGTGGTGTGAAGTTGTGGATACAACAAGCAAGGAACTTGACAAGGATTTTGTTTAAGAGATTCAAATATTCAGTTACTGAGTGATGATATGGGCATGGTTCACCGTTAAAGACGTCAGAACGACGGATATATGTGAAGGATCGTTTGATGCACGAAAATATCTTCAAATTCTGGCACGTAAAGTTCTTACAACAGCTAAAGATGACTTTTCTGAAGAAGATATGGACTACTTCCTTTCCCAGGACGATAATGCTTCATGTCACCGAGCCAAAATTGTTAATACGTGGTTCAAGAATATGACTATTTAGAGACTCGTGTGGCCTACAAACTCACCCGACATGAATCCAGTTGAAAATTTGTGGATCAATATGAGTAGAAATTTCAATAGACGACTATCTCAAATAGAATGGAATTCAAGGAACAGATAATCCGGGTTTTATTCCGTGATATCGAGGTTGCATTTTGCAATAGCCAATGCGGGAAGCCCATGGTGCACATACAAAATACTAGTTTGGTGTATCGTACTTCTCGATGTTTGCACACAATATGTCTTACCCTAAAGAAATTCCATTTCTTGTTTTCTGCTATTGTTGTTGATCTTTTTCAGTTTTATGAATTACTCTTCCTACAAACGATTTTGCTCAAAACACACATAGCTACTTATATATGCATATAAATTCACTAAATTCATGTCAAAAGCCTGAAACTCTGGCGCAAGTATTAAGAATGAACTGCTCATTAGGAATATGCCTTGTAATATTATCAGGAATTCATGTAAAAATTCATATTGATTAAAGTATGTTGAGAAAACCATATTAGAGCAAGTGTCGCTATTTTTTCTTTACAGAGTGTATTATGCATTCTGTCTAAATATCCATTATTTCAGAATTCACCGGTACCAGCGAATCCAACGCACCTTTATCCTTAAAGGAGTATCCCTACACTTCAACTTCCTTTTTACAATTCGTTTCGCGGATAACGGAGGATGGTAAAACATGGATATTTAGATAGAGCGCATACTAGTTCCTGGGTAATTCCTTAAATCGCCTGAGATAAATCCTATAGTTTCTAAATCAAGGTGTTTTGAGACGTGATTTTTCGAATTTTCGACGTTTCATAACTTTGAAAGGAGACGTTTTCCGACCCATGTTTATAAGAGCTTTTTTTTCTTCCATTTCATATAAGGAATCACCTCCGGAAGTTTTTCGGTGGAGTTACCTACCACCCTGTATATATATATATATATATATATATATATATATATATATATATATATATATATATATATATATATATATATATATGAGTTATTCGAGAAGGTTTTTGTTATGATAGGTCCGAGAAACTCCCAGGTTCTATGCCTGAAAGGAAGACTGCAAACTAAACTAACTGATTTGAAGCTTGTCACATTCTTTTTTCATTTATAGAGCAGAATTTACGAGGGAACAACAAACAAGATATGTCTGATAACTCTTTTAGGATTTCCACTTTTTGAGATAAATTTTACACTTTCAGTCAAACAGCTACTGTTTCCTTACTATTTATCGTAGGATAATGATTCATATCTCGTTTTTTATTAGAATAAAACATCTTTCAACGGTACCACTCGCTTGTTCGTATTAAACACCAGAAACGGAAAAATCGGGAGTTTTTCGATTTTTTAAAAATTTTTGCGCACCTCTGTCTTGGGCCTGGGTTCGCGTAGGAATCTGAAAATTTTGTGAAAAATACGTAGTTTCGCATACAATGCGTGTGCAAATTTTCAATCTTGTATCTTGAAAACTAAGGGCGTGAATTTTTTGGTGAAATTTGCCTTAAGGAAAACAAAGTCACACCCTCCGCCCCCATTTGGCGCCGCCAAGTTGACCATCCGGTTCCAATATGCATCTGGGATGTTTTCTGGTCCATGCTTGACCTGACTAATAAAAAACGGCTTAAATATCTATTATAGGACCTAAATAAGCGATCAAAAGCAACACTACTCCGTGGTAACAAAAGTTACCATAAATCCTAAATGGGGTAGTGTGCATAGTCCCTTTCTATTCTTGAAGTCCTAAAAAAATAAAACTTATTTTTACTCCATTTCTTAACTTCAATTTTGGAACACTGAAAAGTCATTCTAAATTATAAATACATATAGTATGAAGGGATAATTATTTCTATTTTCAGTTCTGCAACCTCGGCTCAAGAAAGTTCTGGATCCGCCCCAGAATATTTGATAGTTTTGCTATCAGTGGTGTAATTCTAAATAGTTCGTAATTGGCCACTCCCTCTTTCCTCTCCTTAATTAGAACTGCAAACTATACAAGTATCTGATATTCAACAAAACACACACTATGTTTTATATAAAAAATAAAGTACTTTTACGAAATTTCACTGAACATTTTAATTTAAAATCAGGAGACGGGGGTGCCTCTTTATCGACCCATTTCAATTTCAAACAGGAGAATGATGGAAAATCAGAAAAGCAGTAACAATTGTACGAAAACCTTAATGAATATACTATACACTATACAGGCATTGTGTCAAAATCGAATAATTCTTACGAAAATTGTAGCAGTTAAACTGGAGGGGGGAAGGAAATAAGTTCATTTCCTCATTCTCGATTTATTTTAAGTCCAAGTAGTAAGAATAATTGTGAAGCCTCTAAAAATGTGCACCTTACTCCACTACCTAGCACAATATCCTTTTTTTTTTCTTTTTTTTTCTTACCGAAAGTTACAATAGAATATTGTTTTTAAATTTAGGGTAGGAGTAATCCACTCCACATAAACGGGGCTAAATTCTTCGCTCATTCTTGACTGATGTGAATTCCAAGCACTCCGGGTTCTGGGAAAGCATCAAAGAAATATACTGCAGCTACCTGATATTAAATTGAAACTAAATATCGGTTTAACATTTTAAGAAATTTATCATGGAAAATATTTATAAAAATCCCCCAACACCAGGTATTTGACTGTGACTATTCATGCTGGTAACTTGCGGATCATTGCTTTAACCATTTGATTCTCTCGTTCGGCGAAGAACAAATTTATCCATAATCTCTTGAATAGATATCTACAAAAATACCTACATTTTAAACTCACAATATTTTCTTTTCTCGTAATGACACTCTCACTTTAGATGAATAATTTAAACAAATTCATAAAATAATCTACTTTTGAGAATTTGAAAGATAGAGAACGTTAGTTTGTTCCACAGTTTTATAATATCCAAAGTAAAAAATTGTATGTGCCACCTAAGATGATTCTTAAAACTATTTAACAGGGGCTATTTATAATATACCGTTAATCGCATCTATATATTAATAGCGGTGTCTGTGAACAAAAAAACTTCAGATTCAAATTGAAAGTGACTATGTTTCTTCAGATTAATGACAATGACTCTCATGGACTTTATGGGCTCGCATCAATAATGTTCTGCACCTGTTGTATGACCCATACTATTCGAATGCTGTGTGCGCTTTTTATATTTGGCTATAGGTGAAATCCAGTTACATCAAAAACTTTCAATTAATTACAAACTTTGTGCAAGAATGACCCGGTGACTTTTAAAAATCTTGCAATCCCAGAACAGTTGTCTTTTGCGTATATTGCAATAATCATAGTTCATCTCTTCACTTTGTATCTTTTAAATTATTTTGTTAATTGTGTTAACTGAGGATCTGCTACTGACACTCTGAGAAAGTAAATCGCCAACAATTAATACGCGTATAACTTTAGCCGCACAATCACAGTTCTTAAATACCTTACGTACCCAGGAGCCCCATATACACGTGTGTATCTTTAATTATTATCACGTTTATCTACGGTAATGGACTACATCCTGAGTGTATTATTAAATTGATTCTCGGATGTTTTCTACGGGGTGGCAAGGTTACTTTTCGCTTTTATCAGTTATAATTGGATAAATTATTGAAAACCGACTCATAAGACATCCCGGAAAGCAGAAAACCTTTCTAGGAATGAGCAGCTTGGTATAAAAGGAACAGCTCGTTAACCAAGCATTATCATTTGATCGTAATCGACACTGGTAACAATATTTAACATCATGAAGGTTTTGGTAAGTACGTAAAAATATTTTTTGCTGCTATAAAGGGGATTTATTTTGATATGAATACTCTGAATAACAACAACAAATTTAATTTTCTAGCACTCTTATATTCAGAGGTTTACTGAATTGATTTTCGAATGTTCTCTACGGTTCTTGATGGTTGTATTTATAACACACATATAAATGAATCTCAAACGTGTATTTATGATATTAATTTGTTTACTCATTTACAAGTAGTTTCTGTATTCTGATACAATCGGCATTCGCAATGTGAAATTTTGATTTCTTGATAAGCAGAACATTTAAGAAAAAAGGTTTGTTTAGTAAACATATTGGGTCTTATGCAGAGTCGTTCTGACGCATGATTAGTGCCATACTAAAGAGTTCGATTAACCTATGGTAATTGCAGTAGTCAGACCTTTAGTATGACGCTAATCATATGTCAAAACAACTCTGCATAAGGCCCATTGTTTTCACGTTCCTGAGTATGTTTATCTAGCACGTTATTAGACTCTACTCGCTGCAAATTTCTCAACTTGACAGAATAGTATTATAATACGTTCTTCTAATTCGTTAACAATATAATATGTTCTAATTCTCTTTACACGTATAATATTTTCCGTTGCCAGGAATGTAATGAGGTATATACGGGACTAAAGCGTATGCTTAACTAATATTTTTATAGTTAACTGTGTACTCATCTTAAATTTACGAAAGAACAAACGAATATGGTGCTGAGTATATGCTATAATTTTCAAAAGAATTTAGTATATACCCACAATTAAGTTGAGCATTACATCACTGTCTTTTATTATTTTAGGCTCTTCTCGCCCTCTTCGCCCTCGTGGCTACTTCTTTTGCTGAAGAATCTGCCAGAGACAAGAGAGCTATTGGTCTTGGTCTAGGAGGTATTGGATTAGGATATGGAGGATATGGTCTAGGCTATGGAGGATACGGACTTGGAGGTATTGGATACGGAGGTATTGGTGGATACGGACTTGGACGTATTGGATACGGAGGTATCGGCGGTTATGGACTTGGTGGATTCTATGGTTAAACCTAAAAAAGAATGTCAACGCATAGTCTCGAAGAACCTGTATCCAAATTGTAGTTAAATATATCTTATCGGCAATACAATACTTGTAATTGTTATTGTTCCCATTAGTGTTATTCATTTAAATGATCATTATCTTACATTAAAGTCATTGGCGTAAATATTTCGTTAGGGAGGCATGGATACTTACTTCCTCAATGATTTTAGTTTCAGTGTTTGGTCGAATGGTATTTTAGGGGTTCAAAAGTAGGGCATGATAACCACAGTCCGCTCTAATTATGCGTATGACTAAAATGGCGTGAAATGCAAATGTTCAAACGTCTTCGTTTTTTTTTTTTTTTTTTCAATCAATTGAACTCTACAACGATGCATCGCTCAATTCATTTATTTCTTAGGTTATTTGTGACTAGTGATACTGTGCATTGTAGAAGCAAACGGAAGATTGTTTTTCTCAAATTTTCATCATCTTAACCTTCAAAATTTTCAATCTCAACAAACAGGAGTAATTATCTTTAAGCTTTTATGAAAAGACATGCTTTGTTTTATGAAAACATTTTTATCTTCTTTTTTATTAAAGTTTTCATGAAACGTGATTCGAGAGCTGAAGTGATTTTGCCCCTTGCGTTTGAATCGTGTCAACCATTCACATAGGTTTTATTGGAAAGCCTGAAGGAAAGTATACGCAGTGTTTCATAGAAATGTTTTCTTTAATTTATCGTCAATAAGCTTTCATAATATAGTGTAAAGTCATCCTTAGATTTAATTTCAATCCCGAAACTTTAGAAGTATCTGTTATTAGAAATAGAACGCATTATGAGCCATAAAAATTGGAGAATCTTGACGAAATTCTCTCGAAGGATTTTTGTAATCTGGGGCTGAGACCTAAATGAGCTCCATCATTATTGATCAATTTCGAAGAGTTATCATGGACATATTCTTCAAATTGAGCAGATCAAGTTCACTACTTCATTCAACCACAAACATTGAATATTATAGGAATCCCTCAAAGAATGTTGTATCAAAATCGAATAATTTTAACGAAA
The DNA here is from genome assembly GCF_964235325.1 of Thermobia domestica. NCBI lineage: Eukaryota > Metazoa > Arthropoda > Insecta > Zygentoma > Lepismatidae > Thermobia > Thermobia domestica. The sequence goes on along the minus strand of NC_137462.1, from coordinate 123,418,699 downwards.
GATATCGTGAAACATACATTTTTAAAAAGAAGTCATGGGAAGGAGAGTTAAACTCACTGGCATGTTCTTGTCAGGTTTTACCTTAATAGAGTAGGGAAGATTGGGAAGCCCCAAATAATTTATACGACGATTCTACCAAAATTTAACACGTTTGGGAAAAGTTACTAAGGAAAATTAATTCATTATCATGTCTTGTGAATAAGGAAATTTTGGGATTCCGGGGAACTTACTATCTATTATCCAATTATTATCTATTATCATTGATTGACCAAATTCAACTTTAAACAATGGAGATGATCTGAAATCCCAAAACAAAATATACACTATGTGTCAAAATATAATAACTTTTACCTAACTTACACTGGAAAACTTTTTTGTTATTACATTAAGTATAGAAACAAACTTACTTACAAATGGAGTACATAAATACTGCTTGAATCGAATGGTAGAAGCTCACTTAAACTTACGTCAATAAAATTAGCTAAATGATGCATTGGACTGGAGAATCGACGCGAAAGATTGTAATGTTATTTATTCATTTATTTAATGGAGATTTTCAACTTATCCGTTACTAATTCCAATCACAATTAACGCGAGTGGTTCTTAAGCTTCCAAGAAAATATAAATTTTATCTCATCAAAAATATTTATTTATTTATTTATGAAAGTTATCGTGAAACATGATCTTAGATTTGAGATAATGCAAAATCATTTTGAAACCTGTAACGTACTGTTACAGTCTTTATAATGGATTTTTTTATTGGAAAGGGTCTAACTTTTTACAGATTCTGTACTATGAAAATTTTTCAAAATATGTTTCGATTCATATAATATAATTATTCGTTTATCGTCATACTCAAAATTAATATTTAAGTTTAATACAAGTTAGTAGAAATTATACTTTCACGACTAATACTTTTATTTACACATTATTTCATGATAATTTCAGAGTTAAGGGTATTTTAAAACGAATAGATATGGAAATTATTATTTTATTGTTATTCGAAAATATAGGCCCGCTATTGGGTGAAAATCTCTTGGCATTAATCACCAATCTAAATTTGGCAGAATACTTTAGACCCCTCCGCCTCGTTTGACATACCCTGATCCTCCCAAAATCTAGTTGTATCCAGATTTTACCAATTTTCTATTTGTATTATATTCTCCGCCGCCAAATTTCCTTGCTATGATTGGTACTACTTTCTGATACTAGCGAAACAACCGCACTTTCGTAGCACTACGCGGGCGACTGCTTCGAGAGAAGACACATTGTTTCTGGCTCCAGAGAATTTAAGGTTTTTACGAACTGAAAGCTGCAATAAGAAGGTAAAATAGCTTAAGTATAAATTAAACCGTTTGGAAGCCGTGGGAGCAAATAATGTACTAAATAGCAAGTGAAAATAGACTACAAACAGTGAAAATTAGTGAGATGCAGCAAACTGCTTAAGTAACGCCACGTTTGAAGCTAAGTGATAACCATGAACATGATTCAGGCCTAGCTTGTGATTTTTATCATTTTGAAGACAGTGTGAGGATTCGTGTTTTCCCAGATATCCCCATTACCTGTAACGTTTGTCCTATATGTTAGAGTCACGGGGGGCCTAGCTGGATATAGCCTTGTTAGAATACATACTTATAGTTAGTGTAACATTGTTCTTTCATTAGTAACATGGCGGTAGTTTTGGTGTTTTTGGAAGTTAGATTAGTTTCAATAATGTCTGAGTAAACTTAGACAGGGTCTCCCGCTTACTCCCGGAATGAGTACCGGCTTCCGTTAAGAATGGGTTAAATCGTCATATCTTAGGGATTCTCTTCCCTTCAGGAAGGGGACCCCTCATTTCTCTGTTCTTCTTCCTCATAAATAGTTCAATTACAACTATCAGTTAAATTACAGAGCTATAAATTAATCAGCAATAGGGCCATTTAGATCCTAAATCAGTTTACCCCCACTTTTCGATTGTCAGAGCCGATTTAAAGAAAGAAAATCTGGATACTTGATTAGCTTGTGTACAATAATAGATTGGGTGTTGTGTTAAATCTAGTGAGGAGAAATATGGTTAACATGGTTTCAAAGATGGGGTGAATTCATTAACTTCTGTTTGATCGCTTTCAACCCCAAATAACATGAATAAGCCTCTAATATTAAACAAAGCGCACATTATGTTCCATCAAATACAAAAATTTTTCGAAATTTTCACGGAGTATATTTTAAAAATATATTGTAGAAATTTTCATTCATTTCCTCATTATTAACCAATTTCAACTCCAAGCAGGGGAGATGATTGGAAGTCCTCACATAAATGTATATATCATACAAGTATTTCACTAGGTTTGTTTTAGAAAATTAACATAAAAGATACTCTTTTTAAAATGGTGGAAGGGAAGCTTAACTTATTATCTCATAATTTACAGATTGAAACCCCAAATAGTATTAACCCTCCGTGGTCACTCTGGAGTCTGACAGACCCCAGATCAATTAATTTTTGTTCTTATTTCTTTTCTGTTGTTTTTTTGAAAACTTTTCCATCCATATAAATTCAATTGGTAACACTGCCTGTTTTTATGGCTTGTAAACTGCGTCAATTGCGAACTGTCTGCTATACAAGACGGTTGTGAAGTGTATTTGGGGTCCAACAGACCCCAGTGTTACCGGCACGTAAGCGTTTGCTTCTTTTGTTCGCTTTTTAATTCAACCTATTTTCCTTTATTTCTGACATTTCTATTTATGAAATATGTCTCAGAGTAAGTTAAAAGAAGATGAAAAACTTGAACTTTTGCTTGCCAATAATGATGGTGACAATGGTATAGAAGATTTTAGTATTTTCTTAAAGTACAATTACCAAAGCGTTAACCTTTTCAGGACCAACGGCTAAAGCGCTGAGCCAGCAGTTTAAAACCTCCGTAGCTCGACTATCAATTAACGTAGAGAGATGATTTAGGTGTCTATCTCTTCCGGAAGGATGAAACTTTCCAATCGTGTGCATTTCATCCACATCAGGGGTCTCGAAACGGAAAGCTAGGGGGGAAATTATGGGAAAGACTAGCATAAGATACACAACTTATGAATTCTTCGAAACAAAAAGTAATTGCTCCGTGTGCTCAGGCGATACAGACATTCTGACCTCACTAACAACGTTAGATCCCAAGCTAAACACTCGTTCACTGGGAACACTCGTAGCTTCCACCGAAATGTATTTCCTTGCTAACTTTGCCATTTTTTGGAAGCTCCTTACTACATCGGTGACACCACTCTAATGGGTTAAATTCAAAATCACAATGTGGTAATGAGTAATACTTCTCCATTCCTTTTCCTTTGCTACACTTAATATTTTCCACGAAGGAAAGAGGCAAAACCTTTTTATTAGCTACTTTTCCAGGTAGACATGAATATTTGAATGTTTGAGCAACATTTACTATAGTTGGTGGTGTTAACATCAATTCTTCCTGCACTAACGATTATATCTTGATCTTATCCTCACTATTAACAAAGAAACTTTTAAATCGAGGATCCAGAAAGCAGCGCTTTTGAATCATGATCTTGGTTGACTCTCGTAGATATCTCTGTGCAAAAGAATGTATGATTTGTTTCTGTACTTCCTTTACTACGTCTTCTACTGCTCAATCTAGAAAATGGTGGTCATTTTCATAATATTCCCAGAAAACCTCTATACTTACATCGAATGTTTGTTTTTGTATTTCTTCGGTACCCTGGATTTCTTCAATGCCTTGTCCTCTTCAGTGCTTTTGCTTGCTTCACTGTTTTGTCTTATTCGGTGAATTGCATATTAGTGCAGTCAAATTACCGAAAAGTACGGAACAAATTAGTAACAAGCTGAAAGTTGATACAGATGTTGGAAATGATGTTTTAAACAACATACTAAAAGTTTCCTGAAATCCCACCTGACCTTCGCCCGCCATATTGGAAAATGGCCGCTGCAAATGTCAAATGAACAATACCCAGCTAAAATAGCAATATCTACGTTAGGGTTGAACATAAAGAGATAAATCTAGTGTCGTTTTATAGAACAGATAATTTATATATATATATATATATATATATATATATATATATATATATATATATATATAGAGAGAGAGAGAGAGAGAGAGAGAGAGAGAGAGAGAGAGAGAGAAACAATTTTTCATTAAAAAAATATACGTTTAGAAATATCTAGTTCTAGATTCTAAAATTCCGAAAACTACGCTATTCTGAATTCTATATTCCACTATACACTATTACCTTACCTGCATCTTGCATCTTTGATCAGGCACGTAGCCAGGGTTTCGTAATAGGGGGGTCCGTGACGAAACACTGCGGTTATCACACCAGGGGCTGGATCGTTCTAAACTATTTTACCGGCAACATATATTAGTTCGTTTAGCCAGGGGGGGGTAGTGACATGAAATATTGTGGTTTCACACCAGAGGCTCGATAAATCTAAACTATTTTACTGGCAACATACCTATATTAGTTTATTAAGACAATAAAATGAGGATATATTAGTAAGTAATTTTAATAACAAACTATAAAGAAATCTGCAGTAAAAGAATATTTTAAAATATCGAAAAAGATATAGTCTTTCGAGGACATTCGAACTCTGTTCGTCTTGTCTTCTTTCTTCTTTTTCTTATCTTCGTTTATTGCCGTCAATGATAGCAATGAGATCTCTTTGGCAGTAAAGACATCCTATAAAATGGATTAGTGTTGCTGCGAAATTGAAAATTTCTTTAACACGTGTAATTGGAATCTATGTTGCCAGGCTCATATTATTGGTGATTGGGGCATTTCTTAAGTTCTACCTGAGAGTCTGTCTGATCGAACCGGTTTATCTATTGTCACTTGTAGTCTATAGGATTAGGATGGAGTTAGATCGAATTCGGAATGCTCCGTTCCGATAATGTCCATTTTAAACTTGAACCTCTTCCGGTTTCCTCCAAACAAAGCTCCTCATAAAAAAAGAGTAACCAAACGTTTGCTGTACTTTTATATTTTAAGGTTGATTCTTCTTTTTCTCGTTTCTTTTTGTTTAATCGTTCCTTAATTTTTTCATTTATGGTTTCGAAGGGGGGGTCCGGACCCCCCGGACCCATCCCTTGGCTACGTGACTGCTTTGATGCATCTATCTAATTAAGAATTGTATTAGCCCAATACCGAATATTTTGCCCAGTACCAAGAAATCGTACGGTAACTTTTTTTTTAAAAAATCTTCAACGGCTTTGAAGTTGTGAATGGATTTAGGATAGAGTATGCTATCTTTTAGACTTAAATTTTGTTATATGTCTAGTAGCATTGTATGGACGGAAACTGTCTGTCTCTCTATTTTTTCTTGTAGGTAGAACGGGATGCTACCTTGAGAGGAAAAATCAAAATTATCCTTTTTGATGGAGGACGCAGTACAACAATAATAGCAGCCATCTTCAATGAGCGGCATCCTAATCGTAAGCCGGTGACAGAGAGTGCTGTACGAAAACTAATCCGTAAATTTAGGGCAACAGTAAATGTTGATAATTTACCACGACCAGGACGACCACGAAGTGCAACTCTCCAGACACATCAGCAGCTGTGTTGAGGTATTGGTGAAAAGTCCTACAAAGAGTGTGCGATGTCTATCAAGTGAACATAATGTTAGTGTCAAAAGTGTCCAAAGATTCTTAAAAACGGAGAAGTGGCACCCTTACAAATTACAGTTGGAATAAAAACTGTCAGAGACTGATCCTGATAGACGAATGGAGTTTTGCGAATAGACGTTGGCCCAGACAGCTCATGACCCAGTATTTCCTCATAACATTGTTTTTAGTGATAAGGCAAATTTCTATGTAACAGATGAGGTTAACAACCAAAATGTTCGGTATTCGATAAATAAAATTCTTAATTGGGTAGATGCATTAAAAATGCAAGGTGCAAGTATAGTAATGGTGTGGTGTGGATATGGAGTGAAAAAAAAAATTGGACCTGTTTTCATTGATGGGATCTTGGATGCTCCACAATATGGACATATGCTTGAAAACACTGTTATGCCACTTGTGTTGAACGAGCAAGGGATATTTCCTCAATATTGGGAACAAGATGGGGCACCGACTCATTATGGTTATAATGTAATCGACAGCTCAATGAACAGTTACCAGATTGCCGGATAGGTCAGCGTGGACAAGTTGAGTGGCCAGCAAGGTCCCCCAACCCAACTCCGTCGGATTTTATCTTTGAGGGCACCTTAAAACTATTGTCTACCAATGTAAAATTAATAACATTGGCCACCTGAAAAGAAGAATAATTACGGCCTATGAACAAATATCACCGACTATGCTTCGCAGAGTGCACATGCACTGGGTCGCCCGCTTAAGGATGTGCATACAACAGAATGGTGGACATGTTGAACAAGCCATGTGATTGTAATTGTCTCATGTAAATGTGAGATGTTACAAAGTTTATTTTTCACTTTATCCTTCAATTCGAAACTTCGCACAGCCCATTTTATAGCATTTCACGCATAACTTATCCTAAATATATTCAAACTTCAAAACCGTTGCATGTTTTGGAAAAATAACCTTACCTTTGGATTTCTCTTTGAACGAGGATGTTTAATCGTCATACGACCACGTTACTACTTAACATAAACAAGTTGATTCCAAGATGGCGGACGACAACCTTAACCACGTCATAATGTTTCCCCCCTCCCACCAACTTTGATCCCTATTGACTTAGGATCGATTGCCTTTGCAGTTTCTCAAATATTTAGCCCGATCCAGACTTTGTATTTCACTTTAAAAATATCATCTTTCAATTACTTCGGAAATTTGGACATTTTCCAATATGGTGAACGAAGAAGTTGTGGATTTTAGTATGTCATTTAAATAATCTTTACCAACATCTATGTCAAATTTCAACTTGTTAATAATTACTCCCTATGGTCCAATAAAATTTTAAATCAGTTTGACAGTAGTTTTCGGAATTTTAGAATTAAGAGCCAAACATTTCTAGAGCTATACTTTTTATGAAAAATCTTCTCTATAAAAATATTGTGTTATCTATGTTCTACAACACGACACTAGATTTATCTCTTTACGTTCAACCCTAACGAAGATATTGGTATTGTTCATTTGACATTTGCAGCGGCCATTTTCCAATATGGCGGGCGAAGGCCACGTGGGATTTCAGGAAACTTTTAATATGTTGTTTAAAACATCACTCCCAACATCTGTATCAATGTTCAGCTTGTTAATAATTTGTTCCTTTTTTCATTAAAATTTGAGCTTTATTTATTGAACTATATCTTCCGTCAGCTGACACAACATGGGCCATATACCTGAGGCTGTGACGTGGTTTTCGGAAGATATTGCCTCACCCATTTATTGCAATGGCTTGTAAGCTTCTGCTAACGTTTCAGCCAACTTAATATCTCAAGTCTAAAATCAGATTTGCGTGTCTCTGAGCTAGGAAACGAGACTGTACATCCTTCTGCTCATTGAGTACCTCTAGTTTTGGTAAACAAGATCCCCATCGAGTATGTGGTAGGCGATTTCGTATGTTGCATTGAAACCAAACAAAACAGTCCTCAAACAGGACACAACAGTTCTTAAACCGAAACGAACTATTCTACAAGCATTGTAGAGTTGGAAACACTTAATCTCGTGGTATTGCAAGTAGATCAATGACTTCCTGTCGATATTTGCATCATCAGCAATTTTTACCTATTAGTTTAAAAATTACAGAGGCGTTCAAAGATGTGTTCCACCAGTATGTAAGTATGTTTATTATTTCTTTTAGCTTCACAGGAAATGAATTACATCCTGAATGCATTATTAAACTTATTCCCGTCTGTTTTCTGTGGGTATCAATTATTTTTTGCTCTTAGCAGTTATAATTGGAGAAATCGACTCACAAGACATCCTGGAAAGCAGAACAGTTTTCAAGAACAAACACTAGTATAAAAGACAGCTCGGTCACCAAATATTATCATTCGATCATAATCGATATTGATAACAAATTACTTAACAATCATGAAGGTTTTGGTAAGTTAAATATTTCTTCTTATTATAAGTTTAATTTAGTTTCACATTAATAATTGAATAACATCAGGAAATTTGATCCTCTAGCAGTGCTGAACTGAGAGAATTTGTGATTTTATTGGAGTAACTGTTAAGGACATAAGTAATCCTCTATTTTTTTTTTTTTTTTTTTTAAGATTTACGATTGTTATTATGTACACAGAGCCGTAGCTAGAGATTTCGGCGTCTGGGGCGAAGGAGTATTAGGTGCATTTTACACTCATTATTATTATTATTATTATTATTATTATTATTATTATTATTATTATTATTATTATTATTATTATTTACTTAAAGAAAAGCAGTTTTTGTTATACTACGCTGAAGTTTTATCAAGCTGCTTAGACAGATCATTGCAACAGCCAAAAGAGATCATTATGTATTCTTTTACAAATAAGAATTGTTTTCAAGAGGCTTATTTTGAACTTTTTGCTAAACTTGACAAACCTACCTTGGAATGGTATACAGATCTACTTGGAGAATAGTTTATGGAAATTTACAACTATGTACAACGTTTCATACTATCGATAAGAAATTAAATTAGAAACTGTGTGATTTTAAAATGTACGAAATGGGTGACAGCATTAATTTCCAGTAGTAACGGTAAACTTTTGAAATTTTATTCTGTATTGACCACAAATAGCGTTTAAATTTCGGTTCTTTTACGGTAAAAAAAGAAATGTAACGGAAATGTAACGGAAATTCAGTAGGAGCCTTCTTTACGAATTTCTCAATATTGATTAATGGAGCTGAATAATATATTTAATGTCTGTATTTCAAATCCAAAATATAATTTGGCTACTATATATTATTGAAGCTGCAGTAATTACTTTTCTTAATGAATTAAAGTTCTGAATTTAAGGTTACTTATTATTAATTAAAATATTAAAAATAAACTTATACAGGCGCGGATCCAAGGGGAGCTATAGGGGTTACAGCCGCCCCGTGATAGTCAGGTATACACTGGATAAAATGGGCTTCAATCCTGCTTTACACTGGATAAAGCGGCAAACTATGGTTTAGCCCCTCCCTTCATCATATCCTGGATCCGTCACTGAACATATATATATACAGGGTGTTAATGAAATATACAGACAAACTGTAAGAGGTGATTCCTCACATCAAAATAAGAGAAAAAGTTAATATAGACCTATGGCGAAAAGTGCCTAGTTTCAGAGCTAGGATTGTCCAAAATCGCGAAAAAGCCAAATTTCAAGAGGCCCTGATTCCAATTCGAGAGACTGTGGATGGTGGTCCTTATCAGTCTAAAGGAAGTCAAGCATAAACAATCTAAAGGTGTATATTTCATCCATTTTCAATATGTATATAGGGTATTCCCTACAGGGTATAATTCTTATATATGTTTTCAATGGATATACCCTGATTTCAAGAAGGGTTCAAAGTAGACCTTGACAACAATGGACATCTAATACTTCGGAAGGAAGGCGGAAGTGTTAGGAACCGTCAGTTCCATGTTTCCTTCGTGTTCGGAATAACGTGTGATGATATGTATTTCGTCACGGTATATTTCACGTTTTCTTCACTTATAAGCGTGAAAGCAAACATCGCAGCATGCGTTTTCCCGAGTACGAGAGACCGTGTTGCTGACGATCCTTAACACTTCCAACATCGCCCTAAAGAATTCCGTGTTCACTGCTATCAAGACTTATCGTTTGCCTACTTTGGACCAATCATAAAATCAGAGCGTATCTCAAAATTCAGAGAATTCTGATGGCATGTCTGAGAATTTCACCCTGCAGGGAATAATCTATACATCCATTGAACATTAAAGAAATATGCATTTTTGGATTGCGTATGGGTGACTTACTTTAGGTCGATAAGGACCACCATCCACAGTCTCTCAAATTCGAAATAGGGCCTCTAGAAATTTGCCTTTTCACGATTTTGGACAGCCTCTGAAACTATGCACTTTTCGCCATAGGTCCATATAAACTTCTCTTATTTTGATGTAAGGAATCATCTCTTGAAGTTTGTCGGTATACTTCATTAACACCCTATATAATTTTGTATATAGATATCCTGGCGATAAAAGTAGTTGATGGAGAAATGATGCCAATAAATTCCTTCAGATTGGAAGCATTTCATATGTCAACGGAATAAAAAGAATCATTGATAGTGGTTAGTCTTTCAAAAAGGCAAAATTCATTGGGTTAAGTTCTGATCCCTTAAGCCTCTATTTCTATAGATGCTTCAAGCTCGTAAACGTTGTTATTCCTTGAATTTCCCTTAATTTTTAATATTTCTGCGCAAAAAATAGATTCTGTGTGTCTTTTAACTCCCCTTATTTTCACACCTATATTCTCACCGTCGTGATTAATCCGATTCGGCAGGAAAACGAAATTAACTAATTAAACTTATCACCATCAAAACGTCGACCACGTATTTCTGACTTAGACCGTTTCTGATCTTTAAAAAGCCTCCGCGTTCTTTATTAATCATTTCTCGGCACCTTGTATATCACATCGTCATTAACAAATCAAATACAATAACTTTTTTTTTAAGTAATAATTAAAAAACTTGTTGTGATTCTAATTGAAAGATTGGGTTGCGAGCGGAGCAAGCATGAAAATTATTACCAAATGTATTTCTTTGTAAACCAACAATATTGTTTTAATAGGGCGCCAATACTTTTACGGGACGCCGCGTCGTTTACTCTTTTCCATTTTTTTTTAAATTTTTCCTTCTAGCTCGTTCGGCGCACTCTTACTATCAACGACCGGGGTGACAGCCCCGCTCGCCCCCTCTTCCCCCGTCGCTACAGCCTTGTATGTACTGTAATTATGAACAATCGAATTTATTCTTGAACCATTTTAGCCTCCGCGTACATTCCCATGAATATGTAATCCTTCGTGGTCACTCTGGGGTCTGACAGATTCCAAATAATTTAATTTTTGATCTGATGTTTTTCTGTTGTTTTTTGAAAACTTTTCCATCCATGTAAATTCAATTGGTAACACTGCCTGTTGTTATGGCTTGTAAACTGCGTCAATTGCGAACAGTCTGCTATACAAGACGGTTGTGAAGTGTATTTGGGGTCCAACAGACTCCAGTGTGACCGGCACGTAAGCGTTTGCTTCTTACCGGTGGCTGGTAACAATAAAAACAAGCCGAGATAAACCGAAACCAAAGGCTTCCGGCGCACAAAGCTGCGGAACACAGTCTCTGTTGCCAAGTCGAACCTGTCTTTGGCCGAGCTCGACAACCAGTGTCGCGTTTATTCCTTGGACGATGGACTACTTGAACTCGAAATTCGGTTCAAATTCAACCATTCGATTCACATCCAATGCCGAGAGATAAAGTACCACAAACACATACACGACGAGAGATAAAGTTTCCGTAAGCTTACGCCGAGAGATAATGATAAATGTCACATTAAAAATAACTGCGAAATCAGTTAAGATTGTATTTACATTTGCTCTGTGAATAGAGCCTCAAAAGAGATAGAAATATCGTGGGATACTTTTGAAAAAGAAAATTCCTCAAGAGACTAGGGCTACCTAATATGGGAAATGCATAAGAAGATATGTATATTCCTGTGCTGAAAATGGGAAGACGATGCATTACATTAACATTCCAACTGGAAATAAAAGACTATCACTTCATTATCGATATGAAAAAAGCTAGTTTTGACCATACAGTGAAGAAAATAAAGAATTTCACATACAAGATCGATCAAACAGTAGGAAGGGGCAACATTTTCAATAATAATGAAACTGAAAATGAAAATACACCTAAACCAATAAACTAGATTTAGTTTATTTCTCGCATCAGAAGCTTCAAAAATGAGATTAGCAATTTTCAAAATTTTTATTTGATTCTTCAGTTCAATAGTACTGCTATTTTTTCTTCTTTTGGATTTGTGATCCTTTTTAACAATTACGGCGTTATCACGAATATACCAACCTACTATTACAAACTTACATTACCAACCTGGAATCATCTTATATTATTTCATTTTATAAACTCACGTTATACACCACCACAAATTTTATACAGAGTAAATAATATAGCAGAACAGTATAGACTAAGTGTGGACTATATTTATACAATCTTGCTTCTCGCTTAGATTTTAATCTTTAGTACCTATATAGAATTCATTACAAATTATCACAAAACTTACCTTTCCCTACACAAAAGCAGACCTACAGAATACAAAAAAGAAATGTAATTCGTATAATCTTTAAACATGAATTTTAATTTCTGGTGGAAGAATTATCCTCGACATCCTCTCGGTCAATCACTGATTTCCAGCCAATATCATCCACACACACACATACATACATACGCACACACACACACACACACACACACACGCACATATATATATATATATATATATATATATATATATATATATATATATATATATATATATATATAATGATCTATTTGAAACATATATTCATGATATTCTATTGTGCACTCCTCTTATTGGTAGTTTCTGTTCTCTGACGAATTGAAAGTCACTTTTTTACTAAACACACTGTTATCACGTTACAAGTCTGTTTATCTACCACGATATTAAGCTCTACTACACCACTTCTCATTTCAAAAATAATAATAAAAATAAAAATTCTCTCTCCTGTTAAAAATTGTGATAACTAAAAATTTTCTCTTACAAAAACAATAGGAATATAAATATTTTTTTTACTATTATTTTAGGCTCTTCTCGCCCTCTTCGCCCTCGTGGCTATTTCTTTTGCTGAAGAATCTGTCAGAGACAAGAGAGCTATTGGTCTTGGTCTAGGAGGCATTGGATTAGGATATGGAGGATATGGTCTAGGCTATGGAGGATACGGACTTGGAGGTATTGGATACGGAGGTATTGGTGGATACGGACTTGGACGTATTGGATACGGAGGTATCGGCGGTTATGGACTTGGTGGATTCTATGGTTAAACCTAAAAAAGAATGTCAACGCATAGTCTTCGAAAAAACTGTATCCAAATTATAGTTGATTAAATATTATTTGCAATATCAATACTTGTGTACGTTATTGTATTTGTTAGTTTTAGTATTATTCGCTTAAATGATATCTGTCTTACGTCAAATTAACTGAAATGAAAATTTTCGAGCGTTTACCCCTTCTCTTGTGAATTCTCTTCACGTAGCTAATCGAACGCAAGAAATGTGTATGATTGTAAGCTCCTATTACAACAACTTCAATAACAAGCAACAAAAGTAAATTAAGCTTCCAAGAAAAGATAAATTATGGAAATCATTATATTCATTTATTTACATTATGGAAATCATTATATTCGTTTATTTAGTTTAAACGAAAGTTTGCCTGACACATGTTTTTAAAGCTAGAGTGTATTTTTTCCCTTCTGCTTCAGTTACGTGAACCATTAGAAATGGGCCCTATTAGAAAGTCTAAAAGAAAGTATACGCAGTATTTCACTGAAATCGGGTAACTCTTGGAGAAAGTTATCATTTACATATCTTTAAACGATGGGGTAAATTCACCCTCGCACTAGTTTCAACCTCAAAATTATAAGAGTAAGGCTACACTCTCAAAGAAGATCACTGTATGACCAAAAGAAAAAGAAAGAAAGAAAAGAAAAATCGATGAATTTTTGCGATTTTTCTTTCTTTTTATTTTAATTTAAAGATGAGCTAAATTGGTTTCATACTTATTGACTGAAGGTTCAATTTCAATCATTTGAAATGATTTAAAATCCTCAGGAAAAATATACCATATTGTACTCCCATGCGCAAAAAAAATTGCGCGTATACTGTAACCCACGATTTTTCTCAATTATTTCATTTTCCTTATGTTTATGGGTAAAATTCAGTTATTAGTATGCGGAGATAATAGAAAGCAATCCACCAAAGAAGATATTTCCAAAAAATATAATAAAATAATAAAAATATAAGCAAAAAAAAATTATGTTCGGTTTTGTGTATACTGGCAATAATGTTTTCGAGGGAATTTTTGGAGCAGCACAGCACGATTGTAGAGGGAATTACAGAATTGGTAACAGAACAGTTGAATCAAGGAACACGAAAGTGGAGTAAAATATTGTATTTATTGGCTTAAATCTAGGGTGTAAATTGTCTGCCAAATATAAATTAGCTTCTGTAACCAATATGTTGTACGGAAATATATAAACAAAGAGAAAAACTGTTGTCTTAAGTTTGGAAGTGACATGCTCTATAGCCATGAGCATTTATTTCTTAAGAAAAAGACAGGCAACAAAAGAAAGTATGTGTGGTCAAGTGGGTAGAGTGACGGACTAGTAATTCTTATACTGTTTTGACCCCAGATCGAATCTCATCCGATCCTGTTCAATTTTTTTTACGAAATATTATAGAAGTGTATAATTTGTATGTTAATAACAACTGAAACAATACAATAAAGAGATAACTTTTTGTTTCCTCTGATGACGTATTTATTTAGAATTAGTGTACTATTAGTAATAGCCATTGCTTTCAGTTTATGCTGTTGTATAGCTTCTTTTATCATGCTCTTTTCTTAAAAAAAAACAAATTTGTTTCCAATAAAGTATGAAAAATATATATAGACAGAAACAGACATCTTAGTATCAAACGTGATTTATCGTGATGAAATAAACAAGTTTCCCGTTATTAAAAAAGAAAACTATAGAAAATCATTAAATTTGGTCTTAGGTTTTTAGCATGCTATATATATTCTTTATAAGACTATACTTTATAAGGCAAGATGTGCGATCATACCCACAAATTTAGCTAGTGGGTGAAAGATGTTTTCGGCACATATATTTTACAGGTCTAGGTGCATGAAACACCAAAACACCATGGTCTTGACCTTCGTTTATTTCACATTATTATCCGACATATCATAGCAAGTAAAAAGCAGCATCAATCGGCAAGAAAAACTGCAAGTTGTGGTCTTAGTCTGTTTTTGGTGCTCCGGACTCGATCGCCTAGCACGCCCGTCTATACCTTGACTCATACGTCTATCATTCAGTGCAGGCACATATCCAGCTTTACTTTTCGGAGGGGGCCCGACACGAAAGCTCGTAAGCACGTAATTCTAATGTTTCAAAAATATCAATAATAATAATAATAATAATAATAATAATAATAATAATAATAATAATAATAATAATAATAATAATAATAATAATAATAATAATAATGCAACAGTTCTGTATTTCTCTTAAACATTTCTTACTTTTTATTTATGAACCGGTCAAACTGCATTCTAACACAAACGAAATCAAAAAAATATTTTCTAGAGACATGTAAGGAAAACTATCTGCTACGTATATCACATAACAAAAATAGCAAATGGCAATGAGTGTATCGTTCTAATACAGTAATGTTATAAACAGAACGGAAACGAAATTGTAATCCCATTTAAAAGTGTTCTTTAATTCCACCTGGTATCAATGGCATTACGGTATATTCTTACAAGTAACACTTCCCAAGTGTAACACTCCGATTTTGATAAAATTTGACAGGCAGATACTACACATAAAATAAACGAATACATGTTTTTTTTTTTTATTTTCTGCGGAAAAACGGTTTTAGAGGGCAAAAGCCCTCACCCAAAATTTTGAAAGTTAACGCCCGAAAGACAAAAAAGGTGGACCAAAGTGAACGAAATTGTGCACAGATATGGCAGACGTAAAATGAAGGAATAAGTGTTTTGTATTTTCCTGGAAAAACGGTTAGGTGGGGCACAGACCCCTCCAAACCTTTGATCATGAAATATCAAAAGTGCTAGTAACAATATGTCTGATGTGTGTAAAGAAAGAAGAATTCCAACGACACTTTGTGTATGGACAATACGCAAAAACTAAACGAATACCTGTTTTTATTTTCTGCGGAAAAATGGTTTTAGGGGACAAAAGAACCCCTCCAAAATATTGAAAGTTTACGCCCGAAAGGCAAGAAGAAGTGAACCGAAATGAATGAAATTGTGGAAAGATATTGCAGACGAAAAATGAGGGCATACGGGTTTCGTATTTTCCTGAAAAAAAAAGAAAAAAAACGTTTGGGTGGGACACAGACCCCTCCAAAACTTTGATCGTGAAATATCAAAAGTGCTAATAATAGTATGTCAGAAGTGCTTAAAGGACTTGAATTTGAACGACACATTGTGTAGGGACAATACGCAAAAAACAAACGAATACGGGTTTATTTTCTGGGAAAAAATGGTTTTAGGGGGCAGAATTCCCCACCCAAAATTTTGAAATCGTGCATAGATATTCTAGACGTAAATTGAGGTAATTGTGTTTCGTATTTTCCTGGAAAAAAAAAGCGGTTGAGTGGGGAGCGGACCTTCTAAGCTGTTGATTACGAAATATTAAAAGTGCAAATAAGTATACGTTAGAAGTTCCTAAAGAGTATGGAGAATTGCAACGAAACTTCGTATAGGGACAATTTGCAAAACAATAAATGAAATGCGTTTTAATTTGTACGACAAAACAGTGTTGGGACCTAGAGCCCCTCCAAATAAATAAATAAATAAATATTACCGTAAAAGTGCAGGAAGGAATGGACCGAAGCAAATGAAATTGTGTGTAGATATTGTATAGACTGTATGTAAAATAAGGATTTTCGTGTTATTAAGATGTCCCTATCAATTTTGGCACATCAACAACAAACAGGAAATTAATCGGCACGTGTTTTTATTTATGCGGAAAAACATTATAAGGGTTAAAGTTGCCTCGTGATATACTACAAAATACGCTAACTGTTTGTGCTTGTTGTTGATCTGTCAACTTTGAAGAAATCTGATGGAGACGCTTGTGAAACACGAGAGGCTTTATTTTTCATATCCAATATCTACAGACAATTTCATTCGCTTCGGTCCTCTCCTTCCGACACTCAACGCCTCGGTCCACTCAAGTTTTTTTTTTTTTTTTTTCGTTTCAGGAAAATACGAAGCACGTATTCTCTCATCTTACCTCTACAACATTTGTGAACAATTTCATTCAGTTCGGTCCATTTCTTCTTGCCTTTCTTGCGTCCAATTTCAAAATTCTGGGTGGGACCTTTTGCCCCTAAAACCGATTTTTCGCAGGAAATAAAAAAGCCGTATTTGTTTATTTTTTTGCTTATTGTACTAACACAAAGTATTGTTCCAATTCTTCGTGAAAATTTAGGCACTTCTGGCATACTGTTATTAGCACTTTTGATATTTCATGATCAAAGGTTTGGAGGGGTCTGTGGCCCACCTAGCCGTTTTTTCCAGGAAAATACAAAACACGTATTTCCTAATTTTATGTCCGCAATATCTGTTCACAATTTCGTTCACTTTGGTCCACTTGTTTTTGCCTTTCGGGCGTCAACTTTCAAAATTTTGGGTGAGGGCTTTTGCCCCCTAAAACCGTTTTTTAGCAGAAAATAAAGAAGCACTTATTTGTTTATTTTATGTGTAGTATCTACCTGCCAAATTTTATCAAAATTGGAGTGTTACACTTGGGAAGTGTTACTTGTTAGAATTATAACAACAACGCATTGTCCACAGTTTGGACACTGACTCAAAGTAATCTGACATAAAAGAACCTCAAAAGGGAAAAAGTAGGTTTATTAAAAACTGTTTGAGGTTTGGTAAGGGACAGCTTCCAGGACCTCACGCTGGATACGTCACTGAGTCAATGCATTGTATTTATTTCTTGCAAAACATGATAATTAGATGCGTAATATGTAAAATTATATCATAGTTTGACTTTAATAGGTCTTTCCTTAATACATCCATATTATCCGGCGTTCTGCCTGCCTGTTTCATGTCGGATAAGCGAAACTCTACTGTATTTTCAAAGATAGCATATACACAGGGGCTAGAGGTCTGCACGGGCCGGAATTTTTAGAACGGTCCCCTTTAATTTATAATCTATAGGCATTAGCGGATTAAGGGCGGAGCCAATGGAGCCCAGGCTTCGGGGCCCCAAGCTCAGGGGGGGGCCTTTAAAATCCCTCTGTTTAATACTAAAATATAGTAATCAACTTATTATATTATAGGCTTCAGACCGATGCTATTTTTTTTCCCGCTCGTTACGCTCGCGGTATCGCTAGATTTAAGTCTTTCTATCAGCAGCATTTACCTGTTAATAATGAATGCAATTATTTAATTGTTAATAATGAATTTAACTAAACTAATTATTCTAAACTTGGAGCACATTCAAATATTACAGCATAGTTCTCGGTAGTTCCATAAGCCTATGAGGCTGTGGAAGGCAGAAAAGAAAATTTATGCACTGGAACTATTCTTAACATAGGGCCCCCTTAAAACAGTCGGTTCTAGGTCCCCAAAAGCCTTAATCCGCCCCTGTCTATAAGCAATATTTCACGAAAAGCTGGTATTTTTTAACAAATGTGTTCGTCATCAAGTTTTCATAAAGTAGTCCCTTTCTCCTTTAAGTAATTTCAGAGCCCACGGTGTTTCAGTGGTAGGGCGTTCACCTCTGGTGCATGGAGTCCTTGGTTCGATCTATGCTCGCGCCAAGTGAACCTTGTGCTGGACAAACACTGTGCGTGGGTTTTCTCGAGGTTCTCCCGTTTTATCCCACTTTCTTCACTCGATCATTTCATTCATTTCTTATCATCACTGTCTCCTTTAGCCTATCCGGCATAATCGTGGGACGTAAAACTTAATGATTTCATTTCAATCATTTCAATCAAAAAACACTTGCAGGAAGTATGTAATTTCGAATTAAACAAACTACTATATACAATTCTGAGTATATTATTCTTTTATGAAATTCTCGCGAAACTTATTTCTAAATCGAAGGGTAAGAAGACTAAATTCACTCTCTTATTATTATAGATCCATTTCAATTGAAGCAGTTGGAATAGTTGGAAAAAAATAAAACAAAACATACCCTATATTCCAGTGTGCCACAATCGGTATAACGCGGCACACTGGTGTGTCCAGCAAAGTGAACTGTGTGACGAAAACTTTTTCCTATTATTTGCAAGAATATTTGTCGAGCTTCTGTTATTTATTATTATTATTATTATTATTATTATTATTATTATTATTATTATTATTATTATTATTATTATTATTATTAACGATTCTTCCATGGATCAGATGTCTGTATACGGTTAAGCAACCACAAGTATCACATTGAGGGAATGAGTATAATTATTTACTTTAATAGTAATACAAAATCTATTTGCTTGTATATTCTACCGGGAATAACTGCATCCGTCTAGAAAGCTAGGACTAACAACAAAGGGATCCGAAGTTGTGACCACACACCGCCCCAAATCGTGAGTGCCACAAGTTCCCTTCTACGCCTTAGCGCAATTAGGGCTGTTGCGTTCAGGGAGAGAGAGAAACAACTTAATTCCATTGCAGTTATATGCTTATTAAATGTTAACTTATATTTATAAATTATGTAAGTGATCGTATCGTTTTCTGTTTATTAATTATTATTATTATTATTATTATTATTATTATTATTATTATTATTAATAATATTAATTCTTATTATTATACATTTCTTATTACGTTGATTGCCATGTGTATGGAATTCCATACACACGGCTCTCCTGTGCAGCAGAGCGTGATTATTTTCCATACGCAAACAATGTAGATATTCCAAGTTTGTTGTGTTCGTTCTATAGCTGTGTATGTATTTAGATACATATGGCGTAGAAATCAAAATTTAATGTCCATGCCACGTATATGCAAAACCATACACAAAGACATTTATGAACAAAGACATTGAGTTTGAGTTTAACGTCTCGCTCAGCAACGAAGCTATATGAGACGTCGGCCTACTGATTAACGTGGACTCCGAAGCACGTGAACTCTCGCCGGGTCTTCCACGCCAAAGGCGCGTACGCTAACCGCTTAGCCATTAAGGAGCTCATGAACAGAGACATTTAAAACAAAGGCGAAAACAAAGATGTGTGATGTGATTTTGAGTTTAACGTCCCTTTCAGCAGCGAGGCTATATGAGACGTGGACCTACTGATTAACGTAGAATCCGAACCACATTAGCTCCCGCCGGACGAAAACAAAGGCCTTTGGAATTGACAATAATCGTTTGGACATTTCAGTCGCACCTACCTAATATTAACAACATTTCTACGATAATTTCGTAACATTGTATTGTTTCTTTTGTTGATTAGCTTGGTTAGGCTTATTTAAACACTTTTTTCTTTGCACCGACGTGTCACATCTCTTGGATGAAAATACACTAGCTCTCACTGGAAATCAAATCCAGAACCAATGCACTTGAACCATTTGACCACAACAAGGCACATTTAAAAAGAAGTTTCGATTTTGTTCGGAAAATTGTGATTAGGTGTAACATTAAAAAATATATTTAAGAAAGGATACGGAGCAAACGTACTGTACTTTCTCGCTCGAATTTTTTACACTGACTTATGTTAGGCTGTAAATATTATTGAAACATTTATTTGGGAAATTGCGAATAAAATAATGTTTTGGAAAACTTTGCTAGAAGAAACTTCAGGCCCAAAAGTAAAGTACCCATTGGTCATATTTTCGTTAGAAATAATAGATAGACCTAATATTAGAATTATTAAGGATATAATTGTATGTGAACTATAAACAAAAGCGTCTGAATAATTTCTGAGAAAATCATGAAAAAAGTCACCCCCAAGAATAAATTATCCCTTGTGGAACTTTTCAGGACAAACGAGCTATGCTATATTGTTAGTGTTTTCGTAAAACATTTATTTATGAAATACGAACACAATCGCCTGAGTCGTTCTTGAGAAAATTGCAGGGTAAAACTTACTGTCAAAAGTAATATACCTTTTCTAGTTTTTCCGGATGAGGGAATTATACCATATAGCTAGGTTATTTATGTTACATGTATTTATAAAATATGAACAACAAACATCTCCTGGGTGTTTTTAGGAAGGTCATCGGGAAAAGCTTACCCCCAAAGGTAAACTCTTCTATCTGTAATTTTGACAGTATATCGAGTAATTTTTAAGCAGATCGTCGGGAAAAAATTCACTGTCAAAGTATCTCTTTTGGATTTTTCTTTTCAAAACAAGCGAGTTATACCATATTGTAAGATTATTACAGAGAATATTTTACTGAAATTAGAACAAATTTGTCTCAGTTATTACTGAGAAAATTGTCCAAAAAAAATTCAACCCTTGAGAAAACCACTTCTTCTGTATGTTATCGGAATAAACGATTTATGCTGTATGTTAGTTTATTAATGAAACATTTCTTTACGAAAATATGAACAAAATTGCCTGAGGCGTTAATGGGAAAACTATCGGGGTAAAGCTCACCCTAAGATTAAGCTACTCCTTCGAACGAGTTGTTTGTTAGGCTATTAATGATACGTTTATTTATGAAATGTGGTTGAGAAAATTCTGCAAAAAGAACGCATACCATACAGTAAATTACACCATATATATTTTTTCAGAAAAAATATTCATATGCGGTGGAGATTCGTTAATAAAATATATATTTATAAAAAGTAAATAAAATCGTCACTGCTTTTTTTACTTGAGAAAATTGAATTGTTTTAAATTTTAATCCTCCAGTAAATTACCCTTACTTTTAGATGTCGAAGGACATAAAATTCGAAAGATAGTATGTTATTAAAACGTTATGTCTAGAATTCGGTCCATATACGTTGAACAGTATGGCCTCTATTTGAGTGCGTGTAAAAGCGTGACGAACCGAGAGACGAATAGATGGACAGACATCGAAAAATCATTTTTTCGATATGTAGGAGCCATGTAACTTGAATTCATTGAAATCTGGTATTCGGTTTTTATAACTAACCACACTTTCTTCTTTCGTCGCTCGAATGTGAAAACGAATAGGCCTACACCGACACGTAATGTGATAATTTGTAATCCCAAAAATTTAATTTGTTATGTTTAATGTGTTGTCACGCTAGAAAAAGAAGCTTATGCATGTTAGATCATTTTATTATCAGTTTTTCACGCTACTGTATAATTCGCCGGAAGCATTCATGTTATTCACAAAGAGAGCTGTAAAATTTATTTTTGTTTAAAGAAAGCATTCTTGATTTTTTTTACACAGACTTGCATTTGTTGCACTTGTTGATATGAAACAAAAGGAGAGAGAGAGAGAGAGAGAGAGTCAATACTCTAAAAAGGAACACACACACACAGAAACACTAGAACAGACAACGAGCTATGGCTGTGATTGTGTTCGTCACGCTGTGTGTAAAGCTGCAGGTCGCGCTTGTTTTGTTTTTTACAGACACACTCGCAGTGAGTTGAAGTTACTTCTGCTGTGTTAAAAAAAACGCAGAGGGAATGATTAAGCATACCATACCATAAACTAAAAACAATCGCTATTAGTAATAAATAGTAAGCTAATTCTAAATAAATACGTCATCAGAGAAAACAAAAAGTTATTTCTTTATTGTATTGTTTCAGTTTTTATTAACATACAAATTATACACTTCTATAATATTTCGTAAAAAAAATTGAACAGGATCGGATGAGATTCGATCTGGGGTCAAAACAGTATAAGAATTACTAGTCCGTCACTCTACCCACTTGACCACACATACTTTCTTTTGTTGCCTGTCTTTTTCTTAAGAAATAAATGCTCATGGCTATAGAGCATGTCACTTCCAAACTTAAGACAACAGTTTTTCTCTTTGTTTATATATTTCCGTACAACATATTGGTTATAGAAGCTAATTTATATTTGGCAGTCAATTTACACCCTAGATTTAAGCCAATAAATGCAATATTTTACTCCACTTTCGTGTTCCTTGATTCAACTGTTTTGTTACCAATTCTGTAATTCCCTCTACAATCGTGCTGTGCTGCTCCAAAAATTCCCTCGAAAACATTATTGCCAGTATACACAAAACCGAACATAGTTTTGTTTTTTGCTTATATTTTTATTATTTTATTATATTTTTTGGAAATATCTCCTTAGATGGATTGCTTTCTATTATCTCCACATACTAATAACTGAATTTTACCCATAAACATAAGGAAAATGAAATAATTGAGAAAAATCGTGAGTTACAGTATATGCGCAATTTTTTTTTGCGCATGGGAGTACATTTCTTAAATGATAGTTATCGTGGAACTTATTTTTGGGGTATGAATGAATCCTTATCCTTGACTGATTTCAGCTCCATGCCTTCATGTTTGTTTGAATTCATAGTAAGAATATTGTATCAAATACCGAGTAATTTGAACGAAATATATCTTGTAAATATTTAAATTATAAGTCGGGTTGGATTCCGTTAAACTTACTTCCTAGTTATGGTAAGATTTCAACCCCACAGAGTAAGGATTACTGGGTAACCTCAAAAAGTATAAACGACGTATTCCATCAAAATCGAAAAGATGGAGAAAATAATCTACTAATTTAATTATGATTGTAGTAATATCGTTGGAAGTCCATGCAGTGTTTGGAGGTTGAGAAAAATCCATGCAGTTTTTTTCTAATGTACGGAAATTTAGTCGTAAAACAGTAAACAGGAAAAAAACAGATATTTTTGCAGTAAAATGATAAAATCATGGAAATGTTAGTGTTTAGTTGCAGCTCGAGTTTTATGGTCCTTATATCCTTCTAATTTTTATTGAAAAGAATTTTTAAGTCTTAATTAGTGTTCCCACGCTACGAGACGAGAATTAAGGGTATCTCATTTCGTTTTGGAAATTTATGCCGTAATTTTTCATCTGAAAGTTACCAGAATCCTTCTGTGACACAAGAGGCCAACGAAGGGTGTAATAGAACAACATTTAAACCATATTTATTACTGGCGTATATTGTCTAATAACTAATGTATCTTGTATAAATGCTATCCATTATGTTCGTACACCCACTTTACCAATTTATAGTTTCTATACTATAGATTATGTAACACTAAAATAGTGTCTGAAATCTAAAACATGGAAGAACTAGTGAAATTTCTCGTTTCGAATTTACACAGGTGTTTCTCGCCTCGACTCGTCTCATGTGCAACAGAAGTACATTGCTCACTTCAAATTTTGGAAATTTTGAACTGCTTCCTTTTTAAACATGATATTCTAACAATCAAAATTTGAAGAAAATGATGTAAAATAACGTATCTGATCTCATGAATGTGCTGAATTGGCATGTCTCTATTGCATGGACAGCTCATGTGGGAAGTCATGTTGGTAATAAATCAAACATATACAGATTCAAACTAAGGAAACAAAAGTTACCTAATGCATTAATGCATTAATGTTATTAGTCCATTAGGTAAGTTTTCTTTCCTTAATTTGAAGCAATAATACGCTAATTTTTAATCACATAATTTCTCTTACGAGTCTCTACCGCAGTTTGTTGTAAAAGTTTGTAGAAATGATCTTGTTTTATTGTTGTAATATTTTGTAGAAATGATCTTGTTTTATTGTTACTTTTAAATTATAAGTTAAGGACATGAGCCTTTTTCTGTTTTAATTCTCTACGAATTTGCTAGGTTTTATATTCATGAAGATATAGTGATCGTGCGTGAGTAGTTGTTACTAAAAATGTATATTAAATAGTGACTGTGTAGTATTCAAGAAATAGAATGTCAACTTGTTAAAGTTTAGCGTGAATTTTAAGTACCGAGGCTATATGAGACGGGTACTCAAGGGTACCCGATTTCTCTGTAAATTTGGGGGGGGGGCATTAAGATGCAGAAGACATATATGAGGATTTTAAGACAAATTGCATTGAAATTATGCTAAATATTATATATTCTTAAAAATAATAAGGGGGCCACATCAGCTTTCGGGGGGCCTCGCCTCTCCCCCCCGCAGCATCGGTACCCTTGCGTGTACCTACAGTTTACGATGGAATCCGAACCAGTCTAAAGCATTCAAGCCAACTGAAATCGAATCCAGGACCACGTCCTAAAAGGGGCACGCATTAATCACTAAATCAACTGGGACGGAATCCAAGAGAGAGAACGTAAGTATGTTGGTGTAGGATTTTAAATGCAAACACAATAGTACGTTAAACTTTAGGCCAATTTCTCACAATTTCCGTGCGAAACCTCGGTCCTACTAAAACATGAGCAGAATTGTAGAAGTGTTTCTATGAAAGTATAGGTATCATCCCAGCATCTACCAGGTGAAATGTGGTAAAAACTTAAAGGGATCTGAATCAGTAAAACAAGGCACAAATTGTAAACCAGAGCATGAACACACAGCCAGATTGGTTAAAATTTTGAAAAAGTGTGTCTGGATTCGATTCTGGAACATTAGAGAGATAGTCCGTAGCAGAGATGGAGTGGGTCGGTGGGTCAAGTGAGTCAAGTTTTCTGAGTGGGTCGGTGGGTCGTGGGTCAACAACATGTGACCCACTGTGACCCAACACCCACCGTGACCACTGCGACCCACCACCCAAGTGAGTCAAGTTTTCTGAGTGGGTCGGTGGGTCGTGGGTCAACAACATGTGACCCACCACCCACCGTGACCACTGCGACCCACCACCCACCATGACCCACTGTGACCCACCACCCACCGTGACCCACTGCGACCCACCGACTTAGTATGATCTAGCGACCCTCTCTGCTCACTGCATGGTAGACAGTATCTTCTGAAGACTGGTAAATTTGTCTTCGTTTTACTACAAGACCTTCATTTCCCTTCCTTTTCCACTTGTTT
Organism: Thermobia domestica; assembly: GCF_964235325.1. NCBI lineage: Eukaryota > Metazoa > Arthropoda > Insecta > Zygentoma > Lepismatidae > Thermobia > Thermobia domestica. The sequence continues at coordinate 123,393,074 of NC_137462.1, read as the reverse complement.
CTGTCTACTTACCTGAGGTAAGTATATCTAACCAAGTGAAAAAAGAACTTCAGGACTTTTGGATATTGATATTTTTAATTGTAATAATAGCAATAGGACTTATACTACTACTTCGCTTTCGAGATCTGTGAGTTTTTAGAGGAGCTAACTAGTGGAAAAAATACATTTTTGAATCACTGTAATATATAAATTATTATATAAAAATTGAATGTAACTATGTGTGGCTGATCATCACGGTCAAATTTCAAAGTCAAATGAAATTACTTTTGGTATATAGTTAGGCCTTAATCCAAACTGGGATGTTATATTGCTTTTATTATAATGCATAATATCCTAAGGAGATAGAGAGGATCCGAATTTTTGCGGGAAAAAAATTAGTATCTCGCAAACCGTTAAACTTACGGAGCTGAAATTCAGTGTATTAACTCTTTATTGAAAATAAACAGAATGTGTCCTAGCATTTTTTTTAAATTCTCCTTTATGTGGGAGGGGGGCAATTTCTATATATGGAAAATTGGTAGTGAGTTGGTTTGTAAAAATGATCGAAAACGATCGATGTTATTTTAAGAAAAAAATCAGAAACAAAAAATACAATGCTTGGCTTCATATATCCATTGCTTTCTACTATAATAATTGCTGAAGCTTACGTGTATTATATGGAGCGCTTACAGCACAGGGCAATCAACCCAAAAACGTGTGACTAAAATAGGCATAAAATTTGTACTGTAAGCTTAATTACACGGAAATTTTAAGTTTGGATTGTACGCATAATTATATGGAAAATTTTACACTTTTTTCCTTTTACGTTGGTCTACTTACCTTGATTTGGAACTCTCAAATTTCATCCTTTTTTGCACTGAAAAGTATTGATAATTCAACAAGGAAATAATTATACTATGATAATTTAATTTAAATTCATCGTAATTTGGCCATGGCAAACAGCAGTGTGGTAATTGAAGGGGAAGAAGGAGGGAAATTCCCATTCACCTCTGAACACTTTGCAGGAACCTCGTTCCCTTTCGCTTTCTAGACGGGGGAGGGAACTTGGTAATAGCATCAAACCTTCATGTGTAATTACAAAAATTAAATTTATAAACAAATAAGAAATTATCAGTTTATCAGGCTTTAATTGATAATTTATTCACAAGATTCCCTATCGAAGGCGTGGTAGATGAAATTTCTGTTCTACATGAGTCGACATTGCCAACTGACATGGTTGATATGGAAAAGATGTTGTATGGTGATAGAGAGATGATACTTCTTGCTGAGTATTTCAAACCTGACCAAGAAAAATCGTTATCAGACTTAAGTCTAACAAGCAGATCATCGATGAGGAGTTGCAGAAATCGGGTAGAAATATTATCAATTTCCACGACAGAGTGCGAAGGGGATTTCCCCCTTATGAATTTACAGATGACTGATATTAGAGATAGACTAAGTGCTCAAACATTGTCTAACTTGTTGTTCATCAATGTTAATGGCCCACCGCTAGACAAGCTCAAAGTACACGAGCTAGTTATTTCTTGGCTGAAGGATGGACATCATTCCGCTGTGGATGATTTACCACGAAAAAGTTACCAACAGGAAATAAACCCGATTTCAGATTTGTTTTAAAGTGGAAAATTACGAGTTATAGAAAATGTACACTTGTATTACTAATGGCTTATTTGTGTTAATCAACTTTGTACCTATTTTTTAGTAAGTCTCTTCTATGCTTTAAGTAAACTACTTTGACTAAATATTCATAATAATTCCAATTATGCATATTTCTAACTTAAATTTAACGTGGTGTTTTAGTGATTACACAAATTGCAATTATGAGCATACTTTATGGAGATGCTCTCACATAGGGTACCTGAGCACCTTTATAAACTATGAAAAACTGATTTTTCAAGTTTTTTGTGAGAAAAATACTGTGAACTGAGAAACCATAACCTTTTCCATATAGTACAGGGATATTTTCCTGCGAATAGAAGTTTCTTGGGGAATGCGTTCAGAAATTAACACTTGCAAGAATACTCTCTTAGTACAAGTATATTTTAGGCACACACTAATTTCCCCCCACCTAAAACTGTTTCAATTTTCTCACTGACAAATACTTTACCATTTTATATAATAAAGGTCAAATCCATCGTTATTCTAACAGAGTGGTGCTTGAGCGATTGACTAGAAATTCAAACTCCGATTAGTGACAATTTCACAGTCTTGTTTTATTTCAAGTGTAAACTCTTTAGTCAGTACAGAAGAGTCCGTGGATCGTGTTCAGAGTTGATGACGATGGATTTTCGTTAGTCAGAATAGGTCATAGTGGATGAGAGTGATTCATGGTGGGTGGTGGGTCAGAGTGGGTCACCGTGGGTGGTGGGTCACGGTGGGTTAGAGTGGGTCACGGTGGGTTGTGGGTCACGGTGGGTGGTGGGTCAGTGGGTCGTAGGTCAAGTTTTCATTCACCCGCCAACTCTGGTCCGTAGAGCCGGCCTTAAGGTGACTGGACTGATTCCTTCCAATTCGGCTTCACGCTTGAGGATACCGCACGGTAGAGTGCAATATACTCTCGATTGCAAGTTAACAAATCATAACACATTGCAAGTTAGTTGGGAACGTCGGTCCGACCAAAACTGTTCCCAATTTGATTCCGCACCTCATAAAGCTGGCGCTGGATGGACGTGTTTGTCACCAGATCAGGAGTTTTTTTTTTTTTTATGAATTTAAATTTTAGTGCCGTGAAACAATGAATTTATGTTCATAAAAATCTTGTTTGTATGGAAAACAGCCAAAGAGACTAGTTTTCTTGAGCAATGTTCTTGACTTCTAGTAACAAGCATGATTACTTTGTTATTATTACTATTATTTTACGCTCACTTAGCAGAATACCGGTATAATTTGCCTGATTAATTTTATGACACACTTGTTTACCTCGTTTAATGGGCGATTTAAAAAAAAAAAAAAAGAAATCTAGAAGTCCTTTGCAGATGTCAGCATAAAAGTGATAGCCAATGTTTGAAAAAAAAAAAAAAAAAAAGTTAGATAACTATGTCACCATTTCTTTTACATTTTATTCGTAAGCGCTTATTCGTAAGTAGAAAGAAACATGAGTTGCAGATAAGTAAATAAATAGTCATTAACAAAGTATATTAATGTTTATTACTTTAAGTGATAGCTCACTTAAAAACACAAAACTGATAATTGCGTATATGGGTAGCAGGAAGCTTTTAGCAAGTTTATAAATGAAAACAATTACTACAAAAATAAGAACCAAGAGTTAATTTAACATTAATTTGTTTATGTTATCCTTTATGTTATTTATTATTTATTTTGCTTCCTCATAAGAAAATATTCTGGTATATCTTATATATAAAAGAGAACGCACAAATCCTTTGTTACCTCATCACGCTAATACGGCTGAACCAATTTCTTTTATTTTTGGGGGGTTATTAGGATTTGGACCCTAGATGGTTTTTATCATATCACTTTAATTTTTAATTACCAGTGTCTTGAGATAATTGACCATTCAAGTGTCCATAACGTACAAATCCTTTGTTAGTTCATCATAGGTAAAAATAAACGTATTTATATGCAACCCGCATGACCGTGTCACTCGGCGGGTTAACATAAATGACAGGCGATATAATGTTAACATTTACTGCAATCTACTATGGTTTTTATCATATCACTTGAAAGCGAAAAAGTAAAAATTATCTAAGTAACAAAGTTTATTGCGTTCCGGGGTGACCGCAGCGAAGCGGGGCGGGTTAACATAAATGACAGGCGATATAATGTTAACATTTACTGCAATCTTCTATGGTTTTTATCATATCACTTGAAAGCGAAAAAGTAAAAATTATCTAAGTAACAAAGTTTATTGCGTTCCGGGGTGACCGCAGCGAAGCGGGGTGAACGCTGCTAGTATCTTATATATAAAAGAGAACGTACAAAATCCTTTGTTCCCTCATCACGCTAATACGGCTGAACCAATTTCTTTTATTTTTGGGGGGTTATTAGGATTTGGACCCTAGATGGTTTTTATCATATCACTTTAATTTTTAATTACCAGTGTCTTGAGATAATTGACCATTCAAGTGTCCATAACGTACAAATCCTTTGTTAGTTATTCATCATAGGTAAATATAAACGTATTTATATGCAACCCGCATGACCGTGTCACTCGGCGGCTTAACATAAATGAAAGCGACAACTTCCGGGGTGACCGCAGCGAAGCGGGGCGGGTTAACATAAATGACAGGCGATATAATGTTAACATTTAATGCAATCTTCTATGGTTTTTATCATATCACTTGAAAGCGAAAAAGTAAAAATTATCTAAGTAACAAAGTTTATTGCGTTCCGGGGTGACCGCAGCGAAGCGGGGTGAACGCTGTCATATCACTTGAAAGCGAAAAAGTAAAAATTATCTAAGTAACAAAGTTTATTGCGTTCCGGGGTGACCGCAGCGAAGCGGGGTGAACGCTGCTAAGCGGGGTGAACGCTGTCATATCACTTGAAAGCGAAAAAGTAAAAATTATCTAAGTAACAAAGTTTATTGCGTTCCGGGGTGACCGCAGCGAAGCGGGGTGAACGCTGCTAGTTATACCTATAACATTGTTTAATTTGTATTGATCAATATGGAATGGAGACAAATAAAATGCTTAACTGAAATCAGATCACACTTTAATTTACAAAGCTCTACAAAGAATTAATTTCACGCACTATAGTTGAATATTATTTCCCGGTTTGGTTACTAAATGTTTCAACATACTAATAGTATAAATATTTTGTAAAAACAGTAGTAAGTATCCTCTTCAGCTTCGAAATTTTTGACTTACACTCACTGACAATATAGCATAACATATACATTTAATTATCCTCCACTATTTTCTTTCTATTTTTGTTTTACGTCCCATGTATAAAATTAAGAAGATGGGTAAAGAAGATAAATCATTATGAAGGAATTGTTAGAATAATAATGTAGGAGGAAACAGAAGCCAGAGAAAACCTATGAACACGATATTGTCCACAAAGAATTCACACAGCCTAGGATTGAACCACGGGCTCCTCGTACCAGAAGCGAGCGCACCACCATTTATTATTATTATTATTATTATTATTATTATTATTATTATTATTATTATTATTATTATTATTATTATTATTATTATTATTATTATTATTTACACTTTCAGGACTATTCAACTTGGCAAGAAAACGTAGACAGAAACTTACACGATAGTTAAAAATCCGACAATACTCTACAGAGGGACTCGAACTTTCAGGAAATTTCGCCTCACGATCACTAGTCTTCGACCATTCGACTACCACATTTGGAAATCTTGTTTCAGTTTCTTGCATTTTTCATGACTACCAAACTCGACAGGGATACGAACACAGGAACATCGAGGATAGTTAAAAAAACGTCCATACATTTTTCAGAGGGATTCAATGCCTCGATGGATTATCACTGAACCACCGTGTCCTCTACCTTCTTCATATATACCTAGCAATACGTTTGATTCTTTCTACAAAAAAGTCCGTTGGAAGAACTACGGTTTCGTAAATAAAGTAAGATACTTCCTGGATTAACCGCTTTCAGAGAGAAAACGATCGTATTCAGCAGGTAGATATAAATAAATAAATAAATATATATATATATATATATATATATATATATATATATATATATATATATATATATATATATATATATATATAGTTCTAGATGCAGTACGCCAGCCATTTTACACTGAAGCAGTAATAGGTAACATATAAAATAGTATAGCTACCTCATGGCTCAGCGGTTAGCATATTCGTCTTTGGCATGGGAGACCCGTATTCGATTTCCGGTGGGAGCTCATGTGGTTCGGATTACATGTTAAACTGTAAATCATCGTATCATATAGCTTCGCTGATGAACGGGACGCTAAACTCAAAATCAATTCAAGTCAAATACAATGAAAACAGAGTATACCCCATCAACAGTACAATTAACAAAAGTTATATATATTCAGGGCCTAGGGTGGTCCAAAAAATTCATTTTTGTGCTACAACCTGGGGCACCCTCTAAGTTTTTTACATTCATACATAGTAACTTTAGGGTAAAATTTTGTATTTCTAAATCAAAGGGAAGATGGTGCTCAACGACCCCATAAAAGATCATATTTTCCCCATTATTTTGCTTTGTATATATAGCATTTTTAAAAGCATATCATAAACGTGAGACATTCCTTATTTATTCTATTACAAGGTATACACATACAATTACTGAGACATGGCTAAGATTACTGTTTTTTACTCAAGTGTTCAATATTTAAGTATAGGCTTTATTATTAGTAATTATTAAATGAGTTATAGTAAGTTAAACTGAGTTCGGGACAAAACTGTAAGTACGATTCAACCTAGGTTTCGAAGTGATTTTAATGGTGTTTCGTTCTGAACTTGTCACAAAATTGCATCAACTCGCTTGAGTAACGAAGTTTTCCTGTTTGGTGTCCGTGACTTACTGCCGCTATTAAGGTTGAAACAGCTCCCAACTACGAAGCATTTCTTACCACGGTTTCGTTATTACCTAAAAGTATCACACTATAATTTGGTGCGAAATGCGAGCCAGGTGACAACCGAGGAATTGATGATGTTGTGGTCTAAGGCTGCAATTCTTACAACTCTGAGGAAACATATAGGTAAAAATAGAAAAAATCCATTGCAATTGGTTGATGCTGAAAAAACAAGGGGCACACTCCTGAAACCCAGCGCAGTTGGGAGTTGGAGTTTGTAAAGTTATTGGAACCACTCTAACATCACCCACGCTCATGCCTTGACGGTTATGAAAAGAAAGTAAGCTTGTGATTTTCTCCTAGACCAAAGGGGAAATCGTAAGATGTTTATGGCTGCAGGAGACAAGGCCCTTGTACGAAAGCAGGAAAGACCTCTTCAGCGACGAAACAAAGAAGAACGCAGAAAAAGAGCAATTGCTTTAACATCATCATCAGCAGCAGCTTCCACTGTTGCTTTACAGATGAAGAAGAAAACTCCGAAAATTCTTCCAGTTCGGATGAGGAATTTGAACCAGCTTGATGTCTAAGCCGGAAACGACAGAAACGGGCGGAAAAAGTCACAACACCCGAGATTTTCACCCAGTTAGCAACAGACTCTGGATTGAAACAAAACATCTGATCGCCAAGCAGTCCGGTTAATGGTCCCGATAGCAACAGCTCTTGGTTGCGACAATAGATCCCTTCCACTTTCACGAAGCACAGTCCTTAGGGAGCGAGAGAAATTCAGAGAAAAGAGAGCAGATTCCCTGAAGAGAAAATTTTCTCCGGAATATCATCTCGTGATCCACTGGATGGGAAAATTCTACCTGAAATTTTCGGTGAGGGAAAAGTTGACCGTCTGACAATACTTGTTTCTGGCGATGGTCACGAGAAGCTTCTTAGTATGCCAAAATTGTATTCAGGGACAGGGTAGAATCAAGCCAAGATTGTACATGACCTTATCACACATTGGAACTTAATCGACAGAAGTGCAGGCTATGAATTTCGATACTATCCCTGTGAACACAGGTCATATCAATGGGGTGTGCATTCTTCTTGAACACAGGATTGGCCGAGAGTTTCTGTGGTTAGCTTGTCGTCACCAGGTGAAGGAATTGATTTCGGAAATAGTCATCACCCTATGCTATGGTTGCTTGAATTCACCTGATATTCCTATCTTCAAGAGATGGAGGTGGTTTGGGGCCGGGTTCAGAGAAACAATTTTCGGCCATTGGAAATCAAGAAGGAAAGTGAAATTTGCATGGTCTCAACTAAAGACTTCCTGAAGAAAACTATCGAAAGGGAATTGCAACCCAGAGACGATTATCAAGAACTCATCGAGCTGGCGATGCTTGTTCTAGGATCTTCCTCTAACAAGATTCATTGAAAAGCTCCAGGGCCAGTTCAGCACGCTCGGTGGATGGAAAAGTTAATCTATGTAATGAAAATCTTCCTTTTTCAAGATCACCGTGATGTGTTTAAGCTGCCGAAGGAGGAGGGAACCCAAGTTGTATGTTTCGTGCTATTTGGAACCCTTCTCTACACCAAGGTATGGATACAAGCTCCACTAGCAACTGAAGCTCTTGGCGGAGATACGAACTTCTGGATCCAGTTGTAGAAATATTAAGATATCAATTATGAGATCAGCATAGCCACAAGAAAAGTCCTCGGACGTCATTTATGGTACCTTTCCGATGAATTGGTAGGTCTCGCTTTGTTCTCAGACAAAGTTCTCAGAAGAGAAAAACAAAATTATCCAAGGAATGACACCTGAGTTCAGAGAGAGGAACGTGAGAGATGATGTAACCTTACTTAAAGAAGGAATAAGTCTCGGAGATTTTGCAACCAGCCGAACGGCAAAGATTCTCTCCAGTTCACAGATTGGAGATGAATTTCGTAACCTTCCGACGGGTGAATGGAAGAAGAACCATGAATATCTGGAAGGCAGAGAGCAAGTGAAACAACTTCGAGTCGTGAATGACACCACAAAAAGAGGGATCAAACTTTTCGTGGAGTTTAGTAATCTCTTAACAAACGACGAAGAAGGTAAACAGTTTCTCCTGCAAGTTGTTGAGGTAAATCGGAAAGCAGTTTCGACACAGACAACTAAAAAGTCCACCATAGATGCTTTGCAATTGTGAATTGGACACTATGGAGCTGTTAAGCATTCACTGTTTTATCAGGATAAGATAGAGATAAAATATTTGTTTGTTTTCTTTGTCGTTTATTACTTTGCGAATTTACTTATATTTTGCACTTTTGAGTTCATTCTATCGACCTTGTCTTTCTGTACCGTAATCCACCATGGAGGACGCCACTTGTGTTTGCTATACTTTCCATGTGTGTATACACCGGTATAAATGTATCTAAATATATTATGTAAATTGTACAAATGTAATTGTGTGTACAATGTACGTACATGCTTCTCTAACTTATGTCGTTTTTAAATAAAAATGTTAGCATGTAAAAAGTTAACTTTCTTTGCAATTAAAATTTCTATATACCTATAAAAATACAGTAAAACCTCGATTATCCGACAGTTTCCAAGCTATTTCTCAGTTTCTATTCAACTGATATGTTTTACATTTTAAGGAACAAAACCAGATAGCAATAGAAGCTGGCCCTTTAAATTTGGTGCAAATCGGTAGAATAGGCGCTGAGAAATAGCCCGAAAACTATCAGATAGTCGAGGTCCTACTGTATTTCTAAGGAAAAGGGTGGTTGAGCACCATCTTCCAGTGGGAATAGGAAACTGAAATTCTACCAAAATAATACTAACATTGGAAGGAAAAAAATTAGAGGGTGCCGCGGTATCCTGCACAAATTTCGTTTTTGGCTATATGTTTCTGGACCACCCTACAGGGCCGGATTAACGCTTTTACGCCCTAGGCTACACTTTCAGAACAGACCCTCTCAAAAATAAAATAAAATATATATTTTTACTTATCGAATTTGAAGGTGCTGATGTTGCCATTGCCCAGTCTGTTTTAATATATGAAGAAAATTGTATATTCTGATCGAACTACTAAACTTCGTCATCGATAATGGATCCAGCACTCAGTTTTGCGGACACATTTATACGGTAGGACAGCTCAAAAAAAGAAACTCCATATTATAATCTGTAATGCAGAAACGCTGATGTGGGAAATCTCAAGTACAGTAAATTAGTTTATTCTGGAATATATATAATATAAGGTGGGGAACAGGGAGCCAAATGTGCCATCCCAAGCCCCAGTCTACTTAGCTAAGGCACTAAATCGACCATGTATATATACATAACAACATACACAATTTAATAATGCGCACTACGAAATCTTTCAGGGTTGAAAATAACTATGCCTCTATGGCAGATGGCAGTCTGTTTGAAGTCAGTAGGAAACCAATACATCAATAAACGAGCGAACTTTGGGTTATTGAAGGCCTAGGTTTAGGAACTCAGAATATATTACTAAAGTACATACTATGTGTAGCAAGAATGAGCACCAGTAAATTAAGTGTGGGAAGAAGAAAATAACGATTTAACATGACATTTAGCACTTTATGAAGAATCAAGATATCAGCATCCCCCGCAAGTACTGTATCTTGCCTTTCCTACTGTATCAGTGCTCTCGAGACAGGTTCATAACTTGATTTATGTAGCTCAGAAATTAAATGTATCGAACAATGGCTCTAGCTCAGAAATATAAGTGGCACAGGCTTTCCTGGAAGTATAATTTACTTCCGTTGTGTGGGATTGAAATTGATAAAATACAAGTTTGCAGTAATATATATTTCTTGCGTTCGATTAGCTGCACGAAGAAAAGCCACAAGAAAAGTGGACGTCCAAAAGTTTCATTTCAGTTAATTTGATGTAAGACAGATATCATTTAAGTGAATAATACTAAAACTAACAAACACAATAACGTTCACAAATATTGATATTGCAAATAATATTTAATCAACTATAATTTGGATACAGGTTTTTTGAGACTATACGTTGACATTCTTTTTCAGGTTTAACCATAGAATCCACCAAGTCCATAACCGCCGATACCTCCGTATCCAATACGTCCAAGTCCGTATCCACCAATACCTCCGTATCCAATACCTCCAAGTCCGTATCCTCCATAGCCTAGACCATATCCTCCATATCCTAATCCAATGCCTCCTAGACCAAGACCAATAGCTCTCTTGTCTCTAGCAGATTCTTCAGCAAAAGAAACAGCTACGAGGGCGAAGAGAGCGAGAAGAGCCTAAAATAATAATTTAAAAAATATTTATATTCCTATTGTTTTTGTAAGAGAAAAATTTTAGTTATCATATTTTTTAACAGGAGAGAGTTTTATTATTATTATTATTATTGAAATGAGAAATCGTATAGTAGAGTATAATATTGCAGTGGATAAACATACTAGTAACGTAAAAACAGTGCGTTTTAGTAAGAAACTGAAATTTCACGTTGTGAATTCCAATTGTCAGAATACAGAAATTACCTTTCTGCTTATCGATAATGAAGTGAAACAGTTTTATTTCCATTTAAATATTAATGTAAGAGGTCGTCTTCCAATTCTCAGCACAAAAATATAAGTATTGTTAAATTTTCCAATATTAGTTAGATCTAAGCTCTTGATGATTTTTTTTCAAAAGTACTCCACGATATTTTCATCTCTTTTGAGGCTCTATTCACAGAGTAAATGTAAGTACAGTTTCCAGTCTATTTCGCAGTTACTTTTAATATGAATAGAAGTTTTATATGTATTATTAGCTCTCGGAGTAATCATACGGGAGCTTATAGTTTCATTCCAGGTGCATGTGTATGCATATGTGTCTGGTACTTTATTTCTCAGCAACTAGTGACTGGATCTAAACCAAATTTGGCGGTCAAGTAGCTCATCGTCCAAGGAATATAAATCGCTACACTTGGTAGCCGAGCTCTCCTAAGGACAGGCTCGGCTTGGTAACAGAAGCTGTGTTCCGCATCTTTGCGCGCCGGAAACTTCTGGCTTCGGTTTATCTCGGCTCGTTTTCTGTTGTTAGCAGAGGTAATTTTATAACAGTAAGTTAATTTCATGAAAGCTTCTGCGCAAGAAGCAGACTAATAATCATATACAATATTCATTAAATTAATATCTGGTAGCACGGTAATTATAAATGTTTGCCTTCCTAAGAGATATTAACCACTGACGTCGAGGTAATAGAAAACTTGCGCAAAATTGATTATATCCATTTAAAAATCTGTATGTTTTCTTAAGCAGCTCATTTTTAAAAAGAAAAATACGGAGGCAAGTTCTACAGCAGAAAATTAGAGTAATATATCAATTATGAAATAGATCGTTCGAAATAAATAAGTAAAACAATGGTCCCTACACCGTAATCATATAAGTATCTCTGTTTTCTTTCAAGTCTGTAACAAAATATATCAGAATCGCTTCCAAGTTAGGAAAGAAGTTAGGTGTAAGGTCCATCATAGTACAAATGGGAACATCAGAAGGTTAGATGTCTTTGTGATGGGTAGTAACGTTTTTTCACGAAGTTGTTTACACCAATAATGCACCTTACTTTACCCTACATGAAGTAAATAGCAAATTTTCACATATTCTGTATAACTATGTTTACAGAACAGAATATGTTTAACTCATAGAAAATAAATTCATAGCTATTTTTGTATAATGTTCATAGTATTCATTCCAGATGCAATATTTTCTTTAATGTCATTTTTCGTGTAGAGAAAGAAAATACTGGTTCCTAAAATTACTAGATGTCTCAATCTAAACAGAAGTTCTCGCTTCTAAAACTGTTCAGAACAAGTGAACATGTTCAAATGTGCGTTAACGAATATCTAAAATATTTTTGGATTCTGCTTGCAGTCAGAAAAAAAAATCAGTACAAATGCTTCGTAATTTTGTCTTGTTTGTTAACCTAGAATTTGTTTCTCTTTTTGAATGGAAGGCATTTATAAAATATACAGTAAGGCAGCGAGTTTAACGTACTAATTGGAACGAAATTGTGTACGTCAAAGCGCAATGTTGTTGAAACACGAATTGTGTTTAAACAATATCTAAAATATATTACATTTGAACTGTGCCGTATAATATAAATGTAAAGTAGCTCATGTACTTTACATATCGTATTACTAACAGAAAACTTCCTACAACTGCGTATTAAAACTGTGAAATAAATCTCAAGCTTCAGTTGCTTTCTCTTCGAATGTTGCTTCACAATAACCAATTATCTAATTTGCTGCTGCTTCTTTTAAAAATACAGTCGAAATCCATCCATAAAATTCGATGTCTGTCGATTCGAGGTCACTTAAATCAAAAGTTTACTATATTTGATTATATACATATTTGAAATGTCCAACTAGTTTTGCTAGTTGAAAAGAATTGCTTTATAAAAGTATTCTACAATATTTTACATTGAAAGTGCTATGACTTTTTATGATTCTTTTAGCCGCATTAAAATTGATTTTGTTTGTAGAACACATTACTCCCCAACCTTTTACCTTCGTTTTTTCTTAATAGCTAGAAATATTTCTACATTTGAGGTAGTTAAAAGAAATGTGAAAAACATGAGTCGAGCTACCCTATTGAAAGTACCACCTGGTACGCATCTAGGATATTAGATGTTCTCAACTGAAATGTTCCATTATAAAACAGAAAAATAACATGATAAATTACATCGTATATATCCATTGAAACGTATACAAAAGGATTAAAGAGTAAAATCCATTGCTCATAATTACAGTATATAATAACAATCGTAAGTCTTAAAAAATAGAAGATTACTCAGTTACTCGTAAAAAATTACAAACTCTTCTATGAATTCAGCGCTGTTAGAGAATCAAATTTCCTGATGTTACTGAATGTATTAATTCAAAAATACGATATATTAATAAGATATATTTAACTTACCAAAACCTTCATGATTGTTAAGTAATTTGTTATCAATATCGATTATGATCGAATGATAATATTTGGTAACCGAGCTGTCTTTTATACTAGTGTTTGTTCTTGAAAACTGTTCTGCTTTCCAGGATGTCTTAGGAGTCGATTTCTCCAATTATAACTGCTAAGAGCAAAAAAATAATTGATACCACGTAGAAAGCAGACGGAAATTAATTTAATAATGTATTCAGTATGTAATTCATTGCCTATAAAGCTAAAAGAAACAATAATCATACTTACATACTGATGGAACACATCTTTGAACGCCTCTGTAATTTTTAAACTAATAGGTAAAAAATCGCTGATAATGCAAATATCCATAGAAATACATGTTTGATTTACTCGAAATACTACGAGATTAAGTGTTACTGACTCTAAGTAAAGTTGTATTTTGTAAATAGAATTATGCAATGGTGGCTTTAGGCATCTTATGGCTCTAAGCAATGTATGGCCTAAGGCGCCTCACCCATCCCATGAGAAGCTGTTCACTAATGAAACAGTTTCAGTATACCTTTGACAGTTTTGTTTTAGGCACAGACTGTTTTACAGTACATTTACTTTTTAGTATATGAAGTTACCGTTGCGGATTTACATACTTGGTTATTTTTTGTTGTTGTTGTTAATTATATGTTCAATATGAAAGTTCAAAACTAGTCTATATACCAACAAATCGTAAGAGGTGATCCCTAATACCAAATAAGAAAAATTAAAGTTCTTACGGACCTGTGGGGAAAAGTGCGTAGTTTCAGGGCTAGGGTCATCTAAATGCATTGAACATACATATTGCAACATGCGTTGTTTCGAATATGAGGAATCGTGGAATGTCAACCCGTAACAACATAAAGGAAGTCACATACGCTATCCAGAAAGGAATGTTTCAGCAATGTGAAATGTGTACGCAAAGGATTCCCTACAGACAGTAGCGTACCCAGGAATTTATTTCGGGGGGGGTTCAAACTAAATATGAAGCTATTTTATATTAAAATTGCTAAAATTGCCCCTAAAATTAGGCTAAATTTTTAAAAAGTCGAAATTTCGGGGGGGGTCCGGACCCCCGTGTCTCCCCCTTCCGTACGTCCCTGCCTACAGACATATAATTCACAGACAACATAATATATATCTCACCCCACAGATATCAGAAAATGAGATGGCAGAAGTTGCGAAATATATTTTTCTATCTATCAACATAATTTTTTTTAGGTCTGTTTACTAGGCATCTACTTAGGTAGAATACTAAATTATTAGCGTAGCCCGGTCCGCGCTCGTGATTTTTTTCTTGTAGCACAGCCTCCAATATTTAGAAGTTTCTAACCGACTTCTAACTGGGTTTCTGCTGAGTGTGATAGGCATAGAGGTCGTGAATGGTAGCAAGTGGAATTTTACACCATTCCTCGTGCAGGGCATCGGCCAGTTCTGTGAGAGAGGATGGAGGTGGAAATCGTCGCCGGAGTCGTGTTTCCAAGACGGACCACATACGTTCAATTATGTTGAGATCTGGGGATTGGGCGGGCCAGGGAAGGTGTTGAACTTCATCCCGATGTTCCTCAAACCACGCTGCAACTACGCCAGCTGTGTGAATCGGTGCATTATCATCCTGGAAGATGGCGTCATTGTCCGGGAACAACATCCGGGCAAAGGATGCAAGTGGTCTCCTAAAATTGCGACATAATCGTTGGCAGTGATTCGTCCGCTAAGTGTGACCACAGGACCCAATGAAAACCATGATATGGCGGCCCACAGCATCACCGACCCGCCGCCATGTTTCACAGTTGGGCGGAGACACTGCAGATCATAAGCTTCTTTGGGCGTTCTTCACACATAAACACGGCCCGTGGTTGGGAATAGGGTGAAGGATGACTCATCCGACCATATCACACGTTTCCAGTCCTCAACGGTCCAAGTTACATGCTCGCGGCGCCATTTGTAGCGTGCGAAAGCGTTATGGTCCCTGATGAGCGGTTTGGCCCGTGCAACACGACCCCGTAAGTTCATGTCATGTAATTCGCGGCGGAGTGTGATTGTCGAAACAGGGTGGGGGAGGTGCTGATTGAGTTCCTCCGTCACTTGCTCCGCAGTGGCACGACGGTTCTGCGTGAATAATGCGCTTTAATACACGGCGTGACCGGTCACTCATTATTTTCTTCCGCCCACTGTTCCGCTTCCCCGATGTGGTTTTCCCGTGTGTTGTGTAGGCCGTCATCACCTTCGACACTGTCCACGCGACACACCTAACACAGTAGCCACTGCCGTCACACTCACTCCACATAACCGCGCACCAACAATTTGCCCTCTTTGAAAATCTGAGAGGTCTCCCATTTTACACCACCTCCGTCTGCTGCAGCCACTGGACACTGCTGTTCCACTGCGTCTGACGTAGTATGGAGACCGACCTAACACACCACCACCAGCGGTCCGGCGCTGCGGGAGCCACAACACCACTGCCAACCCATACATCTGACGTGTTGCCAACTACAGGTGTTTCCATTTTTCTGATCACCATCTGTACATAGGGTGTTAATTTTATACAAAAATCACAAGTGAAATACTTGGAATGAAAGAACAGAAAAAGCTCATACGAACATCGTAAATACCACTATTGTTATTAATTTGATCTGTTGTAGCTCTAAAACCATGTACACTCATGTCCAAAATTATTGTCGCATGTCTATAAATATGTTGTAGAAATATAATTTGATAACGAATTCCCCGGAATTTCTTATAATGTTAGTATGTGTATAATCGGGAAAGACATGTATGTGGCAAATTTCATGTCAAAAGAGCAGTAATTGAGAACAATAAAACGAAAAATATAACTTTCTTGTCCATTTAGCAACATTTTGTTTTACTCACTCTAATTTTCGTATTTATTATTCTTTTCCTAGAAATTTACCATAAATACACATCTCCCGATTATACACATAGTATCAGTATTAAAAGTATCCTGCAAAATCATTATCAAATTATATTCTTACAAGAAGACAGTTATAGATATGCGACAATCATTTGGACATGAGTGTACCTATCGAAGTAGTTCGAGAGCCTTTGATACAAACTAATAAGAAGCTTAAAAATTAATATGGACTCCATATAAATGTACATGTTTTACAATCTTGCATCACGTGCACATGCATTTTATGCAACAAATGAAGAAATGGGAATGCAGTGTTCACAAGTAGACTTCCTCAACCATATTCGTTATACATGTTTTGTAGGATTCTGATAAATGGATAGCACATACTTTACTTTCTAAGGAAGTCCTTGGACAACCTTTTATAGGTTCATGGTTTTTGAACTACATAAAATCCAAAGTTACTTATCATTTTCGGGAGCTTATAACTGTGATTTTGCTGTTTCCAACATTTGTTCATAAATAATTACTAATAAGTATTAAAACAAAATTTAAATCAATTATAAAAATATATACATAGTTTTAATGTGATTTCACTGAATAGTGACTTGTGATATAGATGCACATAACAATTAAAATTCAACCCTTTCCTCTGGCTTTGTGATTAGCATATGTGCCTTTGGTGCTCGTGGGCCCGGGTTCAATCATCAGTGAGAGAATATTGAAAGAATTACAATGGTGCGGAACATACTTTATCCTATTATCCACGTTTCTTATACCCCGGGGCTGGAAAAATTAAATTTCAAGAATTATACATCAAAAATTAAAACTATTAATTAAAATTATTAATATTATTGTTCATCAAGGACTAAAGCCTGTGACAAACATCTTGGCATTTCAGCTAAACGAATAAAACGCAAGTTCTGGGGCCAAGTTGCCAAGTGGTAAAGGGGTGTGGCTATGGCTAAGCAGACAAACTACAGCGCGATCAGATGGCAGGGGATAGACGTGAATGTGTACAAAGTAAATGTGTTAATATCGCTGGCCTCTCACTTGCTAGCAGCATTTAAAGGGAACTTGGAGCGCCGCCTTCAAATGCCAAGATGTTTGTCACGCCGTTTAATTTGAAAATAGTAAGCCCAATAGTATACACCTCATACAAGGACTACTCTTGAGATTTCATGAAATCTACTTTTCGACCTCACTCATTCTTCATGTTCCTGTTTAAAAGAAAAAAAAAACAACATATTAACGTGTCCAGGTGTGATTCTACTTCTCCGCGAACTTGCACTGATTCCAGCTGTTGAGAACACTCTTTCTGCGGGAACTGACGTTGCTGGAAGAGCCAAATACTTGCCTCCAGTAGAACAGCACGTGACACTCTAGAGGTTGAAAAGTGCAGTCGTGTGTTGGACCCCCGTCACAACAATGGAACCACGTAATATTGAGCAGCGCTACGCAATCTCCTTCTGCGTAAAACTTGGTGAGACTGCCGCGGTAACGTACCGGAAGCTTCAGCAGTCCTTTGGAAATGAAGTGTTATAAATGGCACAGGCGTATCGTTGGCACAAAATGTTTGCGGAATGCAGAACAAAAATCAAAGATGAACACCGCAGTGGGCGACCCACAACAACACGAACGGAAGAGAATACAGACAGGGTGAGGAACTTGTACGAGCGGATGGACGATTAACCGTGAAAATGATTGCGAATGAACTGAACATGAATCGAGAAACAGTGCCTCTGATATTAACTGAAAATTTGGGAATGCGAAAACTGTGTGCCAAACTGATTCCGAAAAATCTCACACAGCAACAAAAAGATGACCCGAGGACTGTGGCGGCTGATTTGTTGCACCAAATGGAATCTAACCCGGATTTACTAAAATTATCACTAGTGATAAAAGTTGGTGTTTTCAATATGACCCCGAAACGAAACGTCAAACTGCGCAATGGTGTTGGAAAGATTCGCCACGACCAAAGAAAGCCCGCATGTCGAAGTTCAAGGTGAAATGCATGCTTGTGTGCTTTTTTGACTTGAGGGAAATTGTCCATAAAGAGTGGGTACCTCCCGGGTAGACAGTAAATCAACATTTCCACACAGAAATTCTCGAAAGACTTAAAAAAAAAACGCATCCGTCGTGTTGTCGCGTTCGTCCAGAGATTGCTGACACCTGGATTCTCCATCACGAAAATGCACCAGCCCATATTGCATTGTCTGTTCGGCAGTATTTGGCATCAAAATCCATTACAGTGCTACCACACCCTGTTTATTCACCGGGCATCGCCCCGTGTGATCTTTTTCTGTTTCGAAAGATGAAAGCAGTTCTTAAAAAACACCATTTTGAAGCAGAAACAGACATTCAAACAACGGTAGCACGGGCTTTGGCAGGCATCCCAAAAGATGACTTCCAGAGATGCTACCAACAATGGAAACGCCGATGGAGCAAGTGTGTGGAGGCACAAGGGGAGTACTTTGATGGTAATCACATTGTGTTTTTTTTTTTTTTTTTTTTAATGTAAGTAAAGTTATTTTTTTTTCAACAATTCTCATTACTTTCTTGTCAGCCCTCGTAAAAGTTCGAGGCGAAATTGGAACTAGTACTCCCATATTCAATACTTTGAATGTGAGGTTTAAAAAAAGTTAGATCACATTCTAACATGAAGGAGAAAAAAGGATTACAAACAATCCATTCAGGACTGTAAGTGGGGGCATTTGAGGGACAATAGAACAAAATGTTATATTTTTTTCATAAAATATTTAACATGCAAAAATTATGAATGATAGTTCATGTTCCTTCAGTATTTGTTCTCATTAGCCTCTTAATAAAATCTACATTTTTGCTGCATTTGTATCCTGAGTTTTAGATCAATTTTGTTCAGTCATTATAACTTCAAAAGGCATGATAACGTTATAAACAGGCCCATATCCAGAGGGGTCTAGGGCCCCCCTAAATTTTGACTGCCCCCCCTAAAATTTTTACGATAGACTGACAAATGAAGTATACTATAGTAATAAACTATTATATGGTTGCATCGGTCCCCCCCTAACTTCAGCCGGGCCCCCCGTACATTTTGGGGCTGGCTACAGGCCTGGTTATAAATGGAAACAAATGTAGTTTAACAGTACAGGAAGAACATGAATTCTCTCAGTGATGCACTCCACTACTAAGAGACCTACGAAGTTGTTGGATTTTTTTTCTACCTAAATATTGAATGCGATTCACTGCAAGTAAATGAAGTCTACAATGTCTTCAAAGCACGCGTGATTTTCAAAGGGTAAAGTTATCAATAATGAAAGAGGTCTGTAAGTTTTAATATTTTAGAAGATGATTTAGCTTTACGTACCCCAGGTAGAAGTCGAGGTCATTCTTTTCAATTTAATCTTATTTATAAACAGTAAATATCTCAGTGCATCACACGAATTCCTATAGTAAACAGTCAAGCTAATAACTATCTACTTCCATTATCGTTTATTGTTAACAGATGTCGGTAGCATGAGGCAGTTTGCCGATTTAGAACTTTTGTAACGATTTAACTGCAACTCAAGAACTGTATTATTTCAATTTAATTTCAAAATAAGGCGACAGCAAGTAATGTAATCATATTTACACTTATGCATTAACAACTGTGTATTTCTACAGTGATATATTGTGATGATTTAATTGTAACTTAAGCTGTATTTAATGAATTTGAATATTTCAAAATAGATAGTGATGACACTGAACATGAACGTACTTTGCTATTTACTTTTAGACAAGGGCTGTAACCATATTTGCGTAGATTTGAGCATTAATATTTGTATAACCGCATGTTGGTTGGTAGGTAAACTCAAGAGATAACCAAATAAGAACTGAATTTATTATATACAGTATTTGAAACTTTAATGAAGCTCAATTTTAGCCGAATGCTTGCCCACAACAACGCTTACGTGCGGTTTTCCACGACTCGATTTCGGTGTCGTTTCCCACAGTATTGTTTTTCCTGATTTATCTTATATCACAATCGTAAAGATTTACATAAATCGACTCGTAAGTTTAGGGTTGCCAGGGTGAAGATATAACAATGAAAACCCCATTATGTTTATTAACAGAATACATGCAAATGGTCTCAAGTACGTTATTAGATTATTGAGCTATCGGCTATAAATGCCAATTAAATTGAAGCTCTTGAGATAATCATTACTTTTGTTAGAAACCTGCCAAAAGCGTTTCAAATCTCATATGACGTTCAACTTGTGTGCGTTTGAATGTGCATCCAATGTTGAAAAATGTAATGAAATCTTTCAATTTAACGTCCATGATTATGTCCCTTAGGCTAAGGAATATGATGATTAAAGCAAGTGAATGGTAATGAAAGAATTGGTGGAATGAGAAAGTGGGAGGAAGCAGGAGTACCTCGAGAAAATCCACGGACACTATGTTGTCCACCATAAACTTGGTCGAAGATCGAACCAGGGATCCCGCCAGAGGTAAGCGTTCTACCCCTGCACCCAACATTAAATCTAAGCATATCACTAGGGCAATCTGTAAGAGAGAGAGAGAGAGTGGCAATCCCGGTATGTGTCGGGGACCCAGACTTTCGGGAGGGGGCATGATAAAAATTCTATCTTCTTTTAATTTTTCATTACTTTCCTAGAGGTTAAATTAAACGAAACTAAATATATGGTTTTAAGAATCTTTTAAAAACCTTTGGTGATAAGAATGAAGGTTAGTCCGTTGACAATACAATAATTTAGTGACCTGTATTATTATTTGGCTATTTTATATAGTTATTACAAATATTATTAAAATACAAAACACTGGTGGGGAATTTCTTCTTTCCATAGCCTTTCTGAAATAAGGCGAATTATACATTGAGGCAATGAAGCCTATAGCCATCCCATGAAGCCAGACAACCCATCAGAAGTAACTAAAACTGCAAAATATATAAAGCTAAATAGGCAATGCAGGTTGTGCATTGGCTATCAGAAGTAAAGATACAGGGGCGTACCCATGTGGAGGATCCACCGGGTCCGGACTCTCCCAAACTTCGTAACTCAACATACATTTGTACACTTTTATAAAACAAAAATATAATTTTCTGACAGAAAAATGATAGATGTAGGAGAAACATTTGATCTTACATTTCATCTATACTCCTTTTTTGCTTATAAGAGAATCTACTTCGTTTGTTTTTTTCTGAGAATATAGGTGGCAGTACTTAACAATCGCATATAGATTTTTTGGGTGTAGAACAACACCAGTTCAATACTACATAGACCCCCCACACTTTGTCTTGTAATATTGGATCTCCCAAACTTTGAACCCCTTCCCAACAAAAACTTCTGGTTGCGCGCCTGTTAAGACGCATGACATTTCTCCAACTTTGAACAGTTACAGACATCTATTTTCACTTGTGAAAACTTGGAGTTGTGAAGATGGATTTTTAAACTGCAGCAAATAGTACATTACACTTTACGTTTCCAAATGCAGTAATTTCAGGCTACAACTACCATTTCAACCAGAACATCTTGTTACCTTATACATCGTATAATGTAACATGGCCCGGAAGTTTTGGGCAACCAGTGTATATATGAATTTAATATTTATTAAAATTTTATTTTTAATATGTAATTAATCAATGCCTTGATTTGAAGTAGACCGCAAAATTTGCGTTAAGTTCCTTGAACTAATGATTTTAGTATATTTAGAGGGAAATATATGGTAATATATTTACATTGAACAATTATTTGTATATTTAGCTAAAATATAATATTATTTTGTGGAATAAGGTAATTTCTGGTCGTTTTTAGTCTTTTCCAATCAATTTTCATTCATATCTTGGCTTAGGGAATCTTCAAAAGAATTCAAAAATTTTATTTCAAAAAATCTTCTTTAAAATTTTATATTTGCAAAGTCAGCCATAGTAGCTTCTTGAAGCATCTCTTTGTTTAACCTAAATTATCTGTGATTGGATCTTCCGCAATCACAGGTGTGGTTGAGATTTTTCGGCTTCTTTGATCTTGATAGATACACCTATCATCGTATAGTTACGTCACAATGAACCTCCAATTAGGGATCTTCTTCCCATTGTCATTGTCTTTACCGGAAGCAGTGTTAAGTTATGGACGTACGATAATCTCCGTCCATAAAAAAAAAAAAAAAAAAACTGAAAGAGAAGTAGTTAAAGGTTTCGACACAAAATAATTGATACCTGTGATATCTGTGGACATAATATGGAAGGCAGTGAGTAGGTTGCTGTGCTCAACGGACATAGGATTTTCTGCAGTGAGAGCAAATCTTTCACGTCAGACCGAAAGTGGTTTGGGGGAAAAGCCATCTTCACTGTCGACTCATGGATGTCAGATCCGATGATTTTATTTTTTTTGTGCACTGAGGTAGGCTCTCCATCCTCGAGAGCTGGTGTAAAATAACAACAACCATCAGACGTGGGAGAGAAGTATTCTATATTTTTCCCATGGAATCCAAGTAAGTTATAGAAGATAGCATCAAAATTTTCTGTTGTTTTGGCCACGTGAGAACCTCTAAATTCTAACCTCTTCCGGATTGGAAAAATGTGTTATGTTATTGGTGTTGTGATGCCTTATAAAATGTGCTAAACACTGCGTAGTTTTCCCTAAGTTATACAGTATGCAAACTTAGTAATGTGACATAAATCAGTCGTTCAATGGGGGGAAAATTGTTCTTTGGAGTTTCAGTGTGGACGTTTGTTACCAACAGTCCATGAAATGTGTATACTTTCGAGTACATACATTTCACCCCAAAATTATATTTTGAATATGTAATCTCATATATATATTTTTTTTATTTATTATTTTTTCCGTACTGCTATATTACAAAATTAATCCATTCTTTGGTTTGTGCTTACCTTCACTGTAGTTTGAATACGATGAGACAAAATGTATACAAAGTTTCGGCTCACATTGATAACAAGGGTGCTTGGATAACTATTGGTAATGGGAGATACTCGTCAGTGACAACACGTTCGTTATGTATTTTAAATTCCTTTCACCTGAGACCGGAAATTCGAATATTAAGCACATAATTTAAGACTTTTTTTTTTCCAATTCAAAATTAAAGCTGAATGGTCGACGTCCCATACGTCCTCGGTAGAATGGCAGAGTGTGTGCTATATTATTAATCCGTTGAATAAAGTGATTTTTATATGTTTTAGGTTAAGTTAGTTAGATAGTTAGGCTAGGGACTAGGTTAAGTGTACTTTCTTTTCA
This sequence comes from Thermobia domestica, assembly GCF_964235325.1. NCBI lineage: Eukaryota > Metazoa > Arthropoda > Insecta > Zygentoma > Lepismatidae > Thermobia > Thermobia domestica. The sequence continues at coordinate 123,369,550 of NC_137462.1, read as the reverse complement.
TGTAGATTTATTTAGTGTATGTATTGTCTCAAAGAAAATGTTTTGTTGTGGAATCAAAGTGGATGAGGTCTGAGCTCATACAAGGGAGGTCACCTTGTTGGTATAAATCCTCCGCGCTGACCCTACTTTCACAACGGTATCTAAAAGAGAAAATACTAAGTAAAGAAAGTATAGTATGTAGCACACAGCCGTAATAAGTGGTACCTGTGTAGTACAAGGCTCATGTGGTTATAGTAGTAAATGTCTTTATTTTCAAATTGTTTTGACTAAACTAAACGTATGTAGAATTGTTCATGATATGTGAAGAGAGTATGTAATGCAATGATGGACTTACCCATTCAGCTATGTCAAGAATTTTCCTCAATTTCCAACCTTTGCGATTTTTTTTTTAATGTATTCTTCTGTTATTTCTTATCATACAGAAAGTTAGTGTAATAAAGTGTGCGAGTCGAAACAAAATCTTTCATTGTCCAGTGCAAAGCTAATTATTTTAAAACTATGTAGTAAAGTAACTTCAATAGTATTGTTGGTACTCAGAAAGTAAAGTGTTTAAAGCAGTACGTAACGAAAGTAAATATAGCGTCTTGAAAACTCACAGAATCGATTTCACTTAGTGTGACCGGGGTTGGAATCACAGACCTGCCAGGAAATTTCACTTCGTTAATAGGATCAACTAAATTCACTTTGGCATTCAGTTTTTTTTTCGAAATTCCATCCCGTTGCGCGATTTAGATTTGATTCGAGATTTTTTTTTATCTGGGTTAGTAAACACAAACATTTAGATTTTCGAAGCATTCACCGTCAGTTTCACTCTTGGGTCAGTGTCTTGTTCTGTCGGGTTGTGGTTTGTAACCTTATCTCTTGATGGGATTCAGGCTATGACCTGCGGATCGAGATGCTGGACTGCGAGTGAGAATGAGGGAGGCTTAGAAATCTTCACATTTTGGGACGATTTGAGTTCTACTTTCCGGAGATGATTGGTGTAGTGGATGGGTCAGTGAGTGTTGACAGCTTGCCCGTCTGGGCCCGATGGGTTCGCGTTCAGCAATCAGTGACACATTCACGCAACCATAGTCTTAAGGAAAGTGAACGTCATACAGAAACACAATATCAGTATCATCATCATTATTTTATTTTATTTATTTACATTTTATTTTATTTATTTATTTTATATGACTTTTTTTTTTGTAAAATTGGCGTTCCACAGCCAGGATCTGTTATTCCAACCTTTCGCGAGTGCTAAGTGAATCATATTGAAAGAGCAGTGTAATGTAATGGGGACTGTTGTGACAAACGACTCCTTGAACGATGTGTAGTCACTCTTAAGTTTGTATATGTGTAACTTGGGGAAAACAATTTATATGAAATGGAGATGTCTGCTGGTAGCAGGTCGAGTACTGAATCCCGTAGTCCGGATGAATATGTATGTTGTAGTGAAGAAATACAGGGCTTTAGTGTTTATTGTGACGGTTGCTCTGGATGGGTGCATGCACAGTGCTATGGTATAACCGACGAGCAGGTAGAAGAATTGAATAAGTGTAGTGAGCCCTGGTTTTGTAAAACGTGTGTGGCCAAACAGCTGACTGTGCAATCGCTTTCCAAGTCACAGGAAAGGGGAAGTGAACAGAACACCGCGACGCACGACACGGGAGAGAAACTCTTACACAACGGTGGAGAGAGTGTCGGAACTGCAGGTTCACCTGCATCCGTGACAGACCTTGTGAAAATGTTAGAACGTTTTAGTCAAACTTTAACTTTAACTTTGGACCAAAAATTTGAAAAGGTTGACAGTATTATGAACCAAAGATTTGAGAAAGTAGATAATAATTTGTACGCGATGAATCAAAAATTTGATTTGTTAAAGTCGGAAATGGTGCAAATTGTAAATGAAAAGGTGGAAAATGTAAACAAGGACGTATCGGACCTCCGTAACGAAGTTCGCGATTTGTACACTTCGGTGGGGGAATTTCAGGATACGATAACAGCGCGGGTAGACACCGTTGAGGAGAATCTCCGGTTGTCAGTAGAAAAGCAAAATCGAAGATGTGATCAGCTCGCTAAAGAACTATCGCATCTCGAGTCGAGCACCCAGAAATCTTATGACGTACTCGAGGCTAAGATCCAAACTTTGGTGAAGGATCAGGAGCAAAGTAAACCAGGTCGGGTCGGTCGCAAGCGGTCACGTGACTTTGTTGGTTGTGAGGGGGTTGACTCTGACGGAACAGACTCTGACACCCGAGTGGATGTACCAGTCTCTTCGGTTGGGGAGACTCGTACTGTCCCAACGGTGACAGTCTCTGTCTGTCAGCCGACCGACGTTCACACTAAGAATGTCTGGCCGTTTGACTTAAATTCACATTCGTTGGTCACGAACAATTCCAGTCCCACCTGTGGGGATATCATGAGTGGTCAGGTTGCCTCTAGGACTTTAAACCCATTATTGACGTGGTCTCAGGCTTCGGTCTCGACTTCCAATGTATGTAGCTTAAGTCATGTAGTGTCCAGTAGTGCCGCAGACAGGACTTCTTCGTTTGTTGGAATTCCGGAGGGAGTATGTAGTCACACAGTGGTATCGATGCCAGGCAACTTACCTTTTGGCCCAAATTATACCTCTTATTCGAATTTTGGACAAAATCATAATAATGCAAAGAGCCCTGTGATTGGCTGCAACTCTCCCCTGAATCCCAGCAGATATGAGGGATGTTCTGGAAATAGAGCGTTGAATCTTAGGCTGTCGGAACTAAATCACTTACCAAACTTCACTGGAGAATATGGTTTGGCCAGGTCTTTTCTTGAAAGTTTAGAACAGGCGTTTAAGATAATCTCTGCGTCGGAATACGAACGCATGGTTTTGGTACCGTGTTGTTTGTCGGCTGGGGCCAAGACTTGGTACCAAACGGTCTGCAAAGACATCAGCAGTTATGCGGACTTTGTGCGTCTATTTAAGGAGCACTATTTCTCGGCCAGGATGGAACGCCTGCAGAAGAAATTTATCCAAGGAATGAAATTTGACCGGTCCAAGTATAACCGGCTAACTGACTTTGCCTGGAAGGTCATAGCCGAAATACTATGCTGTGGCACAACATCCAGATGAGACAGAACTCATTGAAATAGTCCTAGATTGTCTGCCAGCTGGAGATGCAAAATTGTTGCGAGCCGTGGAGCCCAAGAATATTCAGCATCTGATTGTTAAGATAGCCGAAATAGAAGGTCATCCGGAACCTGTGGAACCTGTGACAGATAAGAAATTCAAGCGTCTGCACATTCGGCAGGCGAAGATAGGAAAAAAGACCGAAAAGAACGGAAAGGCGCAACAGACTAAAGACACTTCGTCGCAGACGGAGGAGGACGAAGTAAAGAAGAATGGTGATGCCAAGAAAAATGAAAATGGCAATCGATTCTTGGGGAACCGAGGTCGAAGAAGAAATTTTCAGGCCAGAAGACCCTGGTTCAACAACCGAAGGCAAAACTGGGGGAACGGAAACCAGAATGCTCCATATGTTTCCAACCCTAACTACCAATCGGGAGCAATGAACTTTGGATGTCATCGAGGTGCATCCCAACAGTGCGCGCCGAGTTCGAACCACATACCGGGAGCGCAAGCCTATCCGGGATACATGCCGAATTTGCCTCCTGGAGGAGGCGTGGCAACTCCCACATCCACTCCTTCCCCAGCGGTGAACATGGCTATGTCCACTGGTTGGCCTTCACCGTATACGACGTTCATGCCGCCGATGGCGCAGTCATCTGAAGCGAATGGGAATAGTTCGGGAAATGCATGTCGCAGCCCTCATTAGGGGAGACTGTGGACTGCGATATGAATTCCTCGACTCCCCAAAAGGAAGAAAGTCCGATAACGGAACATCAAAATTTTTGTTTGGCATCAACCTGTCCAGAAGTTAATTTCGAACCTCAAAATTCAAAATTAGATGTTTTGGTAACTTCCGGAATTCGGGGAAACAAATCGGGCACGCCTCTGTTCTCGGTTCGTTTCGTGATAGACGAGAGGGAGTGTGACTCCAGTGCGGAAAGGAGTGTTCTCTTATCCTATCCCTCACCCACTCTAACTTGTTCGGTAGGAGAGTTATCCTTGGTTTGTATCCTAGATTCTGGAGCGGATACGAATTTGCTCTCGGGAGATGCTTGGAGACGAATAAAAGAGATCTATCCTTCTGCCAAACTTCGACCGAAAACTAATATCTCTTTAAAAGGTTTTGCAGGAGACGAATCATTCCAAGTTAAAGGTTTCCAGATCTTAAACTTCACTATCCAAGGTTGTGTGTTTGAAGTCCCAGTCTATGTTGTTCAGAAATTAAAAGCACACTGTATTTTAGGATTCCCATTTTTCGTTCGGTACAACCTTTCTCTAAATTGTAAATCTAAAGAAATTTTGCTTCAATCAGACTCGGGACAGATCATTTCTATTGACATGGAACAGCAGCATTGTTGCCAGGTTACTGTCGCCGAATTAACTTCAGATAAAGAGGACGACTCTTTGTTTCAGCCATCGGTCACGAAGGAGTAACTTCGAGACTTTGTTTCTCAGAGAACCGATCTCGATTCAGATTCTCAGGAGAGGTTATTTTCTTTATTAGTTCGATTCAGGTGTCTCTTCACAGAGAATCCCCGTATCATAAAGGTCGAGCCGTATAGAATACAGCTTTCCGACGACGTCCCGGTGGTAGGAAAGTTGTATCCTGTACCCATTCATCTTCAAAAAGAGTTTGAGGAAGTCTTAGATAAGTGGGTAAAACTTGGGATTATCGTTGAAGGTCCTTCACCTTACAGATGCCCTGTACATATTGTGCGTAAGGCGTCTGGAGAGCTAAGACCCGTGATTGATCTGCGTGGTATCAACGAGCGTGTGATTACACCAAAGATTCAGGTCGAGCCGATCTCCGATCTAATCGCGCGAGTCAGTGGTGCAACCATTTTCACCTCGTTGGACTGTACGCAATCATATCATAGTGTCCCGATCCATCCAGACTCTTACAAATATGTTAGTTTTGTTTACAAAGGACGTCAGTATCAAATGACTCGTTTAACAATGGGTTTGAAATCATCACCAGCGGTTTTCCAGTCTGCCATGCACACCTTCTTTGGATTAGAAACCTTCAAAAATTTTCTTATAGTTTACCTGGACGACGTACTTTGTTTTTCATCTTCCATAGACGAACATTTTCAGCATTTAGAAAAGGTCTTCAACACTCTTCGTTCGGCTAATCTTTCTCTCAATTTTCGGAAATGCAACTTCTTCAAATTCGAAATTCCTTTTCTGGGTCATCTTGTTTCAGGATCTTCTGTAAAAATAAATCCTAAAAGTAATGAGGCCATCCGTCACTTTCCCCTTCCACGAACTAAGAAGGCTCTACGGAGATTTCTTGGTCTCGTGGGATGGCGAAAGCGACATTTTCCAAACTTCGCGGGTTTAACTGCTCCGTTTTACGATCTTCTTAAGAAGGACCGGAAGATAGAATACTCTTCGGAGTTGTTAGAAAAGTTCAATCACCTAAAAGAACTTCTAAGTAGTCCTCCTGCTCTTGCTCAACCGGATTTCAATTTGGATTTTCATCTGTTCAGTGATGCCTCTGCGGAGTCATTGGCTGGCTACGTGGCTCAATTTCCCCCGGGACAGGATGACCCGGAAGTTATTGCGTACGCGAGTCGGCGAATAAAGCCGCATGAGGCCTCCTTATCAGTCTTCCAGTTAGAGTTGGCAGCTGTTCTTTTTCTCTGCGAGAAGTTTTCCTACTTCATTTTGGGGCGACGGACTACGGTCCACTGTGACAATGCTGCAGTCACATATGCTTTTAGTTTGAGAAATCTCGATGCTCGAACTACTCGTCTTCTGCTCAAACTGCAACGATTCGATCTGCAATTTGTTCACATCAAAGGCTCTGACAATGAAATCGCTGACCTATTGAGTCGTTATCCTCCAGAAATTCCTGAGGCAGAAGAGGATCATTTTATAAATTTTTTGACCGCGGAGGACGCTGACCTCTTGGATGTCACGGAACTGAGGCGAGAACAGCGGAAAGATCCGTATTGTAGAAAGCTACACGCAATTTGGAAGGATTCTCGAGACAATGACAGGATACGTGTGGAGAATCATTTAGTTTATATTAGAAATTCTCAAAATTCTGTTTGGCTGCTGGTCATTCCTGCCAGCTTGGTGGAAAATATTGTTTCGGCGATTCACAACAAAGGCCATTTTGGTGTGAAGCGATGTTTGTCGTTCGCTAAGGCCATGTTTCACTGGAAAAGTATGCGTGCGACTTTTACTAAGTATATTCAAGAATGCCTTCCTTGTGCACGAACTAAGTACTCGTACAGGGTGATCAGAAAGGAACCCTGCCATGTTGAGGCCTCTGCTTCCTTCGAGAAACAATGCCTCGACCTGGTCGGGCCCCTTCCTAGGAGTCAGGGTTATAAGTATATCTTGTCTATCTTGGACGTCTACAGTCGCTTCGTGTGTTTCTTCCCCCTTAGGACGGCTCACACGAGGGAGATTGTGGCTGTCCTCGAGAAAAGATATTACTATCAACTACCTTATCCTAAGTATTTGGTGAGTGACCAAGGTCCGCAATTCTTGTCGCGCGTCTGGCGAGAATTTTGTCAAAAACATCGAATCAAGCACATACTTACCACGCCATACCATCCTTCCTCCCATGGCATTATCGAACGCAGACATCGTGACCTCCACCGCATTCTCCGCCTTTATTGTAGCGAGAATCAATCCAAATGGAGTACCTTTCTAAAAGCCGCCCAAGATTTGTGTAACCATTCCTGGTGTGATGCACTTGGATGCACACCGGCAGAGCGTTTCCTATGCTACTCTGCGTCCAAGAGCTTCAAGGAGAACTTTATCTGGCCAAAAGAGTCACTTCCTGTCAGTGAAGACAAGAAACTCGTCATATCTAGTCCAGCAATGGTGCCCAAGAAAGAACGTAAACAGCAGAAACATCAGGATACCATTACAGAAGGCTCATTGGTAATGGTTAAAACTCATCACGTGTCATCCATACCAAAGAAAATATTTGCCAAGTTTATGGATACCTATGTGGGACCATATATTGTTTCCGCTATAACTAGAAATTCAGCGAGATTACAAAGTTTAAAAGGAGAGAATATTGGTACTCAGAGTTTCGATAATATCAAATTATTTCGATGCTCTGAAGAAAAGAGGAGAGAGCTGTTGAGAGATTGAACGGAAACAAAACATAGTCGAGAAAGAAAAAAAAGAGAATCGTAGGTTAAATTTAGATTAAGGTAATTTTGTTTGTTTTGTGTCTATTTTGTGTCCAATTTTCCCTTTTTCCGTATAGAGTAGTTATAAATTCTTTGTTAGTATTAAGGTCACTGAAAAATTGTCAAAACATTTCCTATATTGATTGCATTGCATTAGTGTATTTTATGATTAAAATGTTAGGATAGAGAAAAAAAAGGAGCTTAACTTAGGACTTCTAAGTTAGATTTTTTTTTCCGAAGCTCCCGGAGGATGTTACCTTATACATCGTATAATGTAACATGGCCCGGAAGTTTTGGGCAACCAGTGTATATATGAATTTAATATTTATTAAAATTTTATTTTTAATATGTAATTAATCAATGCCTTGATTTGAAGTAGACCGCAAAATTTGCGTTAAGTTCCTTGAACTAATGATTTTAGTATATTTAGAGGGAAATATATGGTAATATATTTACATTGAACAATTATTTGTATATTTAGCTAAAATATAATATTATTTTGTGGAATAAGGTAATTTCTGGTCGTTTTTAGTCTTTTCCAATCAATTTTCATTCATATCTTGGCTTAGGGAATCTTCAAAAGAATTCAAAAATTTTATTTCAAAAAATCTTCTTTAAAATTTTATATTTGCAAAGTCAGCCATAGTAGCTTCTTGAAGCATCTCTTTGTTTAACCTAAATTATCTGTGATTGGATCTTCCGCAATCACAGGTGTGGTTGAGATTTTTCGGCTTCTTTGATCTTGATAGATACACCTATCATCGTATAGTTACGTCACAATGAACCTCCAATTAGGGATCTTCTTCCCATTGTCATTGTCTTTACCGGAAGCAGTGTTAAGTTATGGACGTACGATAATCTCCGTCCATAAAAAAAAAAAAAAAAAAACTGAAAGAGAAGTAGTTAAAGGTTTCGACACAAAATAATTGATACCTGTGATATCTGTGGACATAATATGGAAGGCAGTGAGTAGGTTGCTGTGCTCAACGGACATAGGATTTTCTGCAGTGAGAGCAAATCTTTCACGTCAGACCGAAAGTGGTTTGGGGGAAAAGCCATCTTCACTGTCGACTCATGGATGTCAGATCCGATGATTTTATTTTTTTTTTTGTGCACTGAGGTAGGCTCTCCATCCTCGAGAGCTGGTGTAAAATAACAACAACCATCAGACGTGGGAGAGAAGTATTCTATATTTTTCCCATGGAATCCAAGTAAGTTATAGAAGATAGCATCAAAATTTTCTGTTGTTTTGGCCACGTGAGAACCTCTAAATTCTAACCTCTTCCGGATTGGAAAAATGTGTTATGTTATTGGTGTTGTGATGCCTTATAAAATGTGCTAAACACTGCGTAGTTTTCCCTAAGTTATACAGTATGCAAACTTAGTAATGTGACATAAATCAGTCGTTCAATGGGGGGAAAATTGTTCTTTGGAGTTTCAGTGTGGACGTTTGTTACCAACAGTCCATGAAATGTGTATACTTTCGAGTACATACATTTCACCCCAAAATTATATTTTGAATATGTAATCTCATATATATATTTTTTTTATTTATTATTTTTTCCGTACTGCTATATTACAAAATTAATCCATTCTTTGGTTTGTGCTTACCTTCACTGTAGTTTGAATACGATGAGACAAAATGTATACAAAGTTTCGGCTCACATTGATAACAAGGGTGCTTGGATAACTATTGGTAATGGGAGATACTCGTCAGTGACAACACGTTCGTTATGTATTTTAAATTCCTTTCACCTGAGACCGGAAATTCGAATATTAAGCACATAATTTAAGACTTTTTTTTTCCAATTCAAAATTAAAGCTGAATGGTCGACGTCCCATACGTCCTCGGTAGAATGGCAGAGTGTGTGCTATATTATTAATCCGTTGAATAAAGTGATTTTTATATGTTTTAGGTTAAGTTAGTTAGATAGTTAGGCTAGGGACTAGGTTAAGTGTACTTTCTTTTCATGTAGATTTATTTAGTGTATGTATTGTCTCAAAGAAAATGTTTTGTTGTGGAATCAAAGTGGATGAGGTCTGAGCTCATACAAGGGAGGTCACCTTGTTGGTATAAATCCTCCGCGCTGACCCTACTTTCACAACGGTATCTAAAAGAGAAAATACTAAGAAAAGAAAGTATAGTATGTAGCACACAGCCGTAATAAGTGGTACCTGTGTAGTACAAGGCTCATGTGGTTATAGTAGTAAATGTCTTTATTTTCAAATTGTTTTGACTAAACTAAACGTATGTAGAATTGTTCATGATATGTGAAGAGAGTATGTAATGCAATGATGGACTTACCCATTCAGCTATGTCAAGAATTTTCCTCAATTTCCAACCTTTGCGATTTTTTTTTTTAATGTATTCTTCTGTTATTTCTTATCATACAGAAAGTTAGTGTAATAAAGTGTGCGAGTCGAAACAAAATCTTTCATTGTCCAGTGCAAAGCTAATTATTTTAAAACTATGTAGTAAAGTAACTTCAATAGTATTGTTGGTACTCAGAAAGTAAAGTGTTTAAAGCAGTACGTAACGAAAGTAAATATAGCGTCTTGAAAACTCACAGAATCGATTTCACTTAGTGTGACCGGGGTTGGAATCACAGACCTGCCAGGAAATTTCACTTCGTTAATAGGATCAACTAAATTCACTTTGGCATTCAGTTTTTTTTTCGAAATTCCATCCCGTTGCGCGATTTAGATTTGATTCGAGATTTTTTTTATCTGGGTTAGTAAACACAAACATTTAGATTTTCGAAGCATTCACCGTCAGTTTCACTCTTGGGTCAGTGTCTTGTTCTGTCGGGTTGTGGTTTGTAACCTTATCTCTTGATGGGATTCAGGCTATGACCTGCGGATCGGGATGCTGGACTGCGAGTGAGAATGAGGGAGGCTTAGAAATCTTCACATTTTGGGACGATTTGAGTTCTACTTTCCGGAGATGATTGGTGTAGTGGATGGGTCAGTGAGTGTTGACAGCTTGCCCGTCTGGGCCCGATGGGTTCGCGTTCAGCAATCAGTGACACATTCACGCAACCATAGTCTTAAGGAAAGTGAACGTCATACAGAAACACAATATCAGTATCATCATCATTATTTTATTTTATTTATTTACATTTTATTTTATTTATTTATTTTATATGACTTTTTTTTTGTAAAAATCTGGCGGAAACTAAAAAGTCTAGGGTTAATCGATGACTATCTCAAGATTAAAGAGATTCGCAGTCACGTCCGGATGTGTGCAACACTGGCACTAGTACCCATAGAGTATATTTCTGATGGTTTCTTGATCAACATGGAGGTTGTCCGATTAGACGAAGAGTCGAAGTCTTCAATGATTACTTTACGGAGCAATAGCTGGAAAATCCAAATTTTCTCCGGAAAGTTCGAATTGTAGCAGTCACAGGAATCGAACAAATAAAGCAGTAGAAGACTGCACAAACGTTTAAACAAAATATTCTAACGCTTAAACAAACGCTTAAACAAAAAACTAAGTTGAAAGTGTCACTAATGCTTTGTTTAGATACAATCTTTTTCTAGGGTCTACATGCAGAATCTTATCCAATCCAGATTTGCTCTCCCTGCACATCTAGATAACACTAATAACATTTTCTCTCCAGCAGCTGCCACATCATCAGCAGACGATATTGGGTTGTTGAAAACATCCATTTCTCGACGCAGTTCTTCATTTTTTCCCAGTATTTTGTACGCAACTTCCTTCCCTTTTACTGTATGGAGCAGACGTTGTATCACAACCAGTGAAGGCATGCAGAAACAAATACAGTTCACCATATCTCCCAATGCTCTCTGAAGTTTGGTACTGCTGTATATCTTATGTGGTAGCTTCGAGCCAGGAATAAATATTTAAGTCTCAGCTATTGCGGGTGCTACCATCAGAACCAAAATATCTTAATCTTATCCCACTATTACTGACGAGCCAGACTTTGCAAGATTTGTGCAATTAACACAACTAATGTGTCTGCATCTCTAGGTGATTGATGTACGGTACAACCAGATTTATCCAGATATTTCGTCAGAAGTTATATAAATTCGGATTTCTTCTTTGTGTTAGAAAGAAATTCCTGTTGAGATAAACGAACAACGTGGATATTATCCTAAACGATTACGCGTATTCATCGTTTCTTTGTTAATGTCCAGTGTTTTGATCCTTTACACTAGGTCCGCCATCATAACCATCAAATATAGCACATTATTTACCACAGCGTTTTGTAGTAAACCTCACATATTGCTCATATAATTGGCCACAACAGTTATGGAAAACCAACAACTAGAGTTTTGGGACTGTTTTAGTATAATATCACATATAACATATTATAACAGGTTTAATCTTTAAGTTTGATCGATTTTTATCGTAATTACACTGTGTTAATCAAAATTATATGCTAATCAAATTATTTTATTTGTCTTTCCCACAAGAAACGTGTAACTATGTAACACAGAGTCCAAGTAAACATTATACCAAACATATCTTACTGGACACAAAACTCACTATTGTAATCTAACTCAATAACTTAATCTCATTAACTCCATTTCGTACAAAGCCCTGAAATCTTGATTACGAATTAATCAATCGTCTTAATCGCAACCATTCTTCTTTTTCATTTTTACATACTAACGCCTCTTAACTTAGCAACGGTCAGTGCAATATTAATAAGCACTTTGTGCCACTCTTCAATTCCAACAACTCTCTCCCCTTTACGAAAAAAAAAATCTTAATTTCTTTTTACGTGTAACCCCATAGAACTGGAGGTCTCTTTATCCTTGTCTATCTTCTGATATCTTCTAGCACTTCATTGTCTCGTGTTTCCCCTGGTGAAACTGATTGAGAACTGTATTGTCGCCAGAGAGTCGGATATATTGGAGTGCTCCCTGACCTCAACAAGTCATTTCTCATACTTTCGTTTGGACCTTCCCTGTATTTCTGCCGGTTTTCCAGGTCCATGCCAAATTTAACTTGATGAGCATGATACAGACGAGTGAAACCATTCACTAATACTTTATAAGTGTTATTTTTACACTACGTTACAGTATATGAGCGTATTTTTAATTTGTGTGTTTGCTGTTAATGAAAATTATATGCTAATCAAATTATTTTATTTGTCTTTCCCACAAGAAACGTGTAACTATGTAACACAGAGTCCAAGTAAACATTATACCAAACATATCTTACTGGACACAAAACTCACTATTGTAATCTAACTCAATAACTTAATCTCATTAACTCCATTTCGTACAAAGCCCTGAAATCTTGATTACGAATTAATCAATCGTCTTAATCGCAACCATTCTTCTTTTTCATTTTTACATACTAACGCCTCTTAACTTAGCAACGGTCAGTGCAATATTAATAAGCACTTTGTGCCACTCTTCAATTCCAACACACTGGAATTACCTATTTATTCAAAAAGGTACAAAACTCGAAACTGGATTTTTTGCGGGATAACAACATCAGTAAAACATATTTCAATAGATTTCATCTTCTTTTTAAAACGTTTATCTTAAACACTAATTTCAATGGACACATAGGCCTACACACAGAAAGATAGCGCGAAAATATACTTTCAGAGTTCTTGCGCACCCCTGCCGACGCCACTGTTTACGAACTATTTATTAAACTAACCGGACTTCCAAACCTGTTGATACTTACCGGAAATTGCGATGAAAAGCCGTCTCAACTCAATAATTATGTTTTTCTACATGTTAAATGATATTTGTTTCTACAGAAATTATGTGCAGTGCGCATCTCTGACATCGTATATAGTGACAATATATACACATCGTTTTAAAACTTATGAAATTTCCAACTTTTATTCGAGCACTTTTTTCATATTTCTACTCTGTTAAGTTGTATGAGGCAATGAAAAGAATATGTCCTCTACTACAGATCCCAATTTTTTCACTTTATCCTAAAGTTATGCAAAAATGGTTACTCGGAGAAAAGTGTTAATAATCTGTCACATTGCCTATAATATATATATATATATATATATATATATATATATATATATATATATTAGAAGTATAATAAAGAAAGAATGATCCTCAATAAGTTTAGAAGTTATAGAAGTTATGTGGCATAAACTAAGTGCATGTGAGAAATTCAAGATGGCAGTCTACTTATTCAAAATGGCGGAAAACCCGCAAGTGGATATTTTTTTGGGGGGGGATTTTCTGGAGGTTAATGAGGAAGAGATCACGAACAAATTCCAGGAGGTTCCATCTTTTTCTTCTAAATGTCTAATTTTGGCCCGTTTTTGATGTAATTTTGATTTTACTATAAATAAATAACGAAAAGCAACGCATTCGGCATAGACCCTGTCAGTATGAATGAAAAAATAAATAACCAAGAGCAACGCATTGGCATAGTCCCTGTCAGTATGAGTAAATACATAACGAAGAGCAACGCATTCGGCATAGTCCCTGTCAATAGGAATAAATAAATAAATAAATAAATAAATAATGAAAAGTAACGCCGAATTCCTAAACTAGGCTTTAATGATATCTCGACTGTCACTAAACAGGTTAACGAGCCTGTAAACTATGGACTCAAAACTAATACCGGTCATTTTGGACGTTATTTACAGCCCCCCACATGATGATAAGAGCTAAACTTAGTTTCGAAGGTGTTACTATTCACCTCAGCGACCCGTAAACTATGGATTCGACATTACTAACCGTCGTTTTTGGTTATTTTTACATATCATCCCCTCATACCTCGTCCTATCCCTTCCTTCCTCAAAGTAGGATTTTTTTTAAAACAATGCTGTAAAATGTGTCTTTCTTGTTATTGTTAATGAGTTCATACACCAAGTTACACCTTCGTAACTTCACGGGATCATTTTTTTTTTTTTTTGAAGTTAGATACTCAATAATAAATTTTGAGCCCCCAACCCTCCCTCGAGTCAAAAATTAGGGGAAAAGGCTTCATACGCGATTAGATTGGTAAAGATTTATCTGTGTGTACTAAATTTCGTGAGGTAACTTCTTTCCATGTGAAATCCTGGGGGGGGACACGATGACTCAGTGGCAGAGTGCTTACCTTTGGTACATGGAATCCCTGCTCGTACGATACGCGGCCAAGTAAGTTTGTGGTGAACAATATCGTGTCCATAGATTGTCTCGTGGTACTCCTGTTTCTTCCCATATTCTCATTCCACCTATTACTCCATCATTATTCACATGCCTTAGTCATCGTCCCTTAGGCTAAAGGGCATAATAGTGGGACCTTAAACTGAAATATTTCATTTCATTTCATTTCTACGTGAAATTCTGTCCACACGCACATTATTATTATTATTATTATTATTATTATTATTATTATTATTATTATTATTATTATTATTATTATTATTAAATATAATACGCTACACTTAACTCTTGTGAAAACTTCCACATAAAGAGAAAACAGCGACAATGTCTTTCGTCACGAAGGTCAAAACTTTTGAAACAGATTTGAATCATCTGTTTTTCTTTTTCTAAAAGAATACTTATTAATGTAGGTAACTGAAACTTCCGTATCATTAAAGAAATTACTCAACGCTGACATTATTGTATAAATACCCTCAAGGTAAATATACCGTATTATTGAGAGGACAAATTCAGTCCGAGACAACAGCATGCAGATTTTGGTACGTAAAGTATCTCTATATTTTTATTTGTAATAAAGAGTCACGTACGTAGAAAGTGATCACTGCTTTTTTTAAAAAAAAAAAAATCATTGGTAGATTGTCTACATCCTCTGAAATCAATGCAGGAAGTTATAGTCCAAACACAATGACTTGGAACTAAAGCCCAACATATGATATCATTACAGCTCTATGCATATCAAATGCAGAACATACTGGCTAAAAATTATTTATTCTCCATCAACTATTGTAAATATATGTCTATATAATTTTGTGTCTGTTTATCATACGCATATAAATATTCAGTAATTTCTGCAAGTTAGATTTTAAGTCTCTGCGATAGTTGCCAGCTTCAACAGCGCCGTAAATTAATGTATGTATAGCAACAACTCTGAAATATGTAGCATTGCATTTAAGGAAACTATGTTCATTTACTGAACATGAATTTCGTTCACACAAGAAAATAAACACAATGCCCAAAGCAAAATAGTATAGTATACTTTTCTCATTAGAAATTCTGCTAATCTACTTTCTAATGTTAATGGTCAGTAATTAGAGATAAAAAATAAATAACTCGAGTATTACTTGTTTAAATTACAGTAATTGTTCTTATTTGTAATTCACATTTAATAATATATGTTCAGTTGTCTTCGTTTATTAGTCCTCATTGTATAGAAGATGCATTCAAATATTCTTAAAAAGAAATGTGAAACATGTATGTCATGTACAGCGGACCTCTGGTTTTACAAACACCTTGCTTCGCAAACAAATTGATTACGAACGAATTTTGTGAACAATTTCCTCGGCTTACGAACAATATTTCAGGGTATAATGCACACACACACCTATATCCACAATTCCACGACCTCAATAGCACTTTGGCGTGTTTGTCATATCCGAGTGTTGTGCTCAGAAACTACTTTTGTTCTCTTTTGCACTCTGTGTTCACTGTTGGGTGTTACTGTATGTGACTTAAAAAATGAAAAAATGAAATGAAATATTTAAGTTTTACGTCCCACGGTTATGCCGGCTAGGCTAAAGGAGACGGTGATGATGAGAAATGAATGAAATGGTGGAATGAAGAAAGTGGGAGGAAACGAGAGAACGCTAAGAAAACCCACGCACATGGTGTTTATCCACCACAAAGTTCACCTGGCAGGGGCTGGGATTGAACCCGGGACCCCAAGCACCAGAGGTGAACGCTCTACCAATGAGCCACCGCGGCCCGTCTTAAAAAATGATAACGCCATTTTTATGGTTTTTATTCTATATTCTTGATCAAAGGGAAACACTAAAATATTTTATAAAATTATATGGATTGGGTTCGTACCCATTTATGCAAAGGGGGCGCGGTGGTTCAGTGGTAGAGCGTTCACATCCGGTGCTTGGTTCGATCCCAGCTCGCGCCGTGTGGACTTTGTGGTGGACAAACACCGTGCTCGTGGGTTTTTTCGGGGTTCTCCCGTTTCCTCCCACCTTCTTCATTCCACCATTTCATTCATCTCCTTTAGCCTAACCGGCATAATCGTGGGACGTAAAATTAAAGATTTCATTTTTCCGTTTATGCAAATGGTGAATCCAGGATTTGGTTCAGGGGTGAGCTGTATACTCTCATGTGCAATTTTGACTATTATAAATTTTGATCAAGTATTATAAACTCAATTTTATCCAGTGTAAGTTTCTAACTTAAGAGGCAGAAGCTACACCTCTTGAATCTGGCTTTGTATAACATGTGCCATTACCCTCAAAAGTGAGTATAAACACACTACGTTTCTTTTAACAGCGAGTTGACCAATTGGAGTGCGTTTCCCGAATAGTACAGAGGAGTATATTCCTGTATGAGGAACCAAATTAAGATTGGAAAGCTGGTAGAAAAGTTATTCAGGAAGAAACATGTAGTAAAGATGCATTCATTTCTAATGGTGACTAGAAAAATATGCGATGCCGTAACTACACGAAAGAATATCCACATGAAATGTGATTTTACCTTCAACTGTGCATCAAAATTTGAATTTTAAATTTCACAAAAATAATACGTTCCACCCAGGCATGTAGCCAGGATTTCGTGAAGGGGGATCCGTGTTATGAAATACTGTGGTCATCACACCAGGGGCTCGACCATTCAAAACTATTTTATCGGAACATATGTTGATTTGTTTAGCCAGGATTTCGTAACGGGGGGGGGGGGGCACAAGAAATTCTGAAGGCCCAGAAGCTTGATCAGTCTAAACTGCTTCACTATCAACATATATTGGTTTGTTAGGACAATAAAATGAGGATATGTTGGTAAGTATTTTAATAACTAACTATGAAGAAATTTCGAGTAAAATAATAAAAAAAAACTATTGAAAAAGATTTTACAATGTATTTAGGTTCTTTCTCTGTGCATTCAAATATAACAATTTTCCTTTCATTATGACCTCATCTATTATAAAAAGTACATATTCACTATTATAAAAAGTACATAACTTAATAATGTTTAGTAAAATATTTTACAATATCTGCGTTCCTTTCTCTGTTGAATTAAATGTTAACAGAACTTTGTTTCCATATATATATATTGTTTTTTTTAATCCGTCAACTATTGTCTATTCCAAATGACAGGTTAGAGTTGCAGTAGAAAATTGTTTTTGAAATATCATGTTTGATACTGCAAGGATGCGATGACGAAAAATTATGATAAAAAATGTCCACGCTGTTAAACAACGGCACTATGCTTTCGGAAGCTTAAAATCTCCCTGACTAGTAGCAGAAATTCTGAGAATTAAGTAACTTTTGTAGAAATTTTCAATTCAATGGCTCTTCCAGGATATTTGGCCCCTCACGCCACCATGTGTTGCAAGTAATACAAATCTCCACATAAGAAAGAGTAATCAAAAGCTTCCTGTAGTTTCTTTATTATTTTATTTTTAACGCTGATCCTTTTTTTTTTCTCATTTCATTTTGTTTCTTCCTTCATTATTTTTTTTATTTCTGAACTCGAACGGCGGGGCGGACCCCCTTGGCTACGTGCCTGGTTCCACCTATAAGAAAGTGATTAATTCTACAGAATAAATTTCAAAGTTAAGAATATAGATACAGCCCCTCCCCCTATCAGTGTTTTGCGACAAACAAAATAAATAAACAGCATGTTGTATATGCTACTTTTATATTCAGTGGTTAATGTTACATTGATTTCTTATGTTGGTATTTTTTTTTTTTTTCAGTATCTAGTAATTCTAGTTGCAATGCTTTCTGCTTTCCTTGGTGAGGCAGCTGGTACTAAAGATCTTCTAGCAGAGGAATAAATGACTGTAAAGTGAAATAATGTCCATAGAACATGTATAATATCAAATATAATGTTATCTTTCGTAGAACAAATGTAATCAAATGTAATATTATCTTTTAATGTCACGTCAAACCGAAATCTAAGCCCTTCACTATTAATGTATTACAATACTTAAGTTACTAGTTATTACACGAATGGTACTGGCTTTTCGTTCTCAGTTCAGAAATTTGAACACCGTTCGTGTTGGTGCTAAAATAACTTAATTAATTTTATAACAAAAACGATAAGCTAGACCGAATATTATGTGAAAATATTATATTGTCATCGAATTTATGTATATTTAACAAATTTCAGAGCTTTAATTAATATGGAATTGCATAATATTTGTGTTGAAAGATTTGGCTCTAACAAGCAATGTTGTTAAATGTTGTTTTTTATTTACATATATCAATATTAAAGTTAATGACTAAGTTTCCAAGAGATCACTGTAAGTTCGATTACTTTTTGTTCAAATATTTGTTTCACAAAAGGAAAAGAAGAAAATTATGAATCAAATACTTCTGAATGAGGTACACACAAAACGTTACACTAGAATACATAAATGCTAATAAAAATCCTAAACCTTGGATATGCGTTATCGTTACACATACCAGTAAATTAACGCATAAAGTCACAACATTGTTTCTACCCTGTGAGCATAACACATCAGGTATTTACTCCAGTTAAGGCAAGATTGAAAACAATAGTTATGTAATCGCATTCTCCATAAATTAATAATAATTTATTTGATTTATTAGTACATACATACATACATACATACACACATACATACATACACATACACACACACACACACACACACACACAAATTACAATATTAATCAAAACTCAAACTTTGTTTTCTTCCCAGATATTAAATGTGACTAGTATCAATAGACCTTGCACTTAATATGTGTGCACTTTCTACCGACAGAAATTAAAATCAATGAATTAAACGAAGAAAACTTTAAGGTAAACACATATTAAGAAAGTGCTAAGGACAATTATGTTCAATATCCTGCTTTTCCTTTAAATCTTTTTGTTTTAATGTTACGCGTTTGTGCTGAGTAAATCAATTGGAAATTGATTATAAATGTAAGTAACTGAATGATGGAACAAGAAAAGGAGAAGAAAACACTAGAAATCCTAGAAAACAAACGAATGCTACATTTCTTGTCACATACCTGATGCAGTTGGGATATTTAAAGAATTATAGAAATTTACGTGAATTACAGACTACCAATAAATATGGAAGTATTTATTAAGGGTGGTAATAGTGGATGATGATTGATAATAGTGTGCAATAAATTAAGGAGTAATCTTATTACAAGTTTATTCAACAACTCTTGCCGTATGCCAATTTAATAGATCGTTACAAGTATTCTCCAAAGACCCATAGGCCACGCGGGAACAATGTGACTGAAAATTATGCCAATTCCTCAGAGATATTTATTACTTACACCAATAACGAATACCGCATCATATATTTTTCAATTATATATCACAATTCTCGTTACAATATCGACCTATTTAACAAAGTACTTTGTGCGAAACACATAACTTCCCTACATTTTTCATATCACAAAATAGTACTGAAGTTCATTCTGTGCTAAAGAAACCAAATCTACACTATTATATAGCAAGAGGAAAGATAGTCGGTGAACCAAACTCAGAAGCTCCTGACATGAAAAACCTCTGTTGTCCCTTAAATTCATTTTTACACATTAATTCCCACAGAAAGTGGGAATAAAGTATCACGTACAAGGCGAGCCGAGCTGAACCTGTCCTTGACCGAGCTTGGCCACCAAACATAGAGATCTTTAATTATTAGACGATTGGTTGCATGCCGAACAACTTCATTCACATCCGACCAGTAGTTACTGAGAAATAAAGTATTAGTCTGCATTGAAGGCGAACCTAACCGAGCCGAGCTCTTTATCTAATATAGCAATTTTTGTTCGTTAGATAACAGCCTTTTTCCACTGACAACACACTTTACAGAACCCTCATGATTATTAGATTTTTATTAATGGTAATATAAGTTATAATAGCATAAGATTGTAACTTCTCTCTCTCTCTCTCTATATATATATATATATATATATATATATATATATATATATATATATATATATATATATATATATATATATATATATATAATAGCATTTAAGTACCTGCAAGTTGTGTGTTGCTGGTGACAGTGTCTCTTAACCTAATCTATCTTCAAATTAATTAAATTTTATTAATTTAATTTAATTGATAATTTAATTTATCTTGTAATTGATTTAACTGAATATTAAAATTATAAAAAAATAAATAAGAAATAAAATCGTCACTGCACTTCAAAAAACCGCTCCAGAAATGGGAACTTTCAAGAAATAACAAAAAATCATGCTTTCTTATCATTCACATTATTAACAAATGTCATTTTTGTTTCCTTCTTACGAGAAAACAATAGGAATATAAATGTTCATATTGTAGTTCATATCATAATATTCATATCATAACTCTCGACGAAATTGTCGCTTAGTCTTTTTTTCGAAGCAAGCGACGAAATGTCTCCTATGAAGTCTAGAGCAGAGTTTCTTTACCTGTTGTATGCGTAGCACTTGTGGTTCGCAAGCCTCTCTCGCGGGTACGTATACGACTTATGGTGATAGTAATAATGAATATGCTTTGATGATAAACCAGTGAAAAACCCTACTCTAGAGGTCTTCTGGACGACATTTTTTTTTAATTCTTAAAGTTCACGTCACGCACAATGGGGCTACGCAACACATCGGTTGAGAATCACTACCTTAGACGATGGGATACTTGCCCACAAAATTTGGTATAGATGCAGCCAGTAGTGACCGAAAAATAAAATTCCACAAACACACAAACACATACACCCCGAGTGAAACTATAAGCTCCAGGTATGCTTATAGTGAAAGGAAAAGAGAAAATATGACTCACGCATTAACGGCCAAGCCATAGTACTACAGGTATAAGTAGAAACGTGAAACTTAGAAAGTTTGTTTGGGTACGAAAGGAAGGGATAGGGAATAATATTTGGAAATGTGTACTCTAAGGATAGATTCAAAATTCTTGTCATGATTAAAGTTACTTCAGGAATCCTTGAAAGTAAGGAAATGAAACACTGGATATTCTACAATAGTTTATCAGCGTTTAACCAGAAACGAAGTCACAGCATGACACAAATACTACTTGATAAGACCTGTTAAGCGGAAGAAGATGATATAGCCTAAGCTCATGCAGAGTTTCCAAGAAAATGGAGAAAAAATTTTAAAAAAAATATCCTGTACAAAAAGCATGATACCTATTTAGGTGAAACTGATAATACAATATACCGTCATTAAGCTCTTTACTCTATTATGAGCTAGAAATCAATACATAGTATGACTAACGAGATACAGTCCAAAATTATTATTAACTCTTAAGTTTTAATTTCTCTTTGCATAAAATATTACCCAAAGATAACACATAGTGGATACAGGGGTAAAAATGAATCTGAAAAGGTATGGGAACGCATGACGTCACGCCGTCCTCCGTGCCTATTTTTGCCCATTGCAATTTTTTTGGGGGGGAGTGGGGGACGCCTTGGATATTTTTTGGAAGTGAGGTAACGACATCCCCCCGCGTTCCCCCTTACTTTTACCAATGAATCAATAGATCACATTCGAGTCGAATAAATTGATATACTTAACAATAAATCCTCGTGAAGTTTCTTGCGGAAAAAATCGAAACCATCAACTTTTGTATCGCTCAAAACTCAGTCGTTCGCGTTCCCAGCAATAATAAACAGTTTTTATTTTGCTGGAAGAAATTGTTGTTTACTTCATATGTAACAAAATACATTGTCAACTATAGAGGAACCATCAGGGGATGGTCCCTGAAGTTTCTTACCACGTGCGGAAGGAAAATGCAGCCTCTACTTTAGTGCTAGTGTTACCAACCATGGTCACTCTACTTTTTACACCATTAAGAAAACTGGCATTATAGATGGACCGAAAAAATCTTGACACGTGAGTAGTGGCAACGCCGCTGCAAGCTGATAGAGACCTTCTTTTGCTGACTCCTCTATAGCACTTTTTTTTTTTTTTTGTCTTCCATAACGATATCCTTTATGCACATACTACCTGTAAACAAAGCAGACTGTTTCAACGTCTCCTAAAGCTCTGTTTTTAAAGGGGGGACAGGTTATATATATATATATATATATATATATATATATATATATATATATATATATATATATATATATATATATTAGAAAATGACCAATATAAGAATTTGCTTAAGTTCGGAATATAAACTCTAAGCTTTTGAAACTCAGATAAAACGTGTTTCAGCATTTTCGAAAATTCCAGTTCTAAAGGAAGAAAACGGAGACATGTTTACAATATTCAAATTTCCGGAATTGCATTCAATATATCTTATTCTTCCCGTGCTAAAAAACGGGATTTCTCAATGGTCTAATATAAGTCGCAATATATTATTATTTTTCAAAAAATAAAAAGAAGCACTGTCACGTGTACACCACGTGATGGAACTTGGTTCATATGACGTGATATTTTCTCCATTAATATTGAAACCCTGAGTGGTAGTACATTTCCAGCACTTTCGGCTTTAGTACAGCTAAAGAGATTACAGAAGAGATGGAATATATTCCTAAAGCTTAACTGATTGCAAAAAATGCTTGTCACTCCATTACCATATCATCATATGCTTCCATTACCATATTTACTCCATAGCAATTAACGTTAGAACCGAAAGTGATTGATTTCTACCACTTCCAGCTTGAATAAATAGCTAACTTGTAAGTAAGAATATGGTTGCTATTCTAAGAATCTTAATACATTCAAGAAAACCCATTTCTCGCTATCATTTATCGTTTGTGTTCCACGTAGATCAAGCATTGAAACTGTAAGTTGTAGTGTATTTCTATTACTTCCGGTTTTAGTAAAGAGATAGACATTAAATGGATTCTTGAAGCACTTAATCGACTACAGGAAACCGCTTCTTGCTATCTATTGTCGTTTTAGTTCTATAGTAATCAACGTAAAAATCGGAAGTGGTTGATTTCTACTATTGGTTTCTATTGATTCAGAATGTTTGATTTCTACTATTGGTTTCCACTAGCGTGCGCGGGACATTGGGAATGTGGGTGCCAGATTTAAAGTACCACCATATGGAATGTCGTCCTCCCACACTTTCCCTTAAGAAAAGATAGCGTCATTGCACCCGACGCTGCGTCGGCGACGCACGGCACACATACAGACGGGAAATAATTTACACGTAATCTCTTCTCAGTTTGTAATAATTCTACATAAAATAAAGTTTGTCTAATGGGGGTGCCAAGGCACCCACGGCACCCACGTTGCGTACGCCTGTGTTGGTTTCTATTGTTTCAGAATGTTTGATTTCTACTATTGGTTTCTATTGGTTGGAAATAGTTTATTTCTACTATTGGTTTCTATTGGTTGGAAATGGTTAATTTCTACTATTGGTTTCTATTGGTTGTAAATGGTTGGCTTCTACTTTGGTTTCTATCGGTAGAAAGTGGTTGATTTCTACTATTGGTTTCTGTTCGTTGAAAATGGTTGATATCTACTATTGGTTTCTATTGGTAGGAAATAGTTGATTTCTATTACTGGTTTCTGTTGGTTGGAAATGGTTGATTTCTACTATTGGTTTCTATTGGTTGGAAATGGTTAATTTCTACTATTGGTTTCTATTGGTAGGAAATAGTTGATTTCTACTACTGGTTTCTGTTGGTTGGAAATGGTTGATTTCTACTATTGGTTTCTCTTGGTTGGAAATGGTTGATTTCTATTCTAGATTTGGTAAACCACACTACTTCAAAATGACTGAATAGAAATCAATCTGATGCTAATGCGAACTGGATATTAGACATGTCATCTTTACGCACGCGATCTAAAAGGTAGCTGTTTCGAATATGTCAACATTTTTTAAAAGAGGATCATGTAATTATCAAATGATACTAGGTTAGATTCTCAAATTAAATACACCTTTTTTATTTATTTATTATTTTATTTTTATTGATTCATTTACTTATTTACGTTCTGGCGGGAGCTCATGTGGTTCGGATTGCATGTTAATCAGTAGGTCCACGTCTCATATATCCTCGCTGCTGAAAGGGACGCTAAACTAAAATCAACTAAAGTTATTTGTGTTATCGTACATATATCAAGTCGATTAAAACTTCTTTTAGATCATAGGATGAAACCTGTCTACACTGATTTCACGGAAAATTAATCAACTTAAATAGGTAGATAACTTGCAAAATACCAAGACCCGTGCAAGTCTTTTTTTTTTAATATCTATTAAACAAGGATCTAAACTAGTGGTTCTCAACCTTCTACATTGTCGATATACATACCTTACTGAACACCAGAAAATTGCGCGACGTTTGTTAGATTTTTAAAATAATAATCATATAAATTATAATAAAGTGAAGTATTGAGCATTGCTGTTAACGCTGGATTGGCAAAGTCTGTCTCAAAATTGAGTTTAGGTACTGATTAAATATTTGTATTTTAAAACTAAAATTTCGCTGGCCGCGGTGGCTCAGTGTTAGAGCTTGGGGGGGTCCTGCTTCTCTGGCGCATGGGGTCCTTGGTTCGATCCCAGCTCGCGCCAAGTAAACTTTGTGGTGGACGAACATCGTGTCCATAGGTTTTCTTGAGGTACTCCCATTTTCTCTCACTTTCTTTATTCCACCATTTCATTCATTCCACACCATCACCGTCTCCTTTAGCCTACCCGACATATTCGTGGGACGTAAAACCTGAAGATTTCACTTTTTTAAAAAATCGCAATACCAGTTGGGAACCATTGGTCTAAGCTGCTTAGGCCCCCAATATAAAAGTTTGTATACCCGTATTAGTTATCTAACTATAAATGTTTCTCTCCATATTATATAACGTTTCAAGGAATGCATGGCGAATGGCTGACTATAATTTTCCAATATTCCAGCTCTACTACTGCTATTAAGGTTCTTTAAACCAGTATGGCAATAACTATGGTCATTTATCTTATTTGACCAATTATTTCTAAATTCCGCAGTAGTCCAGGAAAAAAAAAACAAATACAGTACCACTAAGTATCCTTCACGCCGCAAAATACCTGGTACTGGTCTAACAAGGTCAAGGAAGGAAAGAAAAAAGTAGGAACACAACCAAGGCAGTATGTGAACCATATGAAATACAAAATATAACATTCTTCCTTCCTACTGATTGAAAAAGACTTATTATCTTGCTCTTTACTTTAAAAGGTTTTTTAATAGAAAAGAAAAGGGAAAAAGAAATATCAGTGTTGAAATTTCCTTCCTGCTTTAGAGTAATTTTGCTTACTTAAAGAATATGATATATATTTGTGCTGCTGTTATTTATTGTTCTTTTATCAAGTATATACATATACACAGATGATAATTTACTAACTCGTTTGCTTCTGAAGAAACAAGTGTATGAAAACAACAGCTATATCTATGATAACAAAAAAAAATGTAAACTCATTCTCACTGAAGTTTCAAAAATCCTTGCACTTAGAGTATTGGCTAAACGTGCGTTCAATTTAAAAGCGGTACGTAAGTTACATTTAAATCATGTGTTTGTTGTTGTTCAAGCGGTACATAAGGTATATTTGAGTCTTGTTCTTGTTGTTGTTGTGCCCATTGTTACAGGAAAAATTTGTTGCAGCAGAATGGGAGGGAAGGGAGGGGAACTAGGATATTGTATATTTGTGCTCCACACAGCTTTTAAGAGACTTGGATATTACGGAAGCTAGAAAAGAAATAATTAGAGTTTCGAAATGTGGTGTGGGAGGAAGTTGAAGAAGATAATATAGACAAAGAGAGTAACAAACAAAAATGTGTTAGAATGGATAGGAGAGAAGATGACGCTTCTAGCTACCATCCTTTACAGGAAGGCCAATTGGATTGGACATATCTTGCAAAGAAATTTTCTTCTTCATACCGTAATAGAAGGACAGATGGAAGGAAAGCGATGAATACTAAGAAGAAGAACACAACTGATCGATAATTTGAAAATAGAGGAAAATATTGTTAAAAGTTAAAAGAGGAAGCTGAAAATTGAGAAACATGGAAGAAACACTTCCACCTCCAAAATTAAAATCAAGAAGAAAAAACTCATTAGTTCGAGGATCTGCCAAAAGGCAGAATGCTTAATAATAATAATAATAATAATAATAATAATAATAATAATAATAATAATAATAATAATAATAATAATAATAATAATAATAATAACGTTTAAATGTTTAAATGTTTATTAGGGACAAACAGCTACAGCCACAAAGTGCCCCCAAGAAGGATTATACAAATATAGGGCGCTTACATTTAAATAACATAAAAATGAAACATGCAAAAAAAAATACATGTAATGGGTATTACAGATAGAAATACAATGAAAAGCATAATGAGAAAACAAATAAGCAGAAATATCATCTTAAGTACATCTCAAACAAGTACACCCTGTCATGAGACTAAAATAACATATTGATATGAGTATACAGTAGAAAAAAAAGTATATAACATATTAAAAGGAACATACATATAGTCAAAGTTACAAATGAACATACATGAAAATCATAAAATAATTTAAGCATGATTTTCAAATCAATTGACACCTTAATTAAAGTACACTCATACAAAGACAGAAATAAAAATAAGATAAATTTACCAAATAATACAAAATAAGCATATGGCATGTGAAACTCATAACCGAGATAATAATAATAATAAAAAGAAGTGTAGTATCCCAAAAAAAAGCAAAGATAAAAGAAAAAAGATGATAGGAAAAGAGAGGGAAAGTTAAAAGGGAGAACAAGAAAACAACCTTAAAAAAATTAAATTTAATAATAATAATAATAATAATAATAATAATAATAATAATAATAATAATAATAATAATAATAATAATAATAATAATAATAATAATGCCGCTTTTAAATTGAACGCTGTATAAAGTAAATTTGGAAAACCATACTCTTTAAGATGACTGAATTGGAAACTAATATGAACATGTATATAAATAGAAATCCATATATAAGTAAAAGCGTCTGTAACGATTTTTGACATTTAACTCCTCCTAGAACGTTGCAACAATTTTGGCATTAGTGAACCCTCGCCTCACTCAGGTTTTAGCACATTTTTGATAAGGAGCAGAGAGGGGGATGACG
The DNA here is from genome assembly GCF_964235325.1 of Thermobia domestica. NCBI lineage: Eukaryota > Metazoa > Arthropoda > Insecta > Zygentoma > Lepismatidae > Thermobia > Thermobia domestica. Next base: position 123,342,121 of record NC_137462.1, on the reverse strand, counting down.
TGTAAAAAAAATCGGAAATGACCTATGTTAGTGTCCAATCTACACTTTTCGAGATTGTTGAGATGAATAGTGTCAAATGCCCTTTATGCCCTTTATGTCCAAATTCGTCCCACTTCGGTACGGAAATGAGGTTGAAAATAGGTGAAATGTAAAAGCAATCAAAAACAAATGATAGTAGTGTCCATATTCCTAAATAAATAATGTCACCCTCAAGCCGTTCAAGTTCAAATTCATCCCTATGGTATCCTAAGGGAAGGAGAGGTTCTAATAGTTTCCATGAACCTATTATCCCTTGGATTTCGTCTTGATCCTTCAAATAGCAGCAGAGGAAATATGTATTTTATAGTTTTCACAGGGTTCATGATAATCGATTTTCATGGAAGTACGAGTGTGACTTTGTGTGAAAGTTCCGTTTTATTTTTCTATTGAAAACAAGAGTTACAAATTATTCTGGTTGGTTTTCTCATTCGTTATATTATGACAAATTCCCAGTAACGAGAAATCCCCCAGGAAGGTTTTATGATTTCTTGGTCCATAGTATAGAAGAAAATATTTCAAAGCAATAATTTTACTGTCGTGCGGTTACATTATGTTCATTTGAAAATACTTGTTCTGGTGGTCTACAATGAATACAACTTCAACTTCCAAACATGCCTGCTGGTTTGTGAATTTATAAAAAAATAATAATAATAATAATAAAAATAAAAAAAAACTCTCGCAGTTATTGGATAATACATGTATTCTTATTGCATCTGCACACACATAATCGCACTTAATATAGCTTTTTAAAAAAAAAAATTCAAGCAATATTAAACAATCTGTTATATTCTTTGCGTTCTTGTCTGTGTGTAAGTTGATAATTGTAGCATATTCGCTCTGAAATCCATGGGTTCTCAGTTATTCTGAAGAAGAATGGCAAACCAAAAGAAGCCAGTCAGACAGACGACAATTGCAACAAGGAAGGGGATTGCTGTTGTGAAAAATCGAAAAATCTGTGTAATATACTACTCATAAAACGAAACTGACATGAGGACGAGAAATTTTTATTCGAAAAAAGCTTCCATAAAAACTTTCAGGTCAAGAACTGCGGCGAGAGAGTGACACTGCAGAACTGCACCGCTTTACATTAATTTCAGTCCAAATTTCTACAGGAGATGACACAAACAAACACGGTCTATCGCTGAGACTACCAAAGTTTACAAAATTACCATGATTGCTAAGCCAGTCTGCTGAATAATGTATGGCAGAAAATTGTATACACTCTTAGTGGATAATTCGCCATATTTAGAGCGTACTGCTGCATGCCAATATGGCAGACATTCCGTTTAACGAGGAACAGTGCGTATTTTGCCAGAAATAGAGCTAAAATGGGGATCACGAAAAAAGGGAAAAGATGTTTCATGGGAAACTCTAGTGACATGTGTCACTAGAATTTGTGAACGTACCATTAAAGGAACACCTATTCGAAAGGAAGATGAATCATTGCTGTTCAAGACTCAAGTTGATCTCATAGCAGCCGAAATGAGGGACAAGAACTTGTATCAGATCGTCGAGCTGAAATTGTTCATAGGAGAAACACATCGAAAGATCAATTCGTTGAAAGCACACTCAGTGCAGGTATGTCAGTAAGTGTTTTGGTTATTGAAGCAGCTTTACTGTTACTGTGAGCTGTTCTTAATCGCCATCGACAGGTGTGAGTTTCTTCGTAGCCATACACGGCGGGAATGCTATTCTATGAGCTCAGATTTACCTCATTTTCTCATGCAGTTTATATTTACTCTTTGAACTGGAAGTGATGCGCAAATCCTTGGAAATTATCCCATCAAAAGGTGAATCTTTTAAGACTGATGGATGGGGGTCATCACCAATTTCGACAATACAATCATACATTACGGTTGAGCCGTACAGTTGAGCAGAGTTATTAATTCTGTACAGCTTGTGAGTCATCTGACTATTATACTTAGAAGTATCTGTTTTGACATCAACCATGGTACACCCGAAACAGCTGAAGAAACCTCTGTATTACTTGCAGCTAAAAGAATAGATATAAACTAAATAAGGAGATGAGTTAAGTTTAAGGTCTTAGAATGTAGCCATTTTGCCATGGTCAGCCACGAAAGAACTGAGATGCTTCAGTAACCAAGACACATACCGACATACCTGCACAGGGTCCATCCTCAACAAATTTATATTTAGGTATGTTTCTTGCATAAACAATTTCACCTCGACGAATTGATAAAATAACAAACTGTAGTGCACGTGGGAAATGCTTCTGCAACTTCTTGAATCCACACATTTTGCATTCCTGATTAACACTGCCTAGGTAGTCTTCTTGAACATACATCAGATATTTTTCCCGGATAGAACTTGACATTTCTACATTGTACTCCTCAATTATGTGCGCTGGACATAGGCACAAATCTGCATAAGTAGTAGAAAATGGATCGATCTGGGCCAACCTAGCTCATACTAGGACAACTCACGAGCCCCTGGGAAATTGTCCACCGTACACCGTGAGCCCACGGTCTTTTACGACCTCCATTTTAGGGGTGAATTTATTCCCTTTTATGACCACATTTTAGGGGGTGTATTCGTTCTCTTTTACGAGCACTTTTTAGGGGTGAACTCGTTCCCTTTTATGAGCATATTTTTCAACCCTTATTTTAACATAGCATAGAATACATGGAGACTATGAACACACACAACAGAACAGATAATACATAACACACAAGGGTGTATTCATTCTCTTTTATGAGCACTTTTTAAAGGGTGTACTAGTTCTCTTTTACGACCTCTATTTTAGGGGTGAACTCGTTCCCTTTTATGAGCATATTTTTCAACCCCTACGAACACATAACACTACGTAACACACAGCAGAGCAGATAACACATAAGAGTACCTAACATAACAAGGGTGAACTCGTTCAACCCCTATTTTAACATAGCAGAGCTAATAAAAGAGCATGGCTTATTTTCCAACCCTTATTTTAACATAGCAGAAATTACACTGAGACTATGAACACATAGCAGAACATAAGACTACATATCATTCCCTTTTATGAGCATATTTTTCAACCCTTATTTTAACATAGCAGAAATTACACTGAGACTATGAACACACAGCAGAACAGATAATACATAGCACAGCTAATAAAAGAACATGGCTTATTTTCCAACCCCTATTTTACCATAGCAGAAATTACACTGAGACTATGAACACATAGAAGAGACTACGTAACATAGCAAGGGTGGACTCGTTCCCTTTTATGAGCACATTTTTCAACCCCTATTTTAACATAACAGAAATGACATAAGAATACGTAACATAGCAGATAACTCATTCCAACCCTTATTTTAACATAACAGAAATGACATAAGAATACATAACTCATTCCAACCCTTATTTTAACATAACGAGCAAAGATTACAATCGAACACCCCACGGTCTACAGATAATCATTTTAGAGGGTGTATTCATTCATTCTCTTTGATGACCATTTTTCCACCCCTAATTGAAATTACATAGGAGAGCAGATAATACATAAGATTCGTTCCCTTTTATGAACACTTTTTAGGGGTGAACTCGTTCCCTTTTATGAGCATAGGCCCCAGGACCCAGGTATTGCACTTATATGTTGACCAACATATATTTTTTGATTCTCAGGAGATTAAGGGGAGGAGGAGTTATCACCCCCTTGGCCCTTGCTCAAGTTTATTATTAGGAATATGCGTGATAAACAGATTGAAACGTTTTCTGTTCATTATTAGAATTGGTTGATCTGCTCGAGCCCTTGGCCCGCTGTACATTATTATTATTATTATTATTATTATTATTATTATTATTATTATTATTATTATTATTATTATTGAGATTGGCCACCAAAGACGCCAAACAGTATACCATATTAATGCTAGAACCTAAACACGAATACGGCACTTGTCCTAATTTCAAATAATAAAATTGAAATATTTGTAATCAAACCATCACAGTAGTTTTAAATCGCCAAATCCTTGTAGAGTTTAATAGAAAAAAGAGCACGTAGGGACATTTATCAGCGTGACTATTTCTTATCAGCATTTTAACGTGAAACACAGACTGTTACGTTTGTATATGAAGTCTTTTGAGTTTTACGTCCTACAGTTATGCCGGCTTTGGTAAAGGAGACGATGATGGTAAGAAATGAAGAAAATGGGAGGAAACGGGATAACCCCGAGAAAACCCACGCACACGGTGTTTGTCTACAACAAAGCTCACTTGGCACAAGCTGGGATCGAACCATGAACCCCATGCACCAGAGGTGAACCTCTACCACTGAGCACCGCAGCCTCTACAATCTTGAAGTATGAGACATTTGAACTATAAATTACCTAATTCTCTTGATGATATGTACGCATATATATTATACGAAACTTTCTTCACTTTCATATCTAAATGTAGTTGAATATTTATAGATATGAAAGTTGAATTTGAATGTCACAATGCTGGCAAGGTGATATTTATATAAGCTTCAGGAAAAGACAAATATACATTTAATCCCAAGATTATCTTAATAATTAATATATTCTACTTTTGAAATCCTACATATATGTACTACTTTCAGAACTCCAACACAAGGAAGTTGATCTTGTTTTCTCCCATCCTTTTGGGTGGATCAAATAAAAAAGATCTTTACCTCTGAGGTAAGTGCTCTATCATTGCGTCACAGACTCCCGGGTCACTACCTTGAAAAAATATATTTTTCCTATTTTGTTTGTGTCAAAGTTACATGATCCTCCACTAGTAAATTTACTGATAAGCCTATTATGGAAGAAGAATCTTGTAGGTAATTCTATTTTATCATGATCTTGGCTTCTCTGACATTCGGAATATAAATAAACAAGAATCTGTATTTGATCTAATTCACGACATAATTTTTTTTCTATTGAATTCAAAGTACCAATACGTTCAAACGATGTGCAAATAAAATTAAAGAATTTCGAAATCTCACCCCTTCGCTATGCTAAGATATGTACACTCATGTCCAAAATTATTGTCGCATATCTATAATTGTCTTCATGTAAGAATATAATTTGAAAATGATTTCGCAGGATACTTTTAATACTGCGGGAAATGCATATTTGTGGTAAATTTCATAGGAAAAGAATTATAAATACGAAAATTAGAGTGAGTAAAACAAAATGTTGCTAAATGTACAAGAAGGTTTTATTTTCGTTTTATTGTTCTTATTTATTGTTCATTTGACATGAAATTTGCCACATACATATCTTTGCCAATTATATACATACTAACATTATAAGAAATACCGGGCGAATTCGTTATCAAATTATATTCCTACAACAACATACTTATAGACACGCGACAATAATTTTAAACATGAGTGTACATTCTACCGCTTGGTGAAGGGTCGGATCTAAGATATAAGTTACAATACACTTCGCAATAGCTCCGAACTGGAAGAAATTTACAAGTACAGTAGGTGAGTTCGCTATGAAGCTGAGTTGCACTGATTGGAGCTAATTGAGCTCTAGGCCTATAATATGTTGCAAAAGAAAAACTCAATTCGATTGGACTTTTTTTAAAAAATAGCTTTCAAATATTTTCCGCAACTGTTACAATATTTCGTTCGAATCACTTATTAACTTTTTGATTTCATTCTGGCTATGAAAACTGTATTAATTGGAATATCATTGCATTCATCCGATATTTTTTATGCTAGGGCAAATCTTGAAACATTTTCTGCAAATCTTGAAAACTAGAATTTGGAAACACATTTCAAACATTGTATAATGACACACTTATAACTGTTGCTAAATCTCAGAAATTTCATTGCTATTCGTCTGACGGTTAATGCAATAAATGAACTTAAAATGGCGTAGACTATGTTTGGAAATAAGCAGTTGACTTATTATCAGATTCTCAAATTATCTTATTCATCATCATATTTGCAGTAATAAGAACCGTTTTCTATTGGTTAAAAAACGAGAATAACAAAATTGGTCTTTGCACCAAGCACGTTGGATGAATGCAATGATATTACTGTTAATACAATTTTCATAGCGGAAAGTAAATCCAAAGTTAGCAACTGATTTGAAATGGAATATAACCATGTCCTATCACAGTCGCGGAAAATATTTGCGTAATTTTCTCAAAAATCCTATCGAGATGAATTTTTCTTTTACAATATGTTATACAATTCTATTAGCACTATCGAATGCACTAACTGGTTCAATTCATTCACACTTCTACTCTCTTTGGTAGAAACATTTCAAATACATAGATAATCAATGTTTAAAATCTACTGTGCATAAAATTCAACTCGAGTTAAAGTATTTCTTAATGTGTTCTGAATGCAAAGATCTATTTTCCTTGCTATGCTATTAGAAATAAGTACTAAAGTTCTGTGAAGAGGTTCGGATTTAGATATACTAGACTTTGAAGAAGGCTATGTACATCACCAATAATTAAATTTTGACATTCATTACATTTTGATTTGAAGGTCAATTAAAATATCGTTAACCATATATTTCGTCAAACTCTTAGGGTATCAGAAATATCAGGGTATCATTCTTTGTATATGATTAAACATCCCAGTAAATACTCCTCATAAAGTCACACTATGTTTACGTGTGTTGAAAACTGTATGTAACCATTTAAAGAAAGGGATATCGACCGACCTACAAAGGCCAATGCGTAGTAGGTCAACAGTGTACAGCAGTGAAACTGGTACCATTAACAGCAGGAAGTCTTGCTGTTCATGTAACAAGAAAATTCCTCACATGTAATGGGTCCTCTTCTCCAAGTGTGAACCAACAACTGACTCGTAACAATAACAACGACTGTGGACATTTGATTTCTCCAGCTGTCTCCAGGAAGAAGAATTTGGTCCCCTTATGACCTTACTTAACAGTATCTTCTAATTTTTTTTCTTTTTTCTTTTTAACTAAAACGTTCATAAGCAGCTGCTAATAGAATTTTTATTAGTCCATATTAAATCTCTATCGCTTTAGAATCAGATGTTGGTAAAACTCTGTACAACTGTCTCCACATTGATAGGAATTGTATTCTGATTCCAAGTTAATTGAATGCATACAAATATTGTCTAGAAGAAGTAACACCAAGAATGGATAAATTATGTAAAATGTTGAAACTTTGATCCTAATTTTGATACTTGTTCTTTTTCTCCACTAAATGTTCCTACTTTTGTCTCTCTCCACACAAAGAAGCAGAATGTAAATAATTATAGTTCAATGCAAGGGCTCAAGCATTTGTTCAAAGATACTCTCTTTACTAAATTGGTCGCAATTAGTATTACTAGAGGTCCTCTTTTACCCGAACATATCTGCTTTCTTGGGCTTCAAAAAACGTCCGAATGGGTTTTAAGGAAAATGAGGAAATGTAATTTTTCGGCAGTACAGACAATTGCTGCTTCACTTTATATGCTTTTCTTTAATTTACAACGATTCAATCATGTCCTCAATCCATAATTTAATTCACTTTGCGACATCATGCAATGATGAATATTTGCGCAGCGACTTTACTTTCATTTTTTAGTTATATATTTTTTAAGTAAGAGTAATTTTTTAGTTGAACTTGAACTGTACGAGATAGACCGTATGAGAAATAAAATGTAAGTAATAAATGTACGAAAAAGAGTAAAATGTAAACAGAAAATGTATTTAATTATGGCTAAAAAAATAAAAAAATAAAATACATCGTTCCAGAAAGTACAAAGTAATTCTGTTTTCAAGAAAATTACTTTTTTTAAAAAAAAAAAAATCTATATTTATGTATCAAGAGAAAGAAATAAATGAGGAGCGCTCTCATATATTATATATTGATTATATTTGAGAATACTCCCTATGCTTTTCTTTTTGCTAATGCATAAATAGATTTTTTTAAAGATAATTTTCTTAAAACTAGACTTACTTTGTACTTTTTGGAATGATGTATTTTACTTATTACTTTTTAGTACAATGTGTTTCATTTTTTTAAAAAAAGAATGTTTTTTAATATGTTTTATTTTATTATTTATCTTTACTTGCTTTAATAGTGTATAGTGGATTTAAAATCTTTTCTAATACGTCACATTAGGGGTAAAAGTAAGGGGGACGTGGGGGGACGCCGTTACTCCACTTAAAAAAAAATAACTATGGTGTCCCTTACTTCCTTAAAAAAAAAAAAAAAAAAAGAATACAATGAGCAAAGATAAGCACGAGGAACGGCGTGAGGTCGTGCGTCCTCCAACCAGTTCAGATCTACAGGGTGCGGCACGTAAAACCGCCATAAAGTGAACACATAAAATGAAATGTAATGTATTGAATATGATTAACTACAACACATAAATGAAATGTAATGTATTGAATATGACTACTCACCTTCACAGCAGGTGCTGAAAGTGTTCTCCGCCCACTTCAACACACATGTGAGCACGATTGAGGAGATTCATATATACCCTTGTCAGTTCTTGTGTTGTAATGCTATTGGTGACATCCTGGATCCTGGTCTTGAGTTCTTCAATTGTGTGTGAATTTGTTTCGTATACTCTTCCCTTTACCAGTCCCCATAAGTAAAAGTCACACGTGGACAAGTCTGGTGACCGAGGAGGCCACAAGCCTTTGCTGATTGTCCTCTCTGGTGTAAACATCTCATGCACAAGGGACAATGACAAGTTTCACTGGCTGCGGCTGCACGTGACTGCTGCAGGTCACGTAAGTCGACCCGACCTCGACACGTCATCTCTTGGTAGGAAGGTAGATTATTTAAGTGTTGCCAAAAACACAATATACCAGAATATTACGACGGGCCGGTTTTACGTACCGCACCCTGTATTTTTACCCCTGTACCACTTGTAAAATATTTTTCTTTTCCGTAAAACATAAAATAAGTTTTCGAAGAATAATGTAGGTAATAAATCCGTTAGCAATTCTGTCGCTGTTATTACAAATACGAGTAATGTGTAAATATTGTTAATGGCTTAGTTTAAATAAGAACTTGAAATAAAATGTTCCTAGGATCGTTTGACATATGTTTATGTGTATGTCTGGGAGCGAGTATGCCTTGTTTTAAAACTGTTTGATATTACTTTAATTTGAGTTTAATGTCCCTTTCAGCAGCAAGGCTATAATATGATACGTGAATCTCAGCTTAACGTTGAATTCGAATTGCATGAGCTTCCACCGGGAATTGAACTCGTATGATCCGTGCCAAAGACGCGTATGCAATCCAAATAACCACGAGGAAGCTCCTTAAAACTGGTTACGATGCAAATCATGTTTCATTATTATTTTCTTTCGTTTATTTATTTGCACGTAGAAAAAAAAAAAAACAGTGCATAGAATTTTCTGCTTTTAATATGGAAACAAAGGTTTTAAGTCCTATCTAGCCCTATATCACTTAAGAAATTATGAGTGAACAAAAGTTCTCTAATATGCATTGTAAGAAGCTAATCATTTGAGGGGCTCTAAAGAGTCGGGGATTTCCTGCACTGCGGGATCAGCGGACCCATTTTAGGGAGCTTGCATGATCTTTTGTCACTCTCCAGATCTCCGAAACTGTCAAGTGAATGACCTTAAAATGTATGTATGTTTTCCTTGTACCCTGAGATGAGACGGATTTCTGCGAAATACGGTCCCTTAGAAGGAAATGGTGGTTCTCTCTCCATTTTTTCTCATACTGTGGGCAGAGGCATTAAATAATTATTCCTGCTCGTATTCAATATCGAAGATGAAAGGAAATGGGTCAGAGAGAGAGAGGACGTAGTAACAAATATTGTCCACGGTAACATGTAGGAGTAGATGCTAGTTTTAAAACCTATGTAAAGCAGTGGCGGATCTAGGCCAGGGCAGGGGGCCTAGGCCCCCAGTTTTTTTGAGAGACAAAAATAATTTAAGCTATTATTTATATATTTTTGAAAGTTTATAGTAAACTCATGATTTACCTATCTTAGTCTGAGTTCTGGCTGCACCCCCAGTTTTTTACCTTCTAGATCCGCCGCTGATGTAAGCCCTAAATTTCCAATGGGGCTGTTAATGAAACATTCAGAATATGAAATGTGACCAAAATTATTAGATCTGTTTTCACTTGATTGGTTTCGGTTTTCACGTTTTTATGCAACACCGAGACAGTACAAAGTAGGACCTTACATTTAATTTAGTCTCCTAATAACGCCAGCCCAAATTTTTCGTACTTACAAGACGTCACTAGACCATCATTCAAGATTATCTCTCATACAGGCCCTTCTTGAGCACATCATTTCGATCTATATGACTTACATTACAGGATCTAACTACAGATTTCTAATTCCGTGTTCGAATAATATTTATCCTCGCCAGTAGTGTCATTCTTTGAATTTTTTGTTTGGAGGGGATTGTTTCTTGCCGTATTCCAGAGTTATTAATGAAGATTTATTTATGAAATATGAATTAAAAGTGTTTCCAGGGAAATGTTGATTTTTACAGGTTTCTTCCTCTATAAACAGTATTTTGTGGGTTAGGAAGAAAATGCGAAATCCGCACCTTGAGATACTCAAGTAAACAAAATCTTATGTCAAAGGCTCTGGATATAATGACTCATGGATGTTCACAAACTACTTTATTGACATGTAGTAGTCATGAAACTTATAAAGTAAGTAAAATAGCTCAGTGATAAAGTTCTCACGTCAAGTGCAAGAACTCCCAGGTTCGATCCCAGGTTATGTTAGTTTGTAGTGAACAATATCGTATCCAATAGTACTCCCGTTTTCTTCCACATTGTCATTTCGTTAAAGATGTGCATAAGTATTCACTTTTCTAATTATATTCGTACGTTTCCTGAAATAAAATCCTTGTTTTGCATTCCATGGTTATACCATGTAGGTTAAAAGAGTTGAATAAACGCGCTGAAATTTCAAAATAAACCATTTTCACAGTTACAAGATCTCGTTCATATCGTTCCTTGAAAGTAAAAACTTGAGAATATAAATTAAATAACATGAAAATATGCCAATGGTTGCAAGCAAATTTTCATTATCTAAAAAAATCAAAAAAAAAAAAAAACACGAAGGTTAATTTAGGTCTACTAATTTGATACTTTGGTACACGCAAAAATATGTATATCGCATAAATTATTTTTTAAAAATGAAGAAGAGAGTGACCGGCAAATAACAATGCAGATTTTTTTTGTGTGTGACCTATTGGTTCGATAACATGCAAACATAAAACCATCGTACGTATTTGTTAATAAGGCGACCTACTCTTCAGTATACCCAATGATTATTGTCGTTTTAACTCCCTTGAGCAACTTCCTCCACTTTCTACAGAGTTCTCATTTACCGCTTTATAATTAATATATTGCGTATGAATAAATATTGAAATTTTATGGCTAAAAAACAAGAGGGTACCCTTTAAAAATTGGCGTTTTCCTTCTTCTTCTGTGTTTATTCGCCTAATTTCTCTTTCTTTCTTTTTTTAAACTAATGAAAGAAAACTAGTAACGCAATTGGTATTGAGTCATCGGAAAGAAATTAATTCCATGTACTACAACGTCACATGCACAGGTATGTAGTTTTAATGAGTTTGAAGTTGTTTCTGTGTAACTCAGCAGCAGTAGAAGTAAAAGTTGTGAAAAGAGAAAACATCGTTCATTAATAAATATGCGAAAGATGTTCGTATGGCGTGAACTTCAAAGGTTAACACAGCGGTACTGGACAAGAATCGGTTATGAAGATGCACGCCAAAACACAGTAGTCAGTGTTGTTACTTGGTCATCAGTGAAATGTACTCCTTATTTTTCCGTACTGCCAAAGAACGACATTTTTAACCTAATACAAAATTATTTCGGAAACTTAAAAAACTCTTCACATATCTTTCTTATAAGGCGTTCGAAAGTGTTCTACAGTTACGTTTCACAATGCTCTCGAAGATTCAAGAAAACTCATTAAATATGCCTGTCAAGTACATATTATATACACAAATCAAAAAATTGGAACCTTTCCTGGAATGTATGGGATCAGGGTCAAATAGTTATTTCTCAGAATAAAAGGCATGACATTACACCATTCCAAGTCCTTTTAGGCCTAATAACAATACATTTGAAATATGAAATCAGTACATGTGTTGGACGTACATTCAGTGTTTATAACATATTTATGTGTCATGCGTAAAACAGCAAGTAATTTCCTAGAAATATAAACTAATCGATCTAGAAATAAAGTGTTTAAGTTACATCAAGGGAATGAAGAAAAATAGGTTCTTTGCCACGATTTTGCCACAATCTTTGCATTCTGATCTTATCAGATGTGATTATCGTGAAGATACACACACACACTTAGAGTGAAAGGAAGAGTTGCCAGACATTTTCGTTTCTAATTCCCTGGGACTAGTGGTAAGTAACTAAGTGTTCTCGCCTTTGGAACGAAAGAGGTTTCATTAGACTTGCTGCTGAAAGAGAACATTAAGCTCCAAACAAATGAACACAAAACGTCATTAATATCACAATAGCTTAGTAAATTGATAGTTCTATAAATGCATTTTCTCTTTTAACGGATTTCTTAATATCATCTCCTGTTACATAATGTTAAGTTTTTCGTTATGCTACGCGACTAAAGCACCGGATGTTATATACTTAAGAAAAATGAACTGAAATATTTCCGTTTTACGTATCACGATCATGCCGTGTAAGCTAAAGAATATGATGATGATAATGATGATGATGATGATGATGATGATGATGATGATGATGATGATGATGAGAATGAATAAAAAAAATGTATTGAAGAAAGTGGGAGCAAAACAGAAGAACCTCCAGAAAATTCACGCACATGGTGTTTGCCCACCACAAAGCCCACTTCACGCGAGCTGAAATGTGGCCAGAGAGCCTGATAGTATGAAACAACGGCAAGAAAATATATGTAGAAAACCTCAATAAAAGACAAATGTAAACGGAAGAACACACTTCAAACTGATGAAATGGAGATATTTCCTGGCATGACTATAAACGCGTAACAGTAGTCTATCCTTCTGATTTTCTTCAAACTATGCATAAATATAATTATATATCGATAGAATCAGCCTATACAAACTCATTAAAACATAAATTAATAAGCAATCCAGTGCTGTCTATTGTCAAACAACCAAAAATATAAATTTATTAAAATAGCTTACACTCAAAGTCAGAAATGGAAAATTCAGTATAATTTAAATTTGAGAATAAACTAAAACACTTCTAAAATCCCTTTCGAGAGAAATGTTTAATGAATACTCAAAACTAGGGTTAGGAATAAGAGCAGTAACCAAGGGCACCGATTTCTCTGTAAATTTAGAGGGGGGGCCATTCAGATGCAGAAGGTATAGCCTATATATGAGGATTTTAAGATAAATTGCATTCAAATTATGCCAAAAATTGTATATTCATAAATACAATAGGGGGCTCACATGAGCTTTGGGGGACCCGGCCCCCCCGCCCCCAGGATCGGCGCCCTTGGCAGTAACCCAATAACGTAAAAATGAAATGAAATCTTTAACGTCCCACGGATATGCCGGTTAGACTAAAGGAGACGGTGATAATGAGAAATGAGTGAACTGGTGGAATGAAGAAAGTGGGAGGAAACGAGAGAACCACGAGAAAACCCATAAGCACGGTGTTTGTCCACCACAAAGTCCACACGGTGCGAGCTGGGATCGAACCAGTGACCCCAAGTACCGGAGGTGAACGCTCTACCACTGAGCCACCGCGCCCCCAAAACCGAAGAACGTGTTTGTGACCGTTTGTATTGTATGTATTCTGTTTATAAATATAACAGATTTGATTTTAATAATATAGTCATGTGGCAACCCTCAACTTCTGAGTCGATTTTCTATAAATCTTCACGATTTATGATATAAGATAAATCAGAGAGAACATTACCGTGGCAAACGACACCAAAATCGAGTAGTGGCAAACAACACGTAATCAAAAAATATACATCATTTTCTTCTCATCTTTCTTTTATTTTGTATTAGTAACTTTCTCAACCTTATTATGAAAACGTTAATTCCTGTTTATAATCTTAGTTGTGCTGATTGTAAGGTGTCTTGACACTCCCAGATAGTTACTACTATTTTATAGTTAGCTTATAATCTTATAGTTACTATTTCTGAATAAATGTGGACTTCGAATTTGGAAAAACTTTTTTAAAAATGTACATTTTCTGGCGCGTCAAACTTTCTGTCAGTCGTGTCCGTGGGATCTTTTTAAATGCCCGTAGATCAGACATAAGTGCAACACTGGAACAAGTTATACCACAATCGATTGTAAGAGTGTAGGTTTTCAGTTTGCGTTATGAACGTTACATTTCTGTGTACGAAGGAAAAATAATTGAAGGATATTTAAGAAAATTTCCCTAAATAATGTCCCTTCTCGCGATTCTTTTACTTATTACGTAACAACACTGCAAGTTAGGCGGATAATAAAATGTATTTACGTGTCCTATTTTATGTTCAACTTAAACTGAAAATTTCATCTTGAGCCACCAAATAGCGGCAGAAAAAAACGTGTTTTATAGTTTGCACAAGGTACATAATCAAACATTTGCATGGAAATACAAACATGACTTTATATCAATGTTCAGTTATATTTTTCTACCGAAAAGAAGTGATATAAATTATTCTAATTGCTTTTTCTCATTCGTTATATTACGACAGATTCCCAGTTACTGAAAAATCCTCCAAGAAGGTTTTATGATATGTTGATTCATGGTATAATAGAAAATATTTCAAAGGAATAATTTTGCTATTGTGCGATTACACTACGTTCTTTTGAACATACGTGGTGTTCTGGTATCCTACAGTGAATACAACTTTCAAACAAGTCTGCCAATATATGAAATTATCAAAACTCTCGAAGTTATGCATTGTGTATGTATTCTTATTGCATATGTACACACTTCCTGAAGAGAAAGAAAAAGATCGTGAGTGGGGACGGGGAGTCGCTATATTTTAAATCTTTAATTTGGTAATTTAGTAAATATGATATAAAAATAAATGAATTTTGTAATTTTATGTTGGTTATATGTATATTCCGTTATTGGTAAATCATTATCGGACTTCCGAAGAGAAACATCAAAGCAATATAATGACTACGTCTATAGCGACAAGTCCCAGTCACGACTCCTCTTCAGTTTTATTAGAAAGAGGAAAATAAAGAGTGAGAAAGAAGAGGAGGTAGGAGAGAGAAGGAAAAAGGAAAAAAGGAGACAGGAAAAAGGAACTAAGAATAGAGAATTGCTGGATAATTATGGAAATATGGTAAAGAAACTTGAATAGTTATTAAAAATTGGTTCATATTTGAAAGTTATTACTCGAAGATCAATTCCGAAGTGATCCCATAGAGACACATGTTCCTTCATACTATCCCAATCTGGATCCAGGCAACTGCACAAGTGGGAGTTGCCCTAACCCAGCCCAGGTTATGAGAAGTTTTAATTTAATTGTTTGTCTATTATTTAGAAATGTTAAATAACCCGTATCCAGTAATTGACTTTTTGTAATGAAGATCGAACACACATCTGAATCAGCAAGAAAAAAATTTAAGGTAATGTATATATTCTTCACAACTAGAAGTTTTGAGATTTCTGAAAAGGTCTGTCGTTATTCAGGCTCATCCTGTTATTTTGGCTTTTCTCCCAGAGCCGATTTAAACTACTTTAGAATTAATTATCTTTCATGACCTCCGTCATACACTAATACATTTATCATGCTATAACATATTTATTACAAACACTATTATAGTAAATCAATATTAAATGCTACCACTTAAAAACTAAATGTGTCATTCATTCACGCGCACACATATACATACAGGACAGCGTATTGACATGGCTGATAAATATGAACTGTATGAACTGTAGACGAGTTCCTTTACAATTTCCAGAACGAAATTACTCCTTCCATAGATCGAGATAGAGATAATAAAGACAGAGTTACCTGGAACGGTGACTAAAGCTCACCCAACCTTTCGACGCTTACTGGTGGACAATACCGGCACCACAAGCCAGTGTAAAGAGCTCAGCTTCGGACAGCATCTTCGGGGCGGCGACCAGTCTCCGATGACCTCCCAGGCAGCTTGATACGTAGTAATCACAATTTCTAGCCATAGGTACAGGTTGACCAAATGGCGACCTTCTTCTTCGTTAGCAGCAACTAGAGACACTTCATCAACGTTCACCAGATAGACAAGAGTTTTGCCGTATTAGTCGTTGTAGCACCTATACTCACAACGACGACCACGGACGAAGATTTCACTGAGTGATAAGCTTGGGTCCCACAGAAGCAGGTGGAATCACTCGGCAAAATAACAAAGGATTAAGTCCCCAATTAGGGAAAGGAAGACGAGGAGTCGCTACGGAGAGTATCCGTTGATAACGTTGTAGGAAAAAATATATATTCCAGAAAGAGGTAGCAGACCGGATCAAAACTTAATCCCAGAGATGGTTCTTAGTGTAAATATCATATTTCCACTCACGACACACGAACTGTTAGTGAATAGCAAACTGATCCCAACAGTAACCGGAGTAAGCACAAGTTGAATGTTGCAGGCGAGTTATTATAGTTCATTACACATTACACTGACTTTCTTATCACTGTCCTGTCATGGCATTCCCCATCGAAGAACTTATAATAGAAAACCAATCATCTTACAGCATAATATGCAATAAATCCATATTTAAAGACAGAGCGTAGCACTAACCCCTCTCCATCTTCACCATATTTTTTCGGTTCGAAGAGCTAAGACAAAGGAGAGCGCGCTTACAAATCCCGCTCGTTCTCTGATTGGCCGCTCCCTTTTGCGCAACAGAGCGTAAAACTAAAGCGACAATGTTAATAATAAAATATATATATCAGAATGGAAGTAAAAATTACACAAGTTAGTATTTATATACGTACGTTCATAACAAATTTCTCAATTTAAACGAAACACAAAATTTCAAATTATTTCAAGCAGTCAATGCCATCTACCGAGACAGAGATATCCGCTCGACGCGAGCCATAGACATACAAAGAAAAGTAGCATATTTAGATTACACATACTAGTCCAATTGTCGACCATCTTGAATCCTTCACGAAGGTCGAGAATTGAGAAAATATAAAAGAAAAGAACATTAACTAAGAGCTGATTAAATATCTCTACAAAATAATCTCTTTGAGAAAATGTAACGCTCAAAGAGGAACGTTACATGCTGTGTACCAAGATGCCTGAAAACCTCTTTTGCTGATTTCTGGAAGGTCCGTATCTGTTATATTTATCAATTTACGTGAGCCTTCTTGAACTATTTCATCTGGGTCCAGGTGGTAACCTTGTGGAAGGAGAGTCTCGATTAAACGAAGAGATCCGTGGTTGGACGCTAAAAAGGTAGGAATCGCCATATCAACGGTTCGTCGAATACCAAGACCTCCTAATCCAACAGGTAAGGATGCTTGCATCCAGGGGTGCCCATCCCCCCCAAAGCTGATGGCGCACTCCCCCCCAAAACTAATAATCTCTTCCGTCCCCAAAACTTAAGTCCTCTAAAAACAATTGCCCAGTGAAGCAGTAGTTTTTATAGTACTAGTAATTGTTATTTTTGTTGTTGTTTTTATTTCCTGTAGTAGTATTATAGAATGCTTGTAGTAGTAGTAGGGGCAGTAGTAATTATAAAAATGGCATTACTTTTATTAGTAGTCTTGGTAGTGTAAAATACTAAATATGTTCTATATGGATATTGAAGGGTATAAAAACTTCTACACACTATGTATGGCACAGGTATTCTTTTTTTTACAATTAGTAGTATTATTTTTTCTTTACAAAATATTGATATAATTCCCTTATCCATGAAAAGTAAGACGCAAGTTACAAGTTATTGAGTTTGATACCAAAAGAAAATGTTTGATACCAAAAGAAAATGCCAAGTACGAGTGGCCTTAAAAAGAACTGAAATCTACTTGCGCGCTACTTGCGCGGTACTTCATTCATCTTGTATCGAAGCAGGAGGTACGGGGGTTCACCCCGGAATTTTTTTGAAAATTAGCTTCTCAAAATCGTGTTTTAATGCTATTCCGACAGTAAAATTGCTAGTTCGAAAGTAGAGTAAAATCCCCCCCAAAATTTTTCTCAATGGCGCAGCTTGCGCCATACATCTCCCCTGTGGGCGGCCCTGCTTGCATCCAAGAGTCGTCACTCAAGGAACAGTTCAAAATTGACTCCAGACCCATTTTAAGGATAAGATCATATTTTTCCAGTAGTGGAGTCTCATTCCAAGATGGAAAGCACCTTAAGAAGTAGTTTAAACGAGGGATCGATAAAGAGGCACGTAGAAGAAAGAAAGCTGCATGGACAGAAATCGAGGCGAGACGAGACAAAAAATATTCTAACTTCGATATTTTGCTTAACAGGACATTCGTAAATGCTTCCTTTGTGAGAGCGGCGCCTAGAAGACAAGCATTATGGTTAGTTAGAAGACGTATTCCTGGAGCAGCTTCGTCAATTTTTTTTAAATAATAGGTCGAACTTGGCTTCATCTGACCCAAGAAATCAAACTTCACACTGTGAAAAATTCAAATGTAGACCAACTGCAGATGCCTTCTCATTTATTTGTGCTAGAGTTGAAAGAACTACATCAGGTTCATCAGCGATAGTCCCATCATCCAAGTACCAAATGTCTAATTCAGTGTTGATTGATTTAACTAAGGAATGAATGGTTATAGCAAACAGTGCTGGACCCAGGGGATCGCCTTGTTGTACTTCTCTCTGGGATGAAATAGTGTCTTCACCTAAGAATAGATCACTGGGTTGAGCGTAACATTGGTAAACATATGGATAGATTGAAGGAAATTCATTCAACACTGTAGTGAGCATGGAGTCCCGGCGAAGCTCGTTAAATGTGTTGTGAAAATCCAGCTTTAAGATAGCTTTAGGAGCATTGTGAATGGAGGAAAAATAAACTCGGGTTGCATGTACAGCTGCTTGGCTCCGTTGGGAATACAAACACTAAGTTGGTGGGGAGACAAAAAGTTCTTAAAATGCTCTCGTGTTCTGAAGCATATAATTTTGGCTGATGTTCTGCGCTAGACATTACCGACTGTGATAGGTCTAATTCCACCACATTTCTTTTTAAAAGCAGTAAGTTTGGCTCCGAAAAACACTGCTCGAACTTCCAAGGGGACTTTTCGTGCAATAATTAAATTGAACAGATCGCATAATGATTTTAAGAGCTTTTCCTTCGATTCAAGTACTGGAGAGGACAGGAGATCTTTGAGAATCGAAGGGCAAAGACCATTGAGACCTCCCGCGCTACCAGATGCAAAAGAATTAATAGCTACCTCAGCTTCATTAATCGAAACTCCTTGACAGCTCTTTGGGTCATCAGAAAGATTCGGTAAAATAAATACACCAGGGTGGGCTGGATGCTTCTCCAATAGCGTCTCAAACACAGAAATGTCGGCGGTTGCAACAGTATTATCTGACATTAGTAGACGGACTGCTCCACGGATGTCACCATCTGCAAGTTTGTTTTCTACAATCTTAAGATTGGAAACATTCTGTTTTGGAAGAGATTTCTTGATCTTTGTTGGATGCCAGGTTAAGTAACACATCGGCAAGTGCATCAGCAACTGCAGCTCGAGCACCTCGAGGTACACGCCTTAAAATATGCGTTGAGGACCTTAATGATATTAACATTTTGCCCAGGTTAGACAACGATAATTTGTGTGTGCCTTTATTGCGGTTAGAGATGTTAGTACAAGTAGTTTTATGATCAGGATAACTATTATTATCGACATGACAACAGTCTTCGTCCCCATTTATAACCTGATGCTTTTTACCTATGTGTATAGCTAATCCTCTGGAATTCGCATAATGTTTTCCACAGTGAGGACATGGTAACACATTCGTAAATTTAGTAGTAGTAGATGAATGGCCATTACTAGGCCTGCTAATGTTGGCAACTGAATCATTCCTAGTGGTATTAGTTTTATCTGATTTGGTTGATTCAAACGATGGAACACTTGAACCGTCACTTAATGATTCCATTAGATCGTATTGTGTTTTTATATTCAATTAAGAAAATAAGATCACAGTATTATTTTCCATATGAAACAATAAAGGTACAGATATTTCGTTGAAAGAATGCTCATTGTTGGAGTTTTGAAAAATTTAACGTTAGCACACTAACCGAATTCTACATTTTCGATTAAAACATTTCAACCGATTAACCAAATTAAAAACAGATTTCACAAAAATGATCTCGAAGACTTCAAAGATACTTCGCGTCACATTCGACACATTCAAAAAAACCTGCTCCCTCACTTTTTGTAAAATTTCTTGCACTTATTATTATTTATTTTTAACATATCGAATCATGTATTCTAACTAAATTACAACATTCTGATAAAAGTAGAATCGAATGAAAACAATAGACAACAAATCGATTTAGGAGAATTGTTTCAAAATCACCATGAAAACAATAAACCATAAAAATAAATAATAACAAGGACAGAGGTGGCAGTGGCTGAAGTTGTTGGTCTTTTGGGACAAGGTTCACCACAGATGCATACATACTGAATTTCTTGCCATTTTAGCAACATCTCCAAATTGAGTCTGCAACGTGGTTGACTTTCCAATAAGGTAAAATATAACGATACACTTCGCAAGAAGTGCCTGCATTCGGTTTCTGATATCTCACGTTGTCCTATGCTTCCTGCTGCATGGTACAAAGCTTTCATTCCATAAATATCTATACAAGGTACATCAACAGCAAACTCTTCTAGATTTCTGCAGGCAAAGTTAAGTGTTATTTTCAGAATTACATCTATGGTCTCAACGTGAAGATATCCTCGAAGCTGACATAGGGCTATTGCAGTCAACAATTTTCTTGTGCAGTTAAGAAACTGGTCTCTTTCCAGACACATTCTCTTAAGATGAGACTCTTGGTAGTAAATTTCCTCCTTGCCAGCTCCAGCTTCATGTCTATGATATTCGTGAATTCGAAAACACGTTAGATATTAAATATCTTGTTATGATATTGATTATTTTGTTTCATTTCGAATATTGTTATAATTCCTTTGTAACTTGTACTTCTTTTGAATTCTATGCAATTTACATCTATGCAACGATACAAATATTATCAGTATTGTACTTGGCCCAAATGGAAGAAATAAGTTATATAGTATATCAACATATACTTTGTTGATTCGTCGATGAGCTCCCATAATATTGAATTAAAGAATATACCTCAGGACCTGAATATTTAAAGAAGTTAATCGCTTTTGAATAAGTCTTCTTTGTTGGTAACTTTATAGAAATAAAATGGAATTAATTGTTAAATGAATATGAGATAAAATGAAATTAATATATATATATATATATATATATATATATATATATATATATATATATATATATATATATATATATATATATATGTATGTATTATAATATATATAAGGGCTATTCGGAAAGTAATGTAACCATATATGTAAAGATAGGTAACGGTCCAGGATTCTTTCTTAAATTGTAACCAATTCAAGAAGTCATCGTCCGAGGGCCATATATACGATATTGTATATCTATGCGATAAATTTCTTCTATTTTTTATATCTTGGTTTTGGGCAACGGTGCGTAAAAGTACACAATCTATTGAGTAGAAAAAGAAGAAAAGAGATAATATGTTGTTGATTCAAAATAGAAAGAAATAAGATTTAATCTTAGTAGCTGGAAATATATGTTGATTTTATATGCATAATTGGTACTCATAGTTACCATAACAGCAAAGAGATGTTTATTAAAACGTTGCTATGATAACCGAAAAAGGAAAGATAATTAATGGGTCTTGACAATAAAAAGGTAATAGTGATTCAATCTGGTGTGTCTGATTTTATGTAATTCGACCGTGTTGACATATTTTGAAAATTACACGAACTGTGGGCTGGGATGTAGCGTAAGAATAAATATAAATATTAACGTTACACACACACACACACACACACACACACATATATATATATATATATATATATATATATATATATATGCTACTCCCCCGAAAAGTTTCCGGACAAACACGAAATAAAGACTTTTTCAAAATATAGCATAAGAATGCATTATAATTTGCTCACAAATGAAAGGTGAAACATTTTAGAAGCCGACGGGAGAAAACGCTTGGCCTGTTGTGGATGAATTAAGAAAAATAAACTTAAATATCGGGTCGTTGTGATAGTGCATTACGTACGCATGCGATACAAAACGGCCATTACACTGCAAATTGAAGGTCGATCACACAATAAATGCCTCATAGGTGTCTCTGAAGCTGCTCTGTCTACTTCTCTCTCAGATCTCACTGTTGGGAGTTGTCTATTGCACGCTAGTTGTTGTTGTTGTGTGTGTGTGTTGAAGTGAGGTGTAAAGTGTTCCCTATTAGTCAGTATAATGCCCCGTACGAGAAGGGAATTGGGCATTGAAACGAGAGCAAAAATAGTTACTTTACGTGAAGAAGGCTATACAATACGGGAAATAGCCGCAAAAGTGAAAATTCCCCATACTACAGTGCATGATACCTTAAAACGATTTGCTAAAACAGAAAAAAATCGCTCTCTAGCAAGATCTGGAAGTCCTAGAGCTACTACTACAAAGGAGGACAAGTACACTATACTGACAAGCAAACACAACAGGTTGAAAATAGTGCCCCAAATACAAGCTGAAGTTAACAAAACTCGCGAAAAGCAGATCAGCTATGAAACTGTCTGGACGCGGTTAGTTAATGCGGAACTAAACGGTCGCGTGGCAACTAGGAAACCACTTTCGCACCCTCAAAACAAAAAGGATAGATTGCTATGGGCAAGAAAATTTGCAAGCTGGGGGCCAGAGCAGTGGAACAACTGCTTATTTACTGATGAATCAAACTTTGAACTCTTCAGTCATAGACGCAGGGTTTTCGTGCGTCGCTCCAAGGGCGAAAGACTGCTCCCATCGTGTATTTTGCCAACGGTAAAGCACGGAGGTTGTTCTGTGATGGTGTGTGGTTGCTTTGGTAACAATCAAATGGGTGATTTATTGTAAATACAGGGTACAATGCAGAAAGAACAGTACCATCAGATTTTGATCAGACACGCAGTGTCATCTGGGAAGAGGCTTATTGGTCATGGATTCAACATGCAGCAAGACAATGACCCAAAACACACATCCCGACTTTGTAGAGGGTATTTGTCAGCAAAATACCAACAGGGAGATCTCAAGAATATGGTGTGGCCCCCAAAATCACCGGATTGTAATCCAATTGAGCTACTGTGGGATGAGCTTGATAGGGCAGTTCGAAAGATGCGTCCCTCTAGCGAGAAACACTTCTTTGAGTGTCTTCGCAAAGTCTGGACAGCAATCAAGCACGAAACTCTACAGAAACTAATACGCCGAATGCGCAAAGTCTGTAAAGCTGTTATGACAGCACGTAGAGGCTACTTTGATGAATCAAAGTTTTAAGTTTTTTTTGATAAAACAATGGTCCATTTCTTTAAATTTCTGTATTTTCCTTTCAAATACATATGGTAGGTTCCAGATAAAAATAAATTCCAATGATATGTCTTTGCTTTTTCTCGAATACACGTAAAGTATACATAAACCTACTTTGTACGGAAACTTTCCGGGGATAGTATATATATATATATATATATATATATATATATATATATATATATATATATATATATATATATATATATATATATAATTAACTTCTGGTAAAATATGATGTAAGTCAGTAAATATTGTTACATTCTACAATATTCTGAGAAACAAAAAATCTTGAAGTGAGGGTTATAATGAGTCTGTATCTCATATATGCAAAGAAAAATTAATTAATGCCACGAGTCCTCTCTCGTACTTTGAGACGAGCTATAATACCACAAGTATTAGGAACACACCTTCTTGGTGTCCACGCAGTTCCTTTTTTTTTCAATGTACACACATGCGAACATGTTTATAGATCATAGACCACATATATTCAGTTTGTAGACACATTTAATTATATATATTGTTTTCCATTTCCTGGATTAAACGAACAAAGTTTTGTCACTCATAACACGGTGACTACGTCACTTATCGGGTCATTTCGATTAATAACTAGTTCATTGACCAGCTTTAAATCAATGTCGCCTTATAATCCAAAACGCACGCATTTGTAGTTATATTCATACCACATATATAAAAAAAAATTTCCAGGCCCAAAGGGACTTTTTTTATCGAGAGCACGATTACTGAGGTGCAAACACTGTTCAGGTTTGAGAAATCGCACATGAGGAATGGAATTGAAATGTAATTTCACAGAAGGATTTCAGGTTTACGAACTTGTAGGTAGATTTAATAATACATTAGAGTTACGATGACCTGCCTTAATCCCATGCTACATGCAGTTAGTATATTACTAACAATGTTAGTTGTTACATATATTACTTAATAACATTACAAGGGTTGAAGAGAATATCTAACATACGGCGGTATTGTACAACTTTTCCATTTTATATTTATCGGATATTTCGTAACTATGACAACCAAGAGGCGTTCGGTGTCGGTATTAAGACACTTTACACATATTTATCTCCTCACTTCAACATTATATTCATATTCCACACATTCATATATATATATATATATATATATATATATATATATATATATATATATATATATATATATATATTATTTCTTTCAAATTAATGAATCCGACAAATTGAGTTCGTACGTTGCAACATTTTACATGAGAAAATTCCGATATATCGCACATATATAAATTCGACTAATTACTCGCGCATAATGATAAAATTAGTATTCTCAAATATTTTATTAAATTGGGAGACATTTAATTAGCATGGGAGGCACGTAAGCACATAATATGTATAAATATATAGTTCTAAAATGTTAACACTATTTTTGGGCCCAGAACAACTACATCAACATCTACATTTGTGCTTACTAATGGAACAAAGGCAGAAAATGACTGGCAACTGGCGGGAATTCTGAACGAATAATGAAAAATAAATTGTATCGTGTACTGAATCATCGCTCACAATTACAGTGGGTCGAAATATGATGGTAAAACGTTCCCTTAACATTCCACATCAACGAATACCTCCATGAATCATGCCTCGCGACATCTTAGTTGGTAAATCAAATTCAAATGATATATGTTGAATGGTTCGTATTTGTCAATTTCAATACTGGAGGGGGAAAGTTAAAAATTTTTTTAAATCTTGGAGAGAATAAAGTGATAGAGAAGAGAGAGAAAAGCGGCGTCAAAGGAATAAGCTAGGACACTAAAACTACGAAGATATGTGGTTGAATTTAGACATACAACAATCCACAGCCAAATATACTTTCATATGCCGAAAAAAGGTGGCCTACTAAAATGCGTAGCCTAAGATAAATATCTCCAAGTGCATGACGAATCCGTGCCCTCACTGGGATTTTCATAAATACAAAGGCTTTAGGGAAATCCCACTCCACACTGTATGCGGTCAATCGCCATTGGAGACCCCGGCCCTACCGGAAGTGTCAGTGTGGTGTCTAATTTAGACTTTCTATATAAAAAATTATCCGACTCCTCAGAAACCGAGAAGAGTTACGAGGAAAGTATGGAAAACTAGACTAAAGTTGATAAAATAGAAAATTCTAACTAGGATTTGCAAAATTAACAAAAAATTTAAATAAAAATAAAATTTGTACTAGTAAGTTATGTGCCAAATCTTACTAGTAGCTATCCCATCTGCAAGGGTGCCAACCTTGAGCTATCGTTTAATTTCAATAGCTATCTAGTTTAAAACTAAGGAAAATGAAAATATTCGGAAGGGGAAGATCGACACTTGGGTACGGAAATACGAGAGTCTACTCTAATAAATTTGCCTATATTATTCGATCCTATCCACTTCGTCACCTCTGCGGACAATAGTAAACTTAATCAGGTAACGTGGAAAAAAGTTTGAAGTTACAGAGTGATATCGCAAATATACACTGAATGAATAATTTTAAATTGTATAGAGTCTACAAACGGTTATTCTAGTTTGTAATTAACTGGAGAATATCCGGAATTATTTGCCATATGACTATTATTCGTATCATCAGGCCGGTTGATCAGTTAGCCAGTATATTCACTATTTAATGTCAAGCCACGAAGTGAAAACACCATCCATAATTTTTACGTAACACGCTGGTGTATATATATTACCATTACTCACTTATTCATTTATATATTTATTTATTTTCTATAACGTCGATTTATTTTCAGACACCCTACATTTTATCATTACGCCCAGACTGTTCAAAGCAGTCTTATTATCTATATTAAAATAAATTATTATAGCACATTAACTAACACGCGTGATTTTATATGAACTGAATATGAATTTCTTTCACAGCAATCTACTGTATATTTCACTTCACGGCTTCGAATTTATTCTGAATACAACGAGAATTCAATATTATTGACTACATGCAGTTAAATTTCTGGAAATGTCAAGAATGAAATCGTTCACAGAAAGCAACGGAAAGAGAATTCGTAACTGCAGCCTGGCAACAAAAATAATGCCACATAGACAAACCTCGAGTTAAGTGAAAACGAGAAGTGTAATATTGTTAATAATTTGATTACTAGACTATATAAATAATTGTGCTTTTCTGGAAAGTTAATTTACGATGTGAATTATCTAAATACCTATTCTTATGGGCAAGAACTAATATTTACCCATCATTTATGACAAAAAGGGGTCATTGTCGTGTTGGCCAGTTCACTAAGTATTTGAGTAACAAAACACTAGCGGCGAATAATTCTCAACTCGGACGTGACGGCGTTAGTAGAATGAAAACAATCTTTGCACGATTAAATATTCTTTGAACTCTGTTATCGTCTAGCTATAAGTAATATACGGTACAGAATTAACTATAAATTTTAATTATGAATCAATGTGCTTACTATAGGGGACCAAAGGAGATGAATATTCAATAAACAACAATACACTGTCCGTAATTAAATAAATCATACTTTCACTCACATATGACTACGGTCAAAATACTAAATTATATACACACACATGCATGCTACATAGTAAATACACAAAGAAAACAAATATCAATACATATCACTACATATGTAAATCATGTTATCACACGAAATCACTATATGCACACTGAAACAAATTACTGTTTTCTCCATTTTAAATTGGCTCTATAAACTGGGGTAAAAGAAACGGAATACTCAGAGCCCAATGGTCCTACTACTAATTAGATCATGGTTTTCCAAATACTTTTAATGCCCCATGAAGGACATATTAAAGCTACTAATGGTAAGGGTCTCTTTCCTGAAGGGAAAAGAACCCTAACAGAAAATCATTCAACCCTTCTCTGTCAGAAGCTGTGATCAACTCAGGAATAAATGAGAGTCCCTGTTAGCGTTTACACTGACATAATAAGAATCATCCTAACTACAGTAAAATAATATACCGCCATGTAAAAAAAAAAATCGCGTAAGCTACGTATGCTGAACTATAAGTGGACAGGCCTATCGTACCCTACACGAATTTGGAGGGGTAGAAAGGATATTCTAAATGTTTAAATTCACTAAATCTTCATTTGAAACTCACTTGAAACTGAGAATTAATACACTGCACTGTAAATCCTGTCTATATGCACTAACATGGCGTTCCTGATTTAAACTTCATATTTTACGGTTTTCTGACTGGTTTAGAATGAAATTTGAATACTATGAGACTCTCAATGGCTTCTTGAATGGGTTATTACTTAACTGAAACTAATTTTACCTTGATTTTACTGCTTTTCCCATGAAAAAGCCAATATGTGTCGGAGCGAAACTGACGTTGTCTTGAACGACGCCATTCCCAAGTAGAGAATGAGAAGAATCGCGCCTTAATACTAGCGCTTTGGAAATAGTCCCAATCAGAACAAAGAGGCTTGGCGGCGGAAAAATATAAAACGAATGAAAAATAGTAAAAACTGGATGAAACCGGATTTTGGGAGGATAAGGGCATCTCAGAGGGACGAAAGGGGTCTAAATTATTCTGCCAAATATAAAATTGGTGGATAATTTCAAGAATGTCTGTCCAATTGCAGGCCTATATTTTCATATAGCATTAAGGTGTATAATTTCAACACTCATCCATTTGAAATGCCCATATACAGGGTTTACGTTAAAATAATGTATAAATAAAGATATTATTCCCCAAAATATAATTCCTACTAGGTTAATCAAAGCTTCCACATTAATTTTGATTTAAATAAAGATCAAATGAATTTACTATATGGATCGAAAAATATATTTCGAAAAATCGTATAGTGCAGTACGTTCAAAAAATACTGGGCTCCTCCCAAAAAAAAAAAATTCATTACACCGACTGTAATGGTACATTACACTAATATAAAATGTAATATGCAGTTTTTCAGTTTCCGTAATACTAAATAATCTGTTATATCCTTTGTGTTCTTGTTTCTTTGTAAGTTGATAATAGTAGCACCCCTAAAATCCACGTCATCTCAATTATTCTGAAGAAGAATGATAAACAAAAAGAAGACAGTCAAACAGACGACAATTGCAACAAGAAAAGGGATTGGTGTTGTAAAACATCGAAAATTTTGTGTAAAACACTGCTCATAAAACAAAACTGACATGAGTTTAAGAAATGTCATCGAAAAAAGCTTCCATAAAATCTTTTAGGTCAAAGAACTGCAACACAAATGCGGCACTGCAAAACTGCACCTCTTAACATCAATTTGTATCCAAATTCTTACAGAATACGACACAAACAAACACAGTCTATAGCTGGGACTACCAAAGTTTTACAAACTTACCATGATTGCTAAGTCAGTCTGCTGAATCATACGGGGCGAAAAATTGTACACTCTTGGTGGATAATTCGCCATATTTGTTGCGTACTGCTGCATGACAATGTGTCAGACATCCTGTGTAACGAGGAGCATTGTGTATTTTGCCAGAAACCGCGAGAATGGGGATCGCGAAAAAAGGGAAAGGGTGGATCATGGGAATCGCTGGTAACATGTGTCAGTAGAATTGCTGAACGTGCCATTAAAGAAGCAGCTATTTGAAAGAAAGATGAATCACTACTGTTACATATTTGAGATATGGAGCAGCCAAAATAAGGTACCACAACTTGTCCCGTAAAGACTATAGAAGTGTCTCGACACAAACCTAGTTAAAATGAAACATTCAAAAAATGCTTACAGGGCACATGAGAAAGCTTTCATGCACATTTGTTCATATGTCCAGCGGACATAATTAAGGAGCATCTAAATCCTAAATCCTGTACCACAAAGTTCGGTCATCTTTGGCGCATTCACTTGTGACTTCTAGTTGTGCGTGTCAGGACGTGTTTTAATGCTTCTGCGATTTGTCAAATGGCTGACGTTAAGAAGCAACGGATTTGCATCAAGTTCTGTCAAGTTAAAGAAAACTGCAGCCGAAACCCATTGCATGCTGAAAAAGGCATTTAGTGAGAGTGTACTGAGTCTAGCAAGAACATTTGAGTGGATCAAGCGTTTCAAAGAAGGCTGCGAATTTGCGGAATATGACAAACAATCTGGTCGACTGTCATCATTCACAACACCGGAAATGCTCAAGAAAGTGCTCATATGATTCGTGAAGATAGAAGGCAGACAATTCACGATGTTTGTAACAGACTTCGACTGTCGTACGGTACTTGTCAACGAATTCTACCCAATGAACTGAACATGAGACGAATTGCAGCGAAGTTCGTCCCTCGCCTTCTCAGCATCGACTAAAAAGCCTCAGGATTCAGATGTGTGCTGAGCTGCAATAAAGAGTTCGAGAGTGTCCAAACTTCTTATCCAGAGTCATTACAGCTGATGAATCTTGGGTCTATGGTTATGAGCCGGAAACGAAGCAGCAATCATCACAATGGAAGACGCCATTCTCTCCAAGGCAGGAAAAAGCTCCACAAGTTTGCAGCAACATCAAGTCGATACTGAATTTTTTTCGTCATTCAAGGAATTGTGCATAAGGAGTTTGTTCCATCTGGTCAGAATGTCAACGAGAAGTTTTACTGCGAGGTTTCGAAGAGACTGAGGGAAGATATTGGGAGCAAATGGCCAGAGCTATGGCAAACGAAAGATTGGTTACTGCTCCATGACAACGCATCCGAGCACACCTCGCTCGTTGTGAGCGAATTCCTGGCCAAACTCAACATGGCAACGGTCCCCCACCCTCCCTACTCCCCTGACCTAGCCCCGTGTGACTTCTACCTGTTCCCGGAAATGCAACTCGCGTTGAAAGGGTGACGTTTAGATTCCATTAAAGATGTCAAAGTCTAATCGCAACGGGTCCTGAATACCCTTCACCCTGCGGACTTCTAGAAGTGCTTCCAAAAGTGGAAACAACGTTGGGATCTTTTCCGGAGGGGACTACTTTGAAGATGACGGAAGATATTAGGACGTAAGATTATTTTTCTGATTTTTACAATGATATTCTTGGAAGCACCTAATATACTCTAGTAATATATACATTACTAGAGTAGGTTAATGTAAATAAAATTTCCACACGTAATTGTGTATTTGCATTGCTTGATTATTATAAAGAAATCGAATAGATATTGATTATGAGCAGCATTTTATTTTTCAAATACGTGTGTCTGAAATTACATACAGCATGACAAGTAAACGCTTACAGTCTATTTCATAAAGCTTAACTAGATTGCAAGTGCCTATTATACCGACATCTTGTTAAATAATATTATATTAACTAAAGTAGACACTCCTCGTCCAGTAAATGTTAAAATTAACGAAAATATATTTGAAACATTCAATACATAGGTACAATCGCCCAACTGATGGCTCGGGAAACTTGACGTAACGCGTTCGCCTCCGGAGTGATGGATCTCTGATTTGCGGTGAACACCATCATCTCCGTATGTTTTCATGATGTTCTCTCCTTTCCTCCCACATTCTCATTCCACTAATTATTTAATAAAAACTCACTTTCATTCACCATTCATGTCCTTTAGAATAAATAGTGTAACCATTGCACTAATGATAACGCTAAGAGGGTCAAGGGGATGGGCATCAACCAGTGGCATCGTCCTCCCCCCCGAGACATGTTGGAATGTAGGTATAAGCTAAACATTATACGTAAAACTATTTTTGATATAGAAAAAAAAATCGCTGCCTCCCCAAGAAATAAAAACTAGCATCATCATTGCCTGGGACAGTAAACTAGAAATTTATTTTACGTTTTTATTTATTTATGTAATATTGGTGTGGTGGTAGATAGCCAATAGTAATACTGTGATTGCAACGAAAGCATCATTAAAGCTTTTGATGAAATCGGTACGAAAGGTTTTGAGTAGCCCTTGCTAAATTATATTTATTCTTTTAGCACATTGCTAATTTGTAACTCTCTATTCAAACCGGAAGTGATTCAAATTAATCATTTTCCGTTCCAACTTTTATCCCCATACAACGAAAACGTAAACATATGGCATCACGTTTTTTTTTTGTTTTTTTTTTTTTTTTTCGAAAATGGCTCAGCGTCTCAAGGCAATGCACCATGACTATCCTGAACATTCTACCAAAAGCGGAAGTAATTCAAATTTAATATTATCTCCGGTTTCAATACTGACTTCCACAGAACAAAAACAGTAAGAAATATCGGCATTTTGTGTTCTGCAATCGATTCATTGCCCCAAGAGTAAGTTTTATTTTCTTGATTAACCTTTATTCAAAACGGAAGTGGTTCATATTAGACATTTCCAGTTTCAACACTTATTACTATAGAACAAAAATGGTAATAGATAACGGCAAACTGTTTGCTGCAATCGATTCAGTATTTTGAAGAGATCATATCGTCACAACCCACAACACTACCAAAACCGGAAGTGGTTGAAATTTACTACTACTTGCGGTTTCATTACTATTTACTGAACTTTACTGTTACTGATTCTGTAAAGCAAAAATGGTAAGAGATATCGAGATAAGCTTTATATAATCTATTCAGCTTCACAAGAGTAGGTTATGTCTCGTCCCTAAATCATCTAGTCAATCCGGAAGTGATTCAAATCAACGATTTTCGGTTTGAACCTTTATCGCCATAGAACAAAAAACAGTAAGGCGCAGTAATAACTTTTTGATCTAGATTCAGTGTCTGAGGAACATGTTATGTCTTATTAATCTAATGCGATCAGTATGACAGATTAGTCTTATTAATCTAGTGCAACGAGTAGTTATAAATGGTCTGCTTCAAGTTTGAGGGGTGCGGGGCAGGGTGGCTCGGTGGTAGAGCGCTTACCTTTGGTGCATGGGTTCCCAGATTCGATCCCCGGCCAAGTAAACTTGTGATGAGCAACATTGTGTCCGTGGGTTTTCTCTGGGAACTCCCTTCCCTTCCACTTTCTCATTCTACCAATTCTCCCATCATTCATTCATTTGCTTTAATCGTCGTCTCCTTTAGTCTAAAGGGCAAAATTGTGGGACGTTAAACTTAAATATTTAATTTAATTTCATTTCTTGCTTCAAGTTCGAGTATTGAATTCCCATAGTTCTAATGTCTAGTGTAGTTTCACCTGTGAAATGAAACTTACATGTTAAATGTTAAAGGGAGGATTTAGGAATTAGATTTCTGGGTTTTCGACGTCTATGACCATGTTAGTCCTACGAGAGATAACTCCCTCGGCGATCACACTATCCGAGGAAAGGGAAGAAAGAAAAGTTTGAGGAAGGAAGAAAGCGACCTGAGACCTATGTGCTAGGTATCATCCCGGCATTAATCTGGTATGAATGAGGGAAAACCCAAGAAAATCTTACTCAGGATAGCTGTCTTGAAAAAAGTTTTTACACTTTTCCAACCGGGAATCGAACCCTCGACCGCTTGCATAAGAAGGGAAAGGGTTAGCGATTACGCTACGCGAGACTACCTTGTTAAATATTAAAACTAGATACAACAAAACTTAATTTTCACTAAGTGAAGGATAGAGTTATAGAAGAAAATCAGTAATATCAAGCTATTAAAATTTCAGTTCATTTCAAAGAAAACATAAAAGTAGTTCCGTATTTAAATCAATGGGCTAGAAAACAAAGAAAAATGCGCTTAACACTGTCAAATAAATGCATACACACATACCCTACTTTATATCATCACCCTTTAGTTGAGTTGATTAGATTTTAGCGCCCCGATCAGCACCGAGGCTATATTGTACGTGGACCTACAGCTTAATGTGGAATCCGAACCACATGAACTTCTGCCGGGAATCAAACCCGGATCTCCCAAGCTAGAGGCGCGTACGCTAACCGCTTAGTCACGAATTCATATCACGCTTCAGAATTTTAGATGTTAAGCACTATAAATATAGGTAACTTATATATTTGGTAGTAGGTAACTTACATAGATAACTATAAATATATATATTTGAATTTTACGCCCAACAACTATACTCCTTAGGCTAAAGGATACGATGAGAAATGAATGAATGAATGAATGATGATGATGATGATGATGATGATGATGATGATGAAATGAGTGATAACGGAAAAATATGTAACACTTATATCCTGATGGCGTTTCGAACCCGCAAGACAGTTCTTGTAGTCATTAGCCTTATAACCTCTTTGAACGTTAGACTATGGATCATGGCATTTGCCCGAAATTATTTTGAAAAAGACCCTGACCCTACGAGATGACCAGATAGCTAATTAGATTAAGCAAAATCATACATAATAAGAAACGTTCAATGAAACATTAACAATATTGAAATTGTACGTAGGCTACTTTCTGATGAATTCCTTTGTAGACAGCGACCTTAAACTCTTTCAGTTGATCTACAGATGTAATCAATCTTTTCAGCCATTAACGTGTAAAGAAGGAAGAAATTAAAACAATTGCTGACCCAAAAATGAATTGTGTCAACCATGACCTCGGACTAATAAAAAAAAAAAAAAAAAAACTGAATAGAAAAGAAAAAGAAAAGTAAATAATCTGGACACAGTACGACACTTAAGTTGCTACAATGTTTTGACGACATATTTGTTAAGTTTGCGTGTTTGGAAAAACGTATAGCATATAACCAACTAGCCGAAAGTAGTGGAAGGTCGTAAGTCAAGATTCTTCAGGTGAAAGTGTTATAGGACGTTGGACATGAAACACTTTATTCGGAGCGTTGAAAGAATGGGGGAGAGGAGGAGGACCTAAAAGAGAGAGAGAGAGAGAGCGAGAAATACTGAAATTGATCCAGATTAAATAATCATTGAAATAATAATACCTGTTTGCCAGTAATAGAGACAAGTTGATTAGGTAAGAGGTTAAGAGTATAAAAAGACGCATTTTTGCGTGTCCATGTTAAGACAGAGATTGTGTTGAGTACGTGCGTACGAGTTCACCAAAGAAGAGTCAAAAGACAAAAACAGCTTCACCATGAAGTTTCTGGTGAGTGTTTTGTTTTTAAAACAAAAGATAACTACGAATTAGTGAATTTATATATTTAAAAAAAAAAGACTCCAGTACATTTTTGTTTTGTTATGATCATACTGACCATGAAAAAATCACTGAATTGAAATCTTTACAAATAGTTTCTCGCTTCAGTGAAATGTTTACAATAAGAATACGATTTTTTTGTCACGTGTTTTGGCATACTTAAAACCATCCTTCTTGTTCATGTGTCATAAGAAAATAGTAGAAAAAAGTGTGTATTTCTACAGAAAAACAGCAGGAACCTGTAGGTGTTGGGACAATTAGTGATATGGTGCACTTACATTACTTTTAATACATGATTTTTGAATTTAAAACATATAATGTTATCTTTTATTTCAATTGTCGAAATTTTCACACTTAAGAGATACACCTTGACAAACACAACATTTGAAACCAGTGGCGTATATAAGGAAGCTTCCAGGCTTAAACCCCCGAAAGTGAAATATCTTCCAGAATTTTCACATTTCGAGGAATAAAGTTAGCAAACCTCCCGAAACAAAATCGTAAATATGCCATTATTTGAAACATAAAATATTTGTTTAAATTTGTGCTTTGCAGAAGTCGGAGATATTTGAAGATGTCTCTAGACCACTGGTGGTTCTTAAGTGATGTCACATCGGCAAAAATTTCAATTTTATCCCTACAAGTTAAGGGAAGACAGTTTATCTAATGTACTAGTATTTATAAATAACTTTCTGAACCTGTATGAAGCTTCCTCTCGTGACTTGTAGAGATAAAATTTAAAATTTTACTAATGGGATTTCCCTCCAGAGCCTCCACTCCTGTAGATGTGTGTAATTATTCGAATTTAGCGAGTAAGGTAAGTCAATTCTTCCCGAAATTATATGTTGATGTGAAACCAGTATAACCAGTGTACTAATTAATAAGTTTACTTACTTTTATTCGATACTATAGGTTTAATATGTTCGCTATATTAGCAAAGAGTGTCCACCAGTTAGGAAGCGTGCAGCCATTTGACATAAATTTGCTTCTTTTGTTTAAAATATTATTGTCGTTGAGTGTTCTTCTCAAGGTAGCTTCTATCCCAGTTACCGTATCGTAGTTAGATGATGCCACTAATCCAGAAGGGATCGGGAAGGGTGGCTGTTTTATTTTCCTTTCGGTTCAGATAGGTATAGAATAGTTAATTAGATTTGAGTTTAACATCCCTTTCAGCAGCAAGGCTATATGGGACATGGAACTATAGCTTAAAGTGGGATCCGAACCACATGTGCTTCTTCCGGGAATCGAACTCGGACTCCCATGCCTCAAATATGTATATATGCTCCTCAAATACGTGAGTTAAACACACAGTAACTTAGTTATTGCATACACAGAGACTGTAACCTTCATTCTTAATCTTCGCTTGGACCCTACATAGAACTGAAAATTAAGTTGTAGGGTCCAAGTGAAGATTACGAATGAAGGTTACAGCTACTGTGTATGCAATAACTGAGTTACTGTTGTTTTTAAAAGTAAGTTATTTATTTACTTTTAAGACAAGGCATGTTATTCATATTTATTCAAGCTCTTTCACCCGCTTTGCTTTACAAAAGATCTATAAATACACCCTCTGCAAATTTTCTTTATCCAACTTAAAATGTAGTTTGCAATTAAAATATGGAAAAGACAAACATTTCATTCATTTATTGGAAATAAGGGTTGACAGATTCGTTTTCGGAACGAAGTACGCGAACTGACCCTGTACTTGAACTGCTGTAAACCTACTTTCTACTTCTAGAATTAGATCTCAGTCTGTCTTAAGTGTAAAGGCTCGTATCCTTCAATTCCGTTCTGTATTTAACACAGAAAGAATTGGGGGTAGGGGATGCAACGAACGTACAATTGTTCTTCTATGGTAGGTAAAGATAATAATCCCTACCTAATAAGGCCTTGTAAAGCAGCTATCCCAAGTCGTTTTATTGCAATGATCCGTTCGTTCCAGCATTAAAGATCATGTGTGAATGGCAAGATGCGTCAGTGAACTATTTGTTTCAAGAGAATGAAATGCATCAATGTCAAAATAATCAAAATAAATACACGTGTATTGAAGCATCGCTGTAATTCGCTTTGGCTTCCTTCGTTTTATATGTATCCTTTATTAGATTTTTTTTTTTCTGAAAAATCAATCACAAGAACAGAATCGTATATCATACGAGTTCAGCGATATCCGATCTGGATCAAACGTGGAATATGGTAAAAGAACTTGACTTCAGGTAGAACTTTGTGAAACACTATGATGTACATTCCTTTTGTTCGTAAAGTTATCTTACCGAACATAGAATAAAAATCAAATAGAGGACGACTTTTTTTTACAAGTATGCGTAAGTTTCAACTAGTCGTTTGGAGAATATATTAGAACAACAATTTTTCTAGGATGGTAATATGCGGTAAACTTATTACCATTTATTAAAAATAAAATAAATATATCTCTTTGGAAGTATATTACTGTTTCTTAAAAATTATTATTAATATTTCTTTGTTGTTATTACCGTTTTGTTTAGCTTTCCATTTCAGTAACAAAACTTAATCGGGGAGAATCTCCTGATCAAAGTGGGATCCTAACCACAACTCGAATTCGTACCCAAGGCAAGAATTCCCACCAGGAATCGAGCTCGGGACCATAAATTAACTCGCTACTAGGAGGCACAATATTTATGAAGGAATATATTACAAATACAAATGTGATTATAAAGAAAAAGTTTATTTGTAATCATACTGAAAATATATACACATTTTCTTTCCTGCAATTATTCACGTAATTACATTTGTAGCTATATTATTTTTCATTCTTTCTTCTCGTTCTTGCAGGTATTGCTTGTTCTTATTGCTTTCGCCACCATTGCCTTTGCCCAACAGCAACAACAACAACAGGAATCTACAAAGACAAAGAGAGGCATCCTAGGCCTAGGTTATGGTCTTGGGCTTGGCTACGGTTATGGTTACGGTTACGGCCTTCCTTATGGCTATGGCTATGGATTAGGTCTTGGTTATGGTCTCCCATTGGCTGCTGGACTGCCCTATGCTCCCTACGGTCTTGGATATGGTTACCTATGAGCTGTGTTGTAACATGGTAAGTAATGTTGGTAAATATTACTAAATAAACTGGTATTTTTTACTTGTTTACAGCAATGACGACTCTTGAGGGACATCGCATCAATAATAATAATAATAATAATAATAATAATAATAATAATAATAATAATAATAATAATAATAATAATTGTTACCCTTACAAACTAAGGTAAGAAACCTTTACACTACTTCAAAAAGCAGTATACAAAAAAGTTATACATTAAATAGTTAGTTTGTAATGACAATATTTACATTTTAACCGATGGAAGTTTCCTCAAGGGCCACCATTGCTTGCAATCTACCTTTTTTGTTCCATTTACTCATCTTAAAAATTCTTCGTCCAGCATCTTAATTGATACCAGGATTTCAAGGATTCACTGTAGGGTCAGGGAATATGAAATGAAATTCATAAGTAACACTTCACGAAATAGTTAAAAGTTTAATTTCTCCATTCAATAAATACATGGTGCAAATTGGTACCTAAATAAATGAACTAATATTTCGTTTTCAAGCAACCTTGAACTTGTCACTTAAATGATAACTTTTCATGCCGCTTATAATGTTATTTGTTATATTGTTACATAATTAAAAGTATTAAGTTAAAAAAGAAAATCTCTGCAGTGCTTTTTTTTTCACCTTGGAATTACGAAACAACGCCAAGTTCATGGAAACAGCATTCCTAAAGAGATCAACTATATAAATCTTTCGTGTAAACTAAGGCATAATATTCAATACAGTATATCAAGGTCAGAGCTGCTTTGTTCAATTAGATTTTTAAACAAATAAAAGGCGATACTTATATAATTTTCAAACATTTCCTTCTATAAGATATATATATATATATATATATATATATATATATATATATATATATATATATATATATATATATATAATATTGAGGAATGCGCTGAAATACGAATACACACGTTTTCTAGGGCCTCATATGATTTCGTCAACTCAACACAGAGCAATATTTGCGTTTCAGTTAGCAATAATTCATTTCTAGTAACTCGTGTAATTTTTTGCTGCGCTGGGTTCTATTACGATTGCAAATTTGCATAGATCTAACAATATTTAAAAATAACCTTGTTCCTTTAACAGTCTTTAAACAAATTTCTTACCCATACATGCACATAATACTAAAGAAATATTCTTTTCGAGAAGGGGATTCAAAAGGAAACAGTAATGATTAGAGGTCTCAGAACGCTGTGAACCCTTCATCCAGTTCACAGCGTTCTGAAACCTCTAAAGAAATATATATAGGCTGAACCTGAAAGGTGTGCACATACTTCGGAAGGTGATTCATGACATCAAAAGAGGACAAAAAGTCCTCTTGTATGTTGTCGAATTCCGCGTCGTGTCGTATACGAGTGATAGAGGTGCCAACTTGGAATCGAAAATCGAATCGTGACAATTGCAACGGAACAGAAAGGTGTTCACATACTTCGGGAGGTGATTCGTAACATCAAAATAGGACAAAAAATCGTTGCATGTCGACGAATTCCGCGTCGCGTGCACATCTTTCTATTTCGTTCCAATATTCAGGATTCGGGTTCCAGTTCTAAGTTGGCACCCCCGTCACTCTTGCACGACGCGGAATTCGACAATATGCAAGAGGATTTGCTTATCTTCTTTTGACGGACGAATCACCTCCCGGACTTTGTGCACATGTTTCAGGTTCACCCTATATATATGTATGAGGGAGAGAGAGAGAGAGAGAGGGAGAGAGAAAGAGAGCGGTGGTATTGATAAGACAAGAGAAACATCAGAGTATTTCAGAGTATTTCATTGAAAAGTACTTAAAAAAAAACTTATTAAATTAGATGTATTAGGTACTTGAGAGTTAAGAATTAATATTCTTATTTTATCACTGAATTTCCATTGTTAGTGAAACTTCCTTATTTTTGATTCAGTTGCTTTATCTACTTCAATTATTTATTTTCCAGAAATCACCACATATAATCCCTTCGAGTTTTGTAGCCCTCATTGTAGTGTATTCTTGTGCTGTAGTCACTGTACGTTTGTTTTAATATTAGACATAGATTTAATGCATATAATAGATTCATATTAGATTTAAATTTTATTGACTAAAGTTAATTCTCTTTTTCTTTTCTAGCTCAAAACCAATTTCCACTCCTTTGCATTCAATTCAACAAGGAAATGCAAAGTTTATATCTTGTGCTGCACTCTGAGAGTATGATTACTTTACAAGATTGCAGTAAAGTTTATATATTGTAGAAAGGTTATATCTTTCACAATTTATGTACAAGTTATGTATATAAATAATAACATATGATGCTTCAATAAAATATTTTGAAGTTATACCTAATTGGTATATTTATTTAATATGTTTATGTATTGCATATCCAGTCAGAAAAGAAACACGATTGTTTGTTCATATTATATATATATATATATATATATATATATATATATATATATATATATATATATATATATATATATATATATATATATATATATATATATGTGCCGCATTCATCATGTCAATAACAGACTGGACCTAGTCACTTCCTATCTATGTACTTAGAATCCCATTATAATGCACGGGATGATGTCTGTTCTTCAACAGAAAAGTGAAACAACCTCAGGGTATTCAACAGATCATACTGAAGAACGACTTCTCGATCTGTTTACTCTCTTCGTTCAGGCTTCTCTTCAGTAGACTGGAATGTTTCGAAGATACATAACCAAACTTCCCCGTTCCCCGCACCAGACAAAAAAAAAAATACAATTTGACTTCTCTGTTTACAGTCGATCCAATTAACTACTTATTTGAATAAAATATAGAAAGCATTGTCGTCAAATGCCCTCATCTATCTAGCACTTTTACGTTCAACAATTCACTCCAACTCACTATTCAGGATTCAGACCTTTATACTTTATCTATAATCAACTTCTTCGTCTGATTACAATTATGTTAACAATTCTGTTCCATCTTATTCAATCTTAGAAAAGGTGTTTTACAAAGTATGGCATATCTTTTTCTCAGTAATAATAAGCCCATCCAGTATAAAATTATGGTTACATATATATGCATCGCACATCATTTCCTTGTCCCGCCCGCAATTTAGATGATGTTTTACTCTCTTCCCACCCCCGAAAAAATGCTATAATATTCTTAGCAGGGATTTTTAAATATCATTGTGTTCCAAGTACTTGATCCTAAAACTTGTAATAAAACAACGAATAATTTAAAATCGCTATTTAGTTGTTTCTTTTTATTGCTGAGAAAAGTTATTAGATGTTTAAGCTGGCTGCTGCAAGTGCTTTGTTAATCTGGCATTGTAATTCAATATACGGTATGGACGTTACGAAAAGTAATTAGTTAATTCAGTTGGCTGGCATTTATTTTTACGCGCTACCCTAGCCATTTGTTTTAAGTTGGTCACAAGTAAGCGGGTAAGGGTAGATTTACATCCCGAAGTTGCACCACCGATTTCGGAAGTTGCACCACCCGAGTGTGACGTAATGCAAGGGCGCCGATCCTGGGGGACAGGAGCTCGTCCTCCCCTTCCCGCGTGATATGAAATACTGTGGTTACACACCAGGCACTCGATCAATCTAAATTATTTTACTGGCAACATACCTATATTGGTTGGTTAGGAATATAAAATGAGGATATGTTATTAAGTATTTTAATGACAAACTACGGAGAAATCTCGAGTAAAAGAATATTTTA
Organism: Thermobia domestica; assembly: GCF_964235325.1. Taxonomy (NCBI): domain Eukaryota; kingdom Metazoa; phylum Arthropoda; class Insecta; order Zygentoma; family Lepismatidae; genus Thermobia; species Thermobia domestica. The sequence goes on along the minus strand of NC_137462.1, from coordinate 123,300,869 downwards.
AAAAGTATTGAAAAAAAAAGATATAGTCTTCCGAGGTTATTAGAAATCGGCTCTTCTTGTCTTCTTTCTTCTTCTTTTTCTTATCTTCGTTTAATGCCGTCAAATATAGCAACGAAATCTCTTTCGGTAGTAAAGACATCTTATAAAATGGGTTAGTTGGTGATTATGAGCATTTCTTAAATTGTAAGAGAGTCTCTGTGATTGAACCGCTTTATCGATCCTCATTTGTAGTTCATATGATTAGCATGGAGCCAGATGTAATTCGGAATGCTCCATTACAATAAAATCCAATTTAACTTGAATCCCCTCCTCCCGTTCTCTCCACACAAAGCTGCTCATAAGAAAGAGTAACCGAACGTTTGCTGTAGCTTTATATTTCTACCGCTGATTCTTTTTTTCTATAGTTTATTTTTGTTTCACCCTTCCTTATTTTCTTTTTCATTTCTAGTTTCGAAGGGGGAGTTTGGACCCGCAGGACCCACCCCTTGACTACGTGCCTGCCACCACGATTCATATTACGCTTATTCAGTGGAGCTCTACATGCATTTATCATATTCAACACATGACCTCAATCCCTCTACTTGCTTCAAAATTAACATGGGATTTCTAGACAGTTTCTACCTTACATCTTCGCACTTTGTCCTCATTTATCTCCCACCCTGTATACGGTCTGCCACTAAACATCCTCTTTTTCTCTTTGGTGTTGAATCCAGTGCTAGCAATCATTTTCAGCAATTGAATTCACCAAGTCGGAATGGTCTCTTGTAAGTTATTTCCCGTCTTGATTTAAAACACCTATGAACATATTTACATTTGTAATTTAAATTTTGTTTAGTTGTTAGTTTATTTCAAAAACCAGTTTCCTGTGTTCTGTGCTGCGATTATACAATTCAATGTTAATATATTCACTTGTTATGATACATGTATGCATGAGCCACAAAATCTATGTGATTTTTTTTTTTTTTTAACGAAATATCTATAAAGATGTTTCTCTCCTTCTGTTGTTTCTCTCCTCTTCTCTATTTATTTTTGCTCTACTGAAAAGGAAAGGCATAGAAATCAATATTCTAATCAACGGAAAACAACTATTTTGCAGTTTAGTTGAAAAATAATTGCTGTATCGGCAGATACGAAACAAAAGAAAACTGTGTTAAATACCCTAATTTACAAATAGTATATGTGCATAAAGAGTGCATGCGTGTCACAGTTAGGAAAAGTTCGCTGGTTGACAGTGTATTTTGGTAAATATTTATACAGTACTCAAATAAATAATTTCTTCCGCAAAAATAAAAAAAAAATATATAAACTCAATTTGGCTATTGCTACGAACACTCGTGTGGGCTGCAATATCATATACTAAACCTTTTGCTGTATCATTCAGTAGTAAAGCATTCACCTCTAGACCATGCCTCGATCATGATTCTGGATCATGCCTCGATTCCAGCTCCTCCCAAGTGGTACGCAGATACCGTGCGCGTGAGTTTTCTCGGGGTTCTCCCGTTTGCTCCCACTTTCTTCATTTCATCATGGCAATTTATTTCATTATTCCCTTAGCATAATTGCGGGACTTTGTAAGATAAAAGAAAAATGCCATGTCATACAATTAATTCCAGAAAGATTGAGATTTATAACTGATTACACCTTAAACATGTTTAAATAATAATAATAAACTTAAATCAAAATGATTTACTTATGTTTATGATGCTTGGTCATTAATCAGCATTAACTAACATCAGTAATAGGATTTAACATAAGGATTTAACTTACTTGAAATGAAATTTCATTATATACACAACAATACCTTTTACTTGCAATTTTGATATCAGCAAATGTGTATCGTCTGATTTAACAATCTAGTCGGTTCATCTTAGTTGAATCCGCCCCAGTTCACAATAAGATTAACAAAATTCTATAATATTGTTGTCACTTACGAAATAGAAAAAAAAATGTCCAAAGATGAGACATACCAATCGATAGATGTATTTTTAAGCGAACAAAATAATGTGCATGAATATAAAAGCTCATGTGTAATTTTGCAGATAATGGAGAAAAAAGATGATCTGTATGAGTACCACGTCACTTACCGAAGTGAACCTGATAATGAAATATACTCTCATTAAGTATTTCATTATTACTAACAAGAGATATACAAGGTCCATTCAATAAATAACCGGAAAAGTTGTATAACAAATACAAAACTTCAACAAAATTTGTACTTTATTGTTATTTTTGGTGGTGTCCTGGAACTACAGGGTGATTTTTTTAAAGATAAAAAACTCACGGATTTCATTTGAGTCTAGAATTTCTAACTGAAGTTCGATTTGAATGCGGTTTGTGGCAAATGATCAACGGAAGATGGGAAATTTATGGGACTATGTTTACTAGTTTAAATTCATCCAGGTAATATCGACCTCGCCTCACGAAAAACAACAAATAATTGCCGGTGTACTTTACAATTGGAATGAGGTTTTGGATTTTTGAAGCGAAATTGCAGAATACAAATTGTTAGTTTTTTGACATGTTGAATAGCTATAGCTGGCTTCTTGCGACAAACGACGGAGAGATTTCTTGGGGGATCTAAGGAGTCCATAACTGGTATCTTCCACAACACCTACCTACGGGGTCTGGTGCTTAAAGGGCCAAATAAATACTCGTCTTTAGAACTTTCCAGAAGACACTGGCCTCTCCATCTTTTCAGGGTTTAAAGTTCAGGTGTTGCATTGGCAACTCTACCACTATTGTGTATTTCGCCTTCGCGAGAGTAACAAGTAAAAGTGAGATGATTACGGCGTTCTCTCTCTCTGGATGTGTATTTACTTACACTGTATTATGGAGTCCCTAACGTATAATGCTTCGAAAATTTCTATGAAATTTAGCGTCCCTTTTTTAGCAGCAAGTTTATATAAGACGTGGAGTTACAGATTACGATAGAATTGGAACCACATTAATGCGTTGGAATTTTAAACGCTCTCCGAACAGGAATCGAACCCAGAACTATGTACATTAATGGATCACGCAGTAGCTACTACACCAGCGGGAAGAGCTGTTTCGAAAATGTTTTTTAAAAGGTCAGTTAAAGAAATTATTCTCACTTGTGTGCAAGTCACTGAATGGATTTTAATAGCTTATAATATAATTATTTTCAGCGAACTTTGATGGTTGTACACGACATTCTTTTAACATGAATTGCCTCCACACCAAAGCAAGTTGAACTAGTATTGGAAAATAACCTTAATGTTTTAGTTTTACGTCGCTATGACGCTGTAGGAAGCTATCGCTTGCGTAAGACTGCTCAGAAAATACAGTTTGAATTTTACAACTCTATTAATTTACCTACAAGGATATTACAGGATAAATTGAAGGACAACGGGACTCACTAATACAATGAATATATACGTAGATGGAAGGCAGTGGTGGATTTAGGTATTTTGCGGCCTAGGCAACTTATGGTCGAATGCCCCCCTTCGCTAACCTCCTGATACGCTATCCACTAATGAAATTGATCCAAAGGTTGTTTTTTTCTTTCTTCTATGGTCCTTCTGAATTCAGCGGCCCTAGACAGTTTGTCTAGTCGCAGATCCCACGCTGATGGATGGAGTAATGGGAATATTTTTATCCATGCTGCATTTTCTGGTGTCCTGCAGATGGGCTACTTATAAAACTGTGATCGAGTCGATTAGGACTTCGTAAACTTCGTAATTTTATTGGATGACGCACTTGACCATATCCGTGTCCTCTATGATCAAGGGCAGTGCTCTGAAGTGCGGTACTCCAGGCAGTTGCCCGGGTTACCCTATGTAAAGGCCGTCACTGATGATCCCTGATCATTCATACTTTTATATTTTGCTTTTATATTATTATTTGCTATATATCTATTTATTCTTTTGCTTTGAGCATAAAGTATGAAATTTCATAATTAGTTGATTTTATACATGTAGTATGTTATTCCGAAGTCTAGATTTTACGGCGCCATATTTCCTAGAAATGAGGGGCATAATTTTCCCATACCCTACACACACACACACACACACATATATATATATATATATATATATATATATATATATATATATATATATATATATATATATATATATATAGATAGATAGATAGATAGATAGATAGATAGATAGATAGATAGATACAGTGGCGGATCCAGGATATGATCAAGAGAGGGGCTAAACCATAGTTTGCAGATTTATCCAGTGTAAAGCAGAATTGAAGCCCGTTTTATCCAGTGTATACCTAAGCGTCAAGGGGGATATAGCCCCTATAGCCCCCCTTGGATTCGCGCTTTTATATATATATAAACAGGTGTGTGTCTAGTGTTGTGTCTACCCAATTTTTCATGGCACGCTTCGCCACTGCTAACGACCATATTATGTACTTGTCCGGAGCAAATTTGTTTCCAAATGCTCTTTGCGTAGCAACAACAGATTCCGTTCTCCAAAACTCATCTGCTCCAAAGAGTACACTATTCTCACTGTCTCCTGATCATACTCACAACTAGCACGGAACTGCACAGCACAATTCTCAATACAACGGCTCAATTTCCGGTTTCTTACTGACATTAGTGAAGCTGCCATCTAACTAAGAAACTCAAACCTCCACGCCGCACCGCACCTCATTCCGATAATTATAAGGTACACTGGGGAATAATTGTTGATTTTCTTGAGGCGAGACCGATATTACCTCGGACAAATTTAAGCCAGTAAACATTCACAGTTCCATAAATCTCCCATCCTTCCTTGATCATTTGCCACAAACCGCATGAAAATCGAACTTCAGTTTAAAATTCTAGACTCAAATGAGTTTTTTAAAAAATCACCCTGTGTTACCAGATGGGCCTGCAATGTCTGCCTCGAGAACGGGATCTAGGAATCAGTGAAACAAGATAGCGGCACCCTTGCAGGTTTACACCAACGTGGAGCAGCGGAAAGTCCTTAGATTTCTGTTAGCTGAAGGGTTAAAACCGATCGAAATACACCGTCGGATAGCAGTGCAATATGGTGAAAGCTGATTGAGTCGAACAGAAGTGTACGAGTGGGGAGATAAGTTCAAACAGGTTGTAACAAGTGTTGAAAATTCATCACGCCCAGGACACTCTGTCTCTGCAGTCACGAAGAACAACAGTGCGAGAGTTGATACGGGAAGACAGGTGTATTACGGTGAGCGATATTGCAGCAAAGATGAAGAATGTCGCCACCCCATTGATGTTTGAGTGAATTTCGATTGGTTTTAATTTTTCAGCTAACAGAAATATAAAGGTACTCCCCTGCTTCACATTGGTGTAAACCTGCAAGGGTGTCGCCACCTTGTTTTACTTATTCCCAGCATTCCGTTCGCGAGGCAGACGCGCGAGGCTAATCTGATAATACTTCTAGGTCACCAAAATTAACAAAGAAGCATAACTTTGTCGCAGTTTTGTATTTATTTTTACAACTTTTCCCGTTATTTATTAAATAGGCTGAAATGCACCTTGTCACACACACAGGTATATGTTCCATTATATAAAACTGGAGGTTCGGTACGCAAATGAAGGAATTCTCACAATGAAGAACGTAAGATCTCTTTCCATTAGCCATGCGTAAAAGTGCCCATTAAAACTCAAGCTGTGTAGGAAAACATCGTTTTAAATGTCAACTAGACTATGCAGCATTGAAGAACATACGAATATTAGATTGTATTTTAATAGGAGTCAATTCTAAACTTTTCAACAGCCCTTTTTCCAAATTACATATTATACTTATAACATATTCATTACATATTATCATATTCATTATAAACATATACAAATTTTATAGTTCATCATATCATTAAACTCATTTTATCTCCTTCTTCAATTTCATAGAGACGGTATTCAAACTTAGAATTTTGGCTAAGCGGTTAACGTACGCGCCCTGGGGTGGGAGACCCGGGTTCGATTCCCGGCGGGAGCTCATGTGGTTCGGATTCCACGTTAATCAGTAGGTCCACGTCTCATATAGCCTCGCTGCTGAAAGGGAAGCTAAACTAAAAATCAACTCAACAACTCAAACTTAGAATTAATATTCTTACTATATTTAATCAAAATTATTAATTATCGATCATTCTTTTTCTATAAAGCTGCACATCATCTGTGAACAAATAACAATATATTTGCAACAGCTCCAACTGATTTGATATTTCTAGGCATTAAATGTAAATACATACATAATTTTACAGATGGATTAGCTTTTGACGTAAGATCCGACGTCTTTATTTATTACAGCTTCATATTTTAAAACTAAATCGGTAGTTACAAACACAAACTCGTACTGTAAAAACCATTTATAAAATTGAACTGCTAACTAACTTTTAAATTCGATTCGAAAAAGTTATATTTTAAATTTTAATCTTAATATCAGAAGATGCGGACAAGACACCCCATCACCAAATGAATTTTATGTAAAGAGCTTCGGGACAGCTGGATAATAGCGGCGCATTACAAGGCCTTGTACTTTGAATGGTTAACAAAATATAGCCCAAAATTGTTATTAACTCTTAAATTTTGGTTTTTGTTTAATTAAAATAATGTCCCAATGTAAGACATACAGTCAGACGGTAGATTGCATCAAGTTGAACAAGATTACATGTTTGAAAGTAAATTCTCATGTTTAATTTTCGAAAAGATAGAAAGAAAATTTTGCGCTAAAAAAGTATTCACACGAATTGTTACGAATATATATATTGCAAAATAAGTGTTATACTCTTGGGAGGTGACTCCTGCCACTGAGACAAGAAAAAAAGTTATCTTGAACTTTCGGCTATCGGACATAGTTTCAGATCTACAAGGTGCCGAAAGCGTGGGAAAATGACTTTTGGACAGCAATAGTTCGGAAACTATCCAACGTAAAGAGAGCCGGTAAAAAATTCACTGAAGAAGTCATACCTGCTGTATTGGATTTTGCATGTTTCACAATCCTACCATGCACGCGTAAGGGATCCCCCGACTGCCAAATGAGAATTGGTCTAAATGGATATGAATTAATAGGGTTTCTACCAGGTAACAATAATTCGTTTGTATTAAGTCGATATCTGGAACAAATACAAAATGGCGGACACTTCATGCCCGTTGTGTGTGGTTGCATAATCGCCAGGTGCGGATGCTGGCCAACAGTGACGTTCTGAGTACTAAGTGTAGCGAATTTGTATTCAAATGCTCTAGAAAGATATCTGGAGTGTCGGTAGAGCACAACAGATGAAACAAGGTGATTCAAATGTGTGGAAATACGTAACGAAAAATGCTCAGAAATGCACTCATATTCAGTAAACGTGGGTTCAAAGCGTCGGAAATGTAAGGAATAGCATCAAGAACATGAAAGCCATTGCCAATTCACCAATAATATTCTCTCAAATCGATGCAATATGATGTGCACGGTTGCATACCAATAAGGATACAACACCTGAGGCCAAGTTGAAATTCTGCAAGGGGATTCACAAAGAAGCTGGGTAAGCTAAAAGAATGTCACTATTGGGATCGCATGATCGATATTGACATATGGCCAGTGTGTGTGTTGATATCAACATGTAGCTAATGGATGAATGTCCATATGCTCCACTACTGCTGGGACACCGTCCCACGTGCGAAAACTAGGAAAATAACGTTGTACATTCTGCTATTACATCTGGTGCACTTTTTGGTAGAACGTAACTAGAACACGATTGTATCAATGTCCCTCTTAGTTTGGGACATTGTTTCACAGTCGACACATATGAAAAGAAATCTCTTAATCCATGGCCCAAATTCTGATAGAGCGCGAAAATAACAAACTTGTATCATGTCCCACGTCTTCTGGGACATATGACGTACTCGAAATATAGGAAAATACCTCCAGAAATTCGTATCTTACACACAGTGCACATGCCAAGACAAATAAACCAATTTGGCACATGTAACACTACTGCTGGAACACCATACATATGGAAAATAAAGTGACATGAGAAATAGAAAGAAATGTCTTAAAGTTCTGATTGTTTACAATTGGGCAGTAGGAATAACAAAATGAAACACATAAGCATGTCTGGTGGCTGTACAAGAGCGCTTGCCAAACTAAGTGGATACTCCTCAAAGAAATGAATACAAAGTGATTCTCCCTCGAAGCCTCAGGGCTAGAGCGCTCACATTCGCTCACGTGGTCGCAGTTTCCAATTCTACTGGGAGCCCACGGCCTCAGATTCAAGACCCGAGTTGTTATTTTTTGCACGTGGGACGGTGTCCCAGCAGTAGTGGGACATGTTAACATTTATCCATTAGCTACGTATCGATATCAACACACACACTGGCCTTATGTCAATGTCGATCATGCGATCCCACTTAGTGACATTCATTCAGTTTACCCAGTTTCTTAGTGAGTCCCCTTGCACAATTTCAACTTGGCCTCAGACGTTGTATCCTTATTGGTATGCAACCGTGCACATCAATTGTATCACTTTGAGGGAATATTATTGGTGAATTGGCAATAGCTTTCATGTTATTGATGCTATTCCTTACATTTCCGACGCTTTGAACTCACATTTACTGAGTATTTCTGGACATTTTTCGTTGTTTCCACACATTTGAATCACCTTGCTTGATCTGTTGTGCTCTACAGACACTCCAGATATCTTTCTAGAGCATTTGAATACAAATTCGCTGCACTTAATACTCAGAAAGTCACTGTTGGCCAGCATCCGCACCTGGCGATTATGCAACCACACACAACGGGCATGAAGGTGTCCGCCATTTTGTATTTGTTCCAGATATCGACTTAATAGAAACGAATTATTGTTACCTGGTAGAAACCCTATTAATTCATATCCATTTAGACCAATTTGTATTTGGCAGATTATCGGGACTCCCTACTTTCCTTTGGGGGATCCCTTGCGCGTGCATGGTAGGATTGTGAAACATGCAAAATTCAATACAGCAGATATGACTTCTTCAGTGATTTTTTTGCCGGCTCTACATTGAATACTTTCCGAACTATTGGCGTCCGAAAGTCATTTTCCCACGCTTTCGGCACCTTGTAGATCTGAAACTATGTCCGATAGCCGAAAGTTCAAGAGAACTTTTTTTCTTGTCTCAGTGGCAGGAGTACCTCCCAAGAGTTGTAACACTTCTTTTGCTACGCCCGATATATATAATATTGGTTTCGGTGCGAATTGTTTTGAATTTAACAAGCTTTCAAATGTACAAATTCGTGCTATTGCGTTAACATTTTAATACTTTGATTCTCGTTCGTTGTCTCAAATTAATGAGCGAACATGCGAAAATTTTAATTACACATAAACCGCATTTCCCAGAAAAAGTTTTTCTATAATTTAACGAGAATTGTGCATTGTTCTCGATAAGCAAACAAACAGGGGAACATCTGTTCATTTGTTAGTGAGTGTACTAAAATTAATTGTAACGTGCTGTATTGAGTTTAACCTTATGCGATTGCGGCCTTTAGACTAAAGGATGCAATGGGAAATGTATGATTATAATGAAGTCATTCAGTAGATATATCATTCATATCCTGAGCGTGATTCGAACCCGTGACAGACAGACTTTTTGAACATCGCCGTAATATATCAAATCACTCGACCATGCCAGTCGGCAACAAAGCAAAATATTGGAAAAACTAAACGTTTCGGAAAGGAATAAACTCACATTAGAAGCCAGCATGATTAATATTGGTATTGTATATTCAGAGAACGCAGTGCGGAACTACACATATATTATACTCCATCATCTCTGTGGTATATTTTCTTACTGGCCTTGAAAGAAAATACATGCTATTAGTTTGTACCGAAAAGTGTAAACCGCAAAAGAATATAAAGAAGGAAACGACTGGTACGATCAAGAGATCTTTAATATATTGTCCTTGGTAATATTTGGTAACAATTGACAGAATTTGTATAAAAAGAGGAAGAATATCTGAATTCGGCAGTGTAGTCTCAACGCATTTGAAGACAAAGCTCCAAGCAACATGAAGGTCTTGGTAAGTTGTCTTAACAATTTACATGATATACGTATATTTGCAAAGAAATAACTACCCAAAACTTTACATCTTAAAATACTATGTTTTAATGAAATCTTCTATAAGACTTTTTGATTTGATTTGAGTTTAGCGTTCCTTTCAGCAGCGACACTATATGAGATGTAGACCTAAATTTTAATGTGGGATTTATAACAACATGAACTTGCTCCGAGGGTCGAATTCGGGACTCCAGCACTAAAGACACGTACGCTATCTACATAGCCACGATGGATTTAAGATAAGTTTCTTTTCTTACACACACTACACTAAGAAAAGACTGGCTTAAGGCAGTGCTTCTTAACATTTTTTAACTGGCGACATACTTTACTAAACATCTCTGACATAGCAATACATTTAGGTTATAATTGAACATTGTTACTGTCTACCAGGCGTCTGTCTCAAAATTGATTTTAATTTTGATATTGAAGATTCGTGGCAATAATGAAACGAATCCTATAAAGTCTAGACTTGTAAGTCTTATGTGTGGAATAACATTGTTTTTTTTTTTTTAATTCTAAAATTTGACAATATACCGATTGGGAAACCATGGGTTTAAGATACAGCGTAAATGTTTGGTCAAAGTGCCATCTCAGAAACTGCGCGATTTATAGCAAGAACTGAACTTGGATTTTACAATTCAAGACAGAGTAATGCGTTCTCCAATATCATAAATAAAATGTAACAAACCCGAATGAAGTGTACTGCATTTATTCGTTGCTTCCGTAAGTTGGTCTTTAAAAGGATTATTCCCTTATGTTATTTATCACATAGATTTTAGTAAAATCCATTCTAGGTAAACAAAACTTTAACTGAAAGAAACTGTACAACAACAATTAAAAACAACAACAACAACTATCATAAGAAGATAATTTTAAATTTTGCTTCTTAGAAGGTTCCTTGATTATGGTAACGAACTTTGTAGTTCTGGTGCGATAAAAGTAATTAGGCATTTACTCTTATCTTTTTTTTTTTTTTTTTTTTTTTTTTGTTTCTATTGTTTATTTTCGCAACCAATTGACTTGTCACTTTGGAACATATAATAAAATACTGTTTAGATTTTACAAGAACCGTTAAACTTAAGTTAGACAGACACTGATTTCCGCGAAGATCAATTTTGCAAACACTTTGCGCGCAGACATTTTTATACGGTCTTATGCCCATAGTATTTATTTGAAATCATATATATATAATGATATTGTAAATATTTGTTCTTTATATTTCTTCAGGGTACCTTTTATAAGATTCAGCAATAGTCAAACTTACAGCACAAGATGTACCTCGAGTCCGACGCTTTACATGAACAGAACTGCACTACCTACTTATACCAGCACTATTTTTTTTTTTGGAATTTAAGCATGGATATGCTTTTAAAAGTGACTGTTCATTTATAAAGTTTTATATTTTTGAAGCCTTTAAACATAGAGTGGTACTTGGTGTTACGAACTTAATTCATTTTTTGACTTCGTTCGCGAACCGATGTTGAAATTAATGTAGATTCAATTAATCCGTTCGCACACCCCAGAAACATCATTTTTATTTAGTTAGTTCTCGGCAAAATAATACACAGTAATATGAAATGTACAGTACAGTAATATGAAATGTATAAAGTATAACTTTACTTTAATACTTCAAAGTTGTTGTCACAGATAGATCATAGAGAAGAAGAAGAAAGACTATTCCTTCAAAGGAGAACTTCATTCCATAATGAGGTCGGATAACTGTGTAGGTGTTTCGTGCAAACCTAAATACAACTACTGCCGTTAGCAAGTTGAAAACATGACATCAAAATCAAGTGTGTACGTTTGTGTGCCGAGGCATTATTCACGAGTCGAGTCAAAATTTGTTCAGGAATTATGTTTGTGGGCCGATTTGTTTGTGACTTGAGGCGTTCGTGACCCGAAGAACCACTGTACGTTATTTAATAAACCATATAGAATTTACGAACAAAATAATATCAATGTAGTCTGAAATTACTTACATGTAATATCAATAGATGACAGAGCAATTACTTGTCAAAAACTGTCTAAATTTTGAAATAATTTCAAACTTACAGGAGAAAAATGTAGAGGAAATTATCCGCTAACTGAAGCATTCAATACAAAAGGAGTACATTAGGTGTTCGAGAAAAGAACAGTAAGTTTGGTATTTCTGGTAAACAAATAAGACCTCACCAAGAAAAATTCTACCCACGCCACTGCATCCATAAAATTATCTCTGCTGATGTTATCTGACTTACGAAGTTCTTAATTTGATTCTTACTGAATTATGTAGTTCAGCTTCTACATTAAAAAACAAGTTCATCTCTCAATTATCTTGGTAAGTGAAAAAAAAAAACGGATGTCAAATTTCAAACCAACCATGACTGCTTGGTATTCGACATTTAATGTCTTCTCTGGAACTAACCACTTTTTCAGTCATAATGATAGTTCAGATGGAATCAATTATTTAATTTGATCTCTTGAAAAAAAAAAGTGTAGCTGATCTTTTGCCTATTTTTCTGTTGATTGGTTGTGGATTTTGAGTAAAGTGATAGCCAAAGCCCTAAGCTGTCACTAAGGTTCTCGCCCACGCGCTTTCCTTAAGTTCAAGGCTGTATTATTAAGCATACAGTATTAGTAAAATTAAAAATAAAGACGAATTGTAAAAGTAAGTTACGCATTATGTCAAAATCTTTTTTTCTTTCTTTCTTTCTTTAGGCTTTCTTGGTTCTCCTTGCCCTTGTGGTGCTCACCGTTGCTCAGGAAGAATCCACCAGGGCCAAGAGATACATCGGTGGAATTGGTTACTACGGCTACCCCATCGGTATTGGATATGGTTTGGGATATGGCATTGGCTATGGAGGTTTCTACGGCTAAATTGCTCAAGGTAAGTAGCGTTGTAGTGTTATCTAAATACATATTGTCACGAACAAACAAACAAACAAAAAATTAATCAACATTCCGGTTATCCCTGTTTTTAATTTATGAATTATCTATGTTTTATGAATTATCTAGATCTAGAACATTTACGAAAGGAGTTGTTTAAAAAAGGAAATCGAAATGATATAGCACTTTTGAAATTAGATTGATTAAACTTTTTTCTCACACGGACATAACCTTGTAGATAAAACAGATGAATGTTACTATTAGACATCAACAAACAATTTTGTTTTGTCGGCAAAATAACATATTTATGTAACCGGACGAGTCACTTTAAAAAAAAATGACTTCCGGTTGATAAATAAACAACACTTGGATTTACAAATTTAGAAATACTCAGAAATTAAGTTTCTTGTTAGAAACCGAGAGAACGATAAGAAACCTCTGTTCGAGCACACGATAGGAATTTCTTTTTGACTAAAAATTATCTCATGTTTCTATACTTAACTGACTGGGCCATTATCATAAATGTGTCAGTGAACAGACACTTCAGGCATCTCAGACTCTCTGATCGCTACATGGTTATGGTACGTGACTTAGACGTGGAAGACCCGGGTTCAATTCACGGTGGGAACTCATGCGGTTCGGATCCAACGTTAAGCTGTGGGTCCACGTCTCGTATAGCTTTGTTACTGAAAAGGGCAGTTAAAATCCAACCAACAATTGTATGGTAACATATATTTTTATTATTTATTTACTAACTGGAAGAATGGGGAAAAGAATTTTTACTAGGAAAGTACTAATTCTAGAATTCTGCCTGAAAACGCTTAAGTTACATGTATGTCATCATGATTCCAACTAAGGTTTTCTTGATTGCAAACTAATACAGTAACCTTTAACCTACGTCCATTCGACTATTTTAAAGTTGTTTCTTTGATTTGTATTACACAGTGTATAATCTATCATTCATGACTAAACTTCGCAACAGTGCCAATATTGATTATATTTCTAACATTTCTTTCTCCCTTTTTAACAGCAAGTAGTAACCAGAAACACGGTTAACTGTAATCATGATGCTGATTTTCCTTCCTCTTTAGATCTGCTTTCTTTGCCATTTTTCAAGCCTCTAACTTAAAATAATGAATTATTATGAGTACTACTTTTAATTTACTTCTGATGTTTTTTCTCACTCTAGGTTCATGGAAGGAGATACTAATGACGGACCAATGACAAGATTTCGACAAGTTACTCAGTTACAGAAACTCCTTTCTACATATTCTGTACAGAAATTCATTTGCAATTGAAATAATAAAAAAAAATGAATATTAAACATGATTATTTTCTCTTTTTTTAACTTAAAATAGAAATTACTTCACACAAAATACGTTTGATCACATCTATATACCCAGTGCCCTTTTTTCTGGGGGAAAGGGGGAATATGTCACTAGTCACAATGAATTTATTATTATTTAGATTCTCATTGGGTGCAAAGGGAAGCCGGAATTTAAAGAACACCAGAAAATGAACAGGGAAAGTTATCCATAAATAGTATTAATATTTAAATGCATAAATATACTTTCGTTCACAGTCTTTAAAAGGGTTTAAATTGAAAAAAAAATTGTAACTTCAAAAGTAAAGAAATGGCTAGATAAACCGCATTTCAAGAAAACCACATTTCACAGAAACAATCATATCTATACCTTAATTTAAGTATAGTAATAATATTAATATGCACTAAATCGTAGCCATAAACCTCTTATTTCAAACAAGTCAACTTTGTTTCACATTGAGAGCTTATAATGAACTTGCGAACAACGGGGGTCGAAAAGTGAAAAGGAAAGAAACCTATTACGGGACGCCTTGTCCATATCAGAAAACAAACCCTTTCTCGCTATCTTACACCGTCTTTTCTCTGATACTTTTCGTCAAACAGGGCGATGGGCAAGCATAATCATTGTAAAAGACCATAGTTTGAATGTCTGAAAAGTTATTAACTTTCATCAGAAGTGGTGTTCCGTAATAATAATAATAATAGTAATAATAATAATAGTAATAATAATAATAATAATAATAATAATAATAATAATAATAATAATAATAATAATAATAATAATAATAATAATAATAATCCAAAACAATGAATTCAAATATACATGGAGTGTAAAGCCTAAGGACGAGATTGATAAAGCAACATAAAATATTTCGTATCTGAGACTGCATCTCATAATGTTCCGTCAATGCCAAAAATGTCGTGGTTTCAGAAGGTTGCGAACTCGGTACACTCCACATCAAAGGCACTTGCAAAGTTGGCTACACAGAAACCCTAAAGCGGTATAACATTATGAAAAAGTTTACTCTTGTCCGAATATTTAATTTTTAAAGAATATTAAATATTAACATTTTAGTAGATGCATTCATTTTATTAAATAGTAACATTATAGTGGAAAATAGTTCGACTCGCATTGAAGTATAGTCTGCCCGTTTCTAGTATTAACCGTCTCTGACATTAAAACGCGGAACAGTCGTAGGAACAGGTAGGAGATCAGTCAGCTTACTCATGCATACTGCATTGTGAAAAGTTTTATCTCTGACACACGTAGTTTAAGATCAGCGCTCAGTGAGCAGTCTGAATGTCTGGCAAAGTTAAGAGAAATAATGGTTACAATAGTTCTGAAACAGTCTATACCTATGGCTCGAATCACACGTTTGGTAATGCGCCAAAACAGCTATTAATATACTGCAAAGATTACTCAAATATTTTATACTTTAGATTTTCAATACATTTGAAGCTTCAACTGCATCGTATCCGTAAATGATATCGGAAATAAAAGTTGCGTATCAAAACTTTCTTTCATTTCACACATATGGTTTCATAAAGAGAAAGAAAGATAGATTACTAGCTATCAATATTGCCATATTACTAATATTTGTTTCTTGATTTCATTGAATAATCGGCAAGCGTAAAATAGTCCTCTTTCAAACATAACTGGAATTATAATAAAATAACATGTACGCATTTTATACCCAACAACATTTTCGCCTTTAAAATCCACAATGTACAGTTTAATGACACATACTGAATTATCGATTAAATTTAGAAACTGGAATGTCACGGTTTTATGCTCTGGAACATTAATAATTCAAGGGTTATCGGGTTCGAATACTCATTCATGATTTTTTATTTTTATTTATTTATTTATTTATTGAAATAATACACTTGTAATTTGTTCGTACCAAGGGCGCAGTCATGGGATCTATCCGGACAGGATCTACCTGCAACATCAGTATCTCGAGAGACATTTATATACTTTCTTAGAAAATTTATACTTGCTGTAGAAGAGAAATATTTGAAGTAGCCTGAAGATTTGATCTTACACTATACCTGTACTCGTTCTTTTCTCACAAAACTTTAAAAAAAAATGTTAGAATGTAAGTGGAAGTATTTAAGAGTTACTTATTGTTTTTCCGGGTGTAGAATAACACCAGTTCAATTATTTTTCCGGGTGTAGATAACACCAATTCAATTGCTTTTCGGTACGTAATACCAGATCAATACTACATAGACGCAATGTCTTGTAAATCACCTCTGCTCCATAATAGTTACCTACTGAATCTGGGTTTTATATAGACCTACTTCAGAACACTTCTTGATTTGCATTTATTCACGAACTCTGTTCAGCCACCTTGTAATAAAATGTGGAAACGTTAAAGAAAGTGGATAACCAAATTCAAGTGTATTTCTTTGGTTCATTGGTTTGTTGTGTTACACGTTGGGTTTCAAGTTGCAACTGAATTATGCATCAGTGTATGTGACATGAACAAACGTAAAATAACTAGCTACTTTACTTCAGCTCTCAAATTTCTGAAGACCGATGCTGATTTACAAAGTAGAATAAAAACAGATACAGTCTACCAATTTGGGTAGGTGAAACATGCTGCAGTGATACTGAATGTGATCCTGAAGTTATTTCCCCGTTATTGGTCAACATCACAAAGTTAAAGTGTTTCTAGTGCAAAAACCAGCGTGATAGCCTATTGGAAATTACAACAATACAGTCCTATCTGACCTTAAAAGAAACTAAATGTTTTAAGTTCTTTGTGGGTTTCTGATAGTCCATATAAATTTCCTCTAATTGAAACAAGTGTAAAGAAATTAACGTTTCTATGACACTTGCTAAGTCGACGGAAATCATGAGCATATTCAGAGAAATCTGGTGCTTTTTGTATATAAATATTGCGTTATGTATGAACCTAAGGAAGTTGGTACGGTATGTTTAACGACACACGAACCTGCAAACTTGCTGTTAAATAATTTAACAATTGAAAACACGTAGTTGAACAATGTAACAATCGTTTGGTTACAAAATATCATTTGACTTGTATCCCAGATTTCTAGCACGCGAATCTGTTTGAAGTTGAAAAGACCAGCCAATTTACCTAAAAATAGTTCTGAGACTAACGGAACAAATTAAAAGAAATGTTCAGAAATTGAAACCTGTAGCTAAACAGTTCTGTTCTGAGGAAAACAATGATTTCCTATACAGTGGCATACGGACTACGGACACTACGGATTTAAGTGCTGTACCTCAGCACAACGAAGGAAATTTCAGAGCATTGCTAAGACAGCGTGTTGATGCAGGAGATGCATGCCTCAAAGAGGATTTAAGTACATGTTGCAAGAAATAGGGTTACATAAGTTGCAAAACTCAAAATGAGGTAATTTCTGCATGCAATTATCTCATTGTGAGGAATCTTGTAGACATGGTTAATGCATTCAAGTGTTTTTCTGAGTAGCCAACGAGAGGATTGTTATGAGTGGTATTAAGCAGTTTTCCCTTGTTTTAAGATTTCTTGAGAAAGGAGTGATCAATGAACCGTTTCTTAGATTCGAACCTATGGAAAGTAATGTAGTGTATATCTGCCTGAGGCAATATTTAAAAAAAAACTTAAAGATTTAGGTATAAACTTACATTTCTTAAAAGGTTAGGGATAAAGGACAGGCATTCATGCCTAAGCGGGCTTTTCCAAGCCGCTCAGGCTCGTATTTTGAAGCCATGCCCTACAACAATATAGTGTACATTACAGTTATAGCCTTGCAAGATTTTTCAAAGGGAAAAACGGAAGATCTTAAAGACTTTTAGGGCGAAAAAGTGAAGATATGCCACATTCAGAATTTACGTATAGACGGTTTCACATGGTAACATAGAATAACGTTAACTAGAAACAGAGACAGTTTCAATAAAAGTAATTTCAACACACAAAATATATTTATATTCCCGATGGGAGCTTATGCGGATTAGCTTCCATGTTAAGCTGAAAGTCTTTGTTTCATACAGCCTCGGTGCTGAAAGGAGCGTTGAACACAAATCCAACCAACCAACCAAGTATATCACACAAATCTTTTTATGGTTTTTAATTGTATCAATTAAGATTTCGCATTTCATAACGTTCTACATCGAATTCTATACGTTGAAAAGGTTCTTACAGAACACTGTAATTCACAACCACTTGGAGTTTTGCTTTTGTTAATTTACAATACCTTATTTTCTGTCATCAATATATCATGGTCGATCAAACTGCGATGTAATCGAGACGGTGTTGGCGTACAAAGACAAAGATACTAAAACCAAATTATTCTTAGATGCACAGGGTGTTTCAAAACAACATCGAAAATGTTTGGGAGATGATTCCTGACACTAAGATAAAACAAAACGTATAACCTGCACCAACCTGGATGCTCAAATGCTTCCTTTCGGAGTTATAGGCTGTCGAAAATATGAAAAAAAAAATGAAATTTAGAGGTCCATAGCTCCAAAACTATGGGACCTACCGTAGTCGAATCAACACTTCACTTAGGAACTAGTATGTGCTCTATCTAAATTTCCAAATTTCAGAATCTTGCGGTACTTCGGCAACAATTTTTGTAGAAGTAGTTATTACTTCAAATTATATGTCTATAGCCGAACTTCCTCTATAAAAATTGTTGCGTGAGTACTTTAGGATTCTGAAACTTGGATATTTGATTAGGTCACGGACTAGTTTCTAAGTGAATTTTTAATACAGAAAATCCAGAGAGGCGAAACTTAGTATGATTCTGTATCATACTTTCCGAACCAGACTACGTGCAGGCTTGCTGCCTAGCCAGGATCAATTTGTACAGTCACAAATAGGTGGAAATCATGTGTATCCTTCGTCAGCATGTGGAGGATACATATAATTATGAAAATATACTTAAACTACACATTATTTGGTTGTTTACTGACATTATACAGTCCCTTTCTTGTACGGTCTAGATTTTCGTTCTGGTTGGAAATAAACATACGGGGAGTATAGTTAATTACATAGCAGCAATCAGAAAAAAAATACTGAACACAAAGATAAGAAGTACGCATGCAACATCTAGGCTGACCTGACTCCAATGCAGTACCGTATGACCTCCCCGCTGATCTAAGCAAGTAATTTTACATGAATCATTTTCAATTATGATCCGTCTCCTTCAGCCTCAAGGACCAGTTTCTTCATTGCGATTCATTTGTTTCTGCTATACTCTAGTCTTCTTTTGCATAGAGAACACAATTGTAGATTTAGCTTCATTTTGATTTCTAATTATTTTCTAAAAGAAATTTTCTTTTCCAGGAAATTCAAAAGTGTTACCAGAACTTAAGAAAATCCAATAATTCAGTACAAGAACATTATTGTTAACTATAAATGAGTCTAAATGTAATGATATTCAATAAATTGTCCATTTTGAGAATTTTTCTTCCAATTATTTTTAAGTCTTATGATCAATTTAATCAATCAGTGTTTTCAAATTTAAAAATCTGGATAAGAAGACTGAAGTACACTGTAAAAGATCATAAGTAAATAGTCTATAGAGCAAGAAGTCTTTTGTAAAATATAGGGATTGTTTTAAAATATGACATTCTAAACTTGATTTTGGTTCCTGTATCCTTTAGTGACTCCATTTGCAGATTCGGCAACTACTCAACACACTTTAATGTCACTTTGTGAGGATATGTTACAAAGCAAATAACACTTGATAATTATATTAAATGATAATAATTAAACACAAAATGATAATAAAATTTTATCATTATTTATAATGTTCCATTCAGGTGCTATTATGGACGAAAATCGAAAGGTTCAATTTTCTATCGATAAGGCCCCGAACCACTGTCAAACGCACAACAGTATTCTTTCAGATGGTAATCCTGCTTATATTATGGTGTGGAAATTGAAAGAAAATATTGGAAGAGTTACATATTTACTGGCACGCTAGCGCCGGCGCAGTTTACTAAGTTGTCAACTGAATCAATCGCAGTTCATTAGTTTCCGCATCACACTTATGACATGATGAAAATGTAAGGCATGAATTGCACCTTCCTTTCTGCCTAAATAAATTAACCAAAATTTCATATTTATATCTATATTCAGATCGATATCATAAATAGACGTCGGTCTTTTTTGTAAATGCACATTTTGTTTGGTTATATGCATCTTTGTTAAACTTGGTAATACTTTCTTACAACAATAATACAATTCCAATTTGAAGTTCCACAGTGCATAATGCATATTTCAAAGGTTAAAGCATATTCAGTATTATATAAATTTTCACTTTAGATATATGCTTATACTATGCAATAAATCCAGTTTTGGTTTGTGTCTTTTAACACATTTATACGTCTATGCAACAGAATGGCTTTTTATATAGAAGGATGGAAGAATGCCTAGTTTATGAAGGACCACTAACATTAGCAACCGCTCAGCAGAGGAAAGACGCTTACAATTGCCAAGACGTAAGACTCTTCACTTAAGAGAAATCTGATCATAAAGACTTGCAATATCGTGCTGACATTATTCAGGAACAAGGGACGCGAGGAATGCTGCTTAGCAAATGCTTAACTCAAGTTAATGAAAATCAGCAAGAGCTCTCTCTAGTCAGTTCCTGATAAATTTGGACAGATGTTCTTGCCAGACACTCCGACTAAAAAGCAATTAAAGCCATGCGAAAATACCTTCAAGGATTAGATTTCAACTTGCCAAAAAAAAAAAAAAAAATAGATATTAAACTTGATTCCCTCTATAAATATGGCCTAGTAACATCTGTTGCTGTTGAGAAGTAACTTTCTGGTAACAAATGTCACAAACTTACACCAAAAATGTAGAGAAGCATCTCGTTATGTACTGTAAGGCTAATTACGAGAAAAAGTAAATCCTTAAAACCGAAAACTTTTTTTTTTTGTACAGTGGAAACACGTAGAAAAGTGAGGCTCCCATTATTTCGTGAAATGAAAATGCCCTCAAAATACAATGTGTTCTAGAGAGTGTGCACTCAAAATGCAATGAAAAACTAGAGTGTTCATTTTAATCTCATAATCTGTGAGCGTTTCAAACACTTAGGAGTATATAAACTGTATCATAAGAGAAATCCCTGAAAGGTGAAGTGCACTTTCGATGTTATGTTTCACAAACAAAACATTGTCACAAACTTTGCTGCATCTTAGAAAATGCTATCTTTTATTGCATTGTTAGTGTATATTTTAACATATTTACATCCATATTTCATGAATTTTAAGTGCATAAAATTGCTATATCTAATCACAAGAATGTATAATCGTATCCTGTTCTTCCTCATCAAATTACTCTAACATAGTACTGGCATTCTGTCTTATGTACGTTACTCTGGGAAATATCTATCTTTTAATCGACAGCTGCCTAACTGCATTACTTATAGACACATGAAAAATACATTCTACAATGGAACTACAGTGTACGTATTCGTATTCGTTTTAAGCATTAGTTTCTTCAACATGACAGGCAAGCTAACAGTGTACTTTAACGATAGGTCCTTGTTAAAAGAGAAGGGGAATGGGAATATCCACGGCTGAAACCGCTCCGTTATACTGAAGTGTACTTGCACTACATACACAAAGGGGAGAAAGAAAAAGTAAACACGCCTTTTGATGTTTTTTTAAACTAAATTTTTATTCTGAAGAATAGAATATCCATACACACAAGACAAACATACAGCATAACAGTAAGAGCGAAGAGAGTTGAAGGGAAGAAAAGGCATCTTACTTGCTATGAACCTCGCTTGAAATCAGGAAATAAGTGATCGTTCCCCTTCTAGAAAAAAGAGAAAAAGATATTTAAGTAAATATGACACTTACAAATGACTTAAATAACCTTATTTTTCAAATTTGTTACTTTTTATGCTTGTTTGTTAGAGTTAAATTATGCAGCTTAAATTTCAGGCATCCGTACTAAGAGTCTGAAATGTAGAGAAAAGTAAAGCAGATGACAATATTTTCACAAAATTCATTCTAGTTTATCGTTTCACTGTAAAATTAATATATTATCAAATAAATTCTGAAGAGAAGTCCCTGAAAGGTGAAGTACACTTTCGATGCTACATTTCATATACAAAACATTTGGCACAAACTTTGCTGGATGTTAGAAAATGCTACCTTTCATTATATTGTTAGTGCATATTTTAACATTTAACAGCAAAGTGTATGCGTAAGCACCGTAAGTTAAGTATTACTTTAATAAATGGCAGATTGGTTCAATACTGGTTCGAAGCCTTTATATGGTACCTTTAACCGAAAAGTAAGGATCAATTGGGTTCCACAAGAGTTCTTTCACCCGTTTGTGCGTAATAGGCCTATAGCTGGATAATATGGAGCGGATAAATATATTTATATATATTTTTTAGTTGATAGGCATATGGAATAAAGTAACAAGTATACGGAATGGACATAAAACCTTATATAAATATTTAACAACAAAAGCCGAAATTTCGTAAATGTTGAAAACCGTGTTCAAGAATTGTACATAACGCTGGCGAAAATTTTGGAAGATAAGTTTCTAGAGCTAACTTGAAATATACGAAACCCAGGTGAACAATTCGAGAAATTAAACAAATTTCTGGTGTCATTTTCATTATCTAAACTATAACATAAGGGCATTTTTTTAATAATTACTTTTCAGCAATATCGAATTGTTAAATTTTCACGTTATAATCTTTTATTCTAAATTCGAAATACTCATATTATTGATCAGTTTTTTATATTTATCTTTTACATAACAAAAGAAACTAATGTTAGCTCCGGGCATGGTTCAGTACAGTAACTCGTATATCGCTTTATTACATAACGAAAATATCGTTCTATTGCGTTACTAGAGCTGGAAGTGTTAAAATTCATAAAGGACAATGATGAGCCAAACGGATTTGAATTGAATGATTTGTGGTTAGTTTCTTTTATTTTTTATTTTATTTCACTTTTTTTGCGTATGTTACTTCTGACTTTCTAAATCGGGCTTGTACTGTATTTAATTCAAGTTGATTCCCAATTGCCTCACAGTGCTATAGGAACAACGAGAATTCTGTCAACTCTCTGTTGTGAATCGATCCGGGGACTACATCCACCAAGGGAATGAGTGCTAGATATTTGGTTACAACATATACACCACAAATAAGTAGAACATCCTATAAATATTTTACAAATCTTGCAAAGATCAAATATTGCATGGGCATCCATATTGTATTGTGTGTTAAAGTAATAGAAATATCCTTCTAGAAGACATAGTAACGAGCAAAAGTAAGTATCCACTTACGTGATTTCCTGCGAAAAACTAGAACCTTGAGTGAATACTGATTTCATTTATGTAGTGGGCATGGTCTTCTTTAACTTACAGTAAACTGCACTTAAAATCAGCTCCGAGATATTTTATGTAAGTGAATACCCATTTTTGTTAACATCCAAACAACTTATTTCGTCGTAGAAGAAGCAAGAAAACTTACCAAGTGAAATTTATCCAAAGAAACCACCTCCAAAGCCACCGTAGCCAATACCATAGCCGATGCCAATGGGGTAGCCCCAATAGGCCCATGGAATGAATCTCTTGTTCCTTGGAGATCCCTGATCAGCTTGCTCAGCGACAGTGAGGACCACAAGGGCCAAGAGAACAAGGAAAGCCTACAATCACAAAATAAAGTAACCAAAATAAGATATGTGAACTGTCTGGATAGAAATACAAAATATACGTACTATTTACTAAAGTAACATTTTTTCTTAAGTTCTTGCTAGGTTTCTCATCTAACCTGTGGGCAAGGGCGCCGATCCTGGGGGGCCCGGGCCCCTCAAAACTCATCTGGGTCCCCATGTAATTTTATATGTATTGTTATATGATTTTTTCTATGAATATACGAACTCACATCTAATTCCCCCCCCCCCCCAAAGTTACAGAGAAATCGGCGCCCTTGCCTGTGGGGTAATAATGTATTTCAAGAGTATTGATTGAAAATGTTAAACGTATCGACAATAAAAAAGTACCGTAAAACGGGGCTACTTTGACAGGTTTTGGACTAGTTTAGATGTGTACACGGGACACTTTCTGCAACCAATGAATGATACTATTCTCATCATAACAATAGGTATCTAGGCTATCACATCCACTACTAAACCTAAGTTTCTACAAGTAAGTTTTGGCGGGAAGAAATTAAGAAATACCGGTCAAAGTAGCCCCGGGGGTGGGGCTACTTTGACATCTTATGTATTCTGCATAATGTCAGAGTTACTCAACGTATGGAGTTATTTTGACATGGAATTTATGTAAAGTGTATAAAACACTGTTTTGGTCATGTGTAAAGTACGGTATGCTGTATACTTGATAAGCACGAAATCTTTATTTTGTTGTGGTACATCATTATACACCACTATACAAGTTTTTCTAAAGCTTTACTTTTAACATCTTATACTTTGAACATACACGGTGCTTTGCCTTACATTGTTACTTTATTTTTTACTCTACTTTATTTTCTTTACTTTACTTTACTTTTAACATAATTACATATGTATCGGTATGTTATCTTTACATGTAACAATGGAAAGAAAAAGATTAGTCGTCAACATCACAGTCGTAACAAGCATGTTGAGGATTTTTTGATCCACCATTACAAAACCCATACACCCATTTTTTGCACAGCACACATTGAATCCACTCTCTATATCGTCAGAGTGCGAATTAGATTATTCATTTTTGGAGGGAATAAACAGTGGCGGGTCTAGAAGTCCTTATATTATATATTGGGGGACAGGAAGAATATTGAGAGGGGGTAGAAATACAATGGGAAAAATCCCTCATCCCCCCCGGCAATTCGCACCGTGGACACCATATCAGCCTTTATCTATGAAAGTATATGCAACAATTCTCATAGGAAGCACGAATTGCTCATCTGTCAAAGTAGCCCCACTCTATGTCAAAGTAACCCTAAATGTCAAAGTAGCCCCGTTTTACGGTATTTCACAAAGTAGTATTTTCTTAGTATAGTGAAATCTTCCTCAATGGACACCTCCATAATACGGTGAAGGAATCTCATTTTTAATTCTTCCTACAGTTTTTTAAATAACATTATCATATTTTGTTGCAAATTTTGTTTATTAGTAATATTTATTTATTTTTTATTTTTTTGTTTGCGTCAATTAGTCATGTCGTTATTTAACTGCCTTACGTGTGAGCGTAGTGATACTAATGATCAAATTTTTACCCATTGAAATGAGTATATTTAGGGTCTTCTAAAATTGTGAACTTATATATTTTTTGGTATTGTATTTTAAATAATCGATTTCGCTAACTATGATCAATTATTATACCGAGCATGAAATATAGTTAGAAGTGTACGCACATAAACACATACCACATAGATACATTTGTTTCTTTACAAAAGATATTTTCCAGCCATCAGTTCGAACACTGAGCATAATATTTCGATATTAATCTTTATTTACATTTATAATTTGTGTATTTACTGATTGCTGCACACAATTACTACATGAATTATGTTTAATCTAAATATGTGTAACCTCTCTGTAACAGACAATTCTCATATACATACAAATAACCATGGCTCATTGGTGTATGTTATTCAGAGGTTTCATTGCATCGAACATTTGCATCGAAAGAAATTTTAGTTCTAAGTTCCGCAATATTTAATAGAAAAAATTGAAAAAGTGTTTTCATTTTGTATTTAGGCAGAAATTTCAAGTTAGTAATATCCCGGATATTCTCACTTCCCCATAATTTCACAGAATTTTCATCACATTACTAGCCTAACTGGGAATCCAAAGGATTTTTACAATTTTAATTTAGTTCATTGTTTGATTCCTTATTTAATGTAGTTTACTGCTTCTTTTCAGCACCAAAGCTATATGAGATGTGAACTTACAGTTTAAAGTAGAACCGAACTACAGCAATACGTTCAAATTTCAACGCTCTTCCACCGCGAATCGAACAAGGGACCACGTGCACCAAAGACGCACGTGCTAACCACTAAACTTGTGAGGAACGCAATTTCGTTTAAGTTATTGATTTTTCTTGTGATAGGCAGAAAAATAAGCACTACATTAGGTTAAGTTATACATCAGCATTTAAAAACAGTGCAAACTAAGTATAATTACAGAATAGATATAACTCCAGTAGAACTTCGTGGATTAATGTGCTGGCGGTGCTTGAAAGCAGGATTCGATTCCTTCTACGAGCACATATTTGGATGTCATATTGTAGTCTAAATTCGCCCAGTGCCGCAAAAAGTCGTTAAAATGTGCAGAAAACAATCCGGTATAGCTTTCGTTGAAAGTGATATTGCGTCCCAGAAAACGTATTAAGAGGAACAGCCTTTGAAAAATAGCACCACAGTAGAATTACACAAATTTTATGTCGAATTTCGTAATCTGATTTTGAGATCTATGTTGTGAGAACTCAGAATGTAAAACATCTCTGAGAGTGTGAAATATGCTACTGTGCAGATATTTAAGAGAATTTTGAGGAAATATGTTCGAATATTTGAGGAAGAGATGACACAGACGATGGAGATAGAGAAGACTGTAGGTCGTATTTCGTATTGTTAGCCTACTATTTGTAAGTTATCTGTTGTTTTGGTCTCGATGAAAACATTATCCCTGGATTGAGTGTTATAAACGCAGGTAACAACTATTCTAAACAATTCATTCATTTTGGAAAATCTTCTGACACATTGTATAAAAATATTTTTTGGAAGTTTTGCCAAAGTCAAAAAGATAATCAACTTCTTCTGTGTAATTCGACTAGTAAGTGTCCCTATTACGAGATATCATTAATTTTCGAAATCAAACCATTATTATAAACACACCCTGCATTACAACATAGCTAATCAACCGATGCCGTAAATTAACAAGTTTTTCCATGTTATTTTATTTTTCCTAAATAGGAATTACAACTTTTTTTCGGAAATTTAACTAAATACAATCTCCAATTTTGATGGAGCATACATAACTCGAGAACCAACACTATAATATTTCATACACCCACTAAGGTCAAGATCTACTATCACGCCAAGTTTAATCAAAATCGGATGAGATTCCTCGATTGTGTAGGACATATATATATATATATATATATATATATATATATATATATATATATATATATATATATATATATATATATATATATATATATATATATATATATATATATATATATATAAGCTCGAAAATACTACTAGTGAGTTTCTATTGTCGCTACATTATATCTGATTGTCCAAGAATATGTCTTCAAATCAATTAGGACGTCATAGGTTTTCCACGACGAGCTGGGCTAAACTGTCTTCAAATCGAAAGGTATGTACAACAAGGTGAGCATAATATATTCTTCAAATCAATTAGGACGTCTTAGGTTTGCACGGCAAGCTGGGCAAAAACGTCGTCAAATCTATTAGAACACCATAGGGTTGCATGACGAAATAGGCAAAAAAATATCTTCAAATCAATTAGGCCGTCATAGGTTTGCAAGATAAGCTTGTAAAAATGAAAACTAACTCTCACAACAGTATTTTGCATTTTCTATAAAATTAAGCCCTTTTTTAACTACTGTTTGATTACTTCAATGTCGAAAAAAGAAATGAAAAAAGTTGTAACGATAAGTTTAAATATAACAGTATTTTAGTATGTTCTGTCGATAATAAATTGAGAATAATAACTTTAATATCAATACACTTTGAACTATTGTACGTATTTATTTTTAAAATGTAATATCTGAAAGTAATTTCAGGCTACTTACCAGGACCTTCATGACTGGATGTAAAATTCTTCTAAATGTTCCCGAGCTAAAGTCAACTCTGACTATTTAAGTTTTCTGAACCCTTTTTATACGATGTTCCAGCATCCTGTAAGACCAAAATGTCAATAATTTTTTTTTTTTTTTTTTCAAGTGTTCAAGAGATATTTAGTATTGACTGTGTAATCGCATTTCCTGTAGCTTTCAATTCTTACAAAATTGTTCCGTTTTTCATAAGTCAAAGAACTTCCTCCGTTGAATTTCACTTATATTATTTTTATAACTCAATTAGGTTAATTACATCTTCTTAATATTTTTCCATAAGATAACCAAACTGATATCACTACACGAAATGTTTCTTTAGTGTCCTACATATAAAACACAGTTAATGTTAAGAAAATATATTATGAAATGTGAAAACTACAAGGTTATTTCCAATGTATCATAAAGTCATTTCTTACAAGCAACTAAAGAAAGTGAAAAGAAGAAGAAGAAGAATGAACTTGACAGTTCAACGGATTTACACACTTCACGATCTTAATATTTACACAAGCTGATTTTCGGGTCTCCCGTTCATCTGTTTGTACGTTTAGCCCGTAGATCTATATCAATACCAAATTTTTAAAGAATTCAAAAAGATTCTCCAAGTTGGTTCGTATTTTGGATTCTACTCGATTGGAGTCTAGCGTCCCCTTCAGCAGCAAGACTATATGAGACATGGACATACAGCTTAACGTGTATGTAAAACTACATGAGTTCCCGCTGGGAATTGAATCGATTTTCTTACCATAGTTTGTATTTTCTCCATAACCCAAATATAAAGGTAACATGATTGTTTTAAACAGCTTTGCTAATTGTGTATCTACAGTATTTCATGAATAATATTCTTTAATAAGCAGTTAAGAATGCTCTAAGAGCATTGCCAGAATGAACTTGAAAAGCATTAATTTTGAATCAATAACTAAGGACGCAATAATTATTGAATCAATAACTAACGAGGCTATAATTATTGAATCAATAACTAACGAGGCTATAATTATTGAACTGGTGTTGGTATTGAATCAACATTTGTATTGATTAACATCAATATCATCTGTCTACGACTTGTGGTTCCCGAGATATGGCTCCTTGAATGTCCCGAAATCAGAACTTTATTGGCCAATATCTCGGGAACGGTAAGAGTGACGCGAAAAATTCCATCACTTCTTAGAGTTAGCTTTTGTTGCTCTATCGAATAGAGGACTCAAAACTGAAACATTCGCAAATAACAGACAGACATATAGATTTTTTTAACGAACTCTTTAAGAGTATTTAATTCTATTATAAGAGTGTGAATTGGGTAGAATTGTACCACCTTTTCACTAAAGGGACTGAAAATGCCAGCGTGGTACTAACGAGCCGACGAATGACAAAAGAAGCTGAATTTAGTGCAATTGTACCAAGTGTGGTAACACTGGTCAATTAATTTCTGTCGGAAACATTTAGAGGAAGTAGTACACTGGAGAAGAGAGTTTTATTTAAACTATTTTCTCATAAACAGTCTTAACAATGTCTCCATATTTCACTGCTCCCAACGCGATTCATGATTCAATTTAAAAATTGGGCTTTATTTGTATACCAATTTGTTGTTATAAGCTAAGTTCCTAGCACAAAACTCTGCTTGTAATACTGCAGATCGAATAAATTGTGACAGTTTAGTAAGAATTTCAGTGTCATAAATCCACGTATTTTACATATTATCACTATCTAATTCCTGTACATGTATTTAAGCCATTAAATTTAAAAGAAAATAGAACCTTTATTGGAATAATAAATAAATAAATAAAACTTACAAAATGAAACACAACATGAAAACATATACATGGTATGATTGGAAAGTTTTAAGACAGTTGGCAATACTGCTCGGGAGGAATAGATATGATCGCCCGTTAGCATGGAAGCGGTGGCTTGGTGTGTCCTTGAGACATGTTGAAACAAGCACCGATTATTCAGAACGGCGTAGCAACCAGTTGAGAACCGGCGTGTGTATGTGTGTCTTGGCGGATTTTTAAGTGCGCAAAATGGATGAAAAATTGGAACAACGCGTTTGTGTGAAATTTTGTTTTACAACTGGGAAATCTGCTTCGGAGACTTACGAACTCTTAAAAACAGCTTTTGGAGACAAATGTCTGAGCCGGTCAAACGTCTTTATCTGGTTTCACAGATTCAAAGATGGCCGCGAGTCAGTAGAGGATGACCCCCGGTCTGGCCGGCCTTCAACATCAAAAACTAACGAAAACATTGCGAAAGTTGGCGATTTAGTGAGCTCGAACCGTAGTCTTACAATTAAAAAGATGGCTGAAGACCTGAATTTAAGTTTCTATGCGGTTCATTCTATTTTAACTAATGATTTGAACATGCGTCAAGTTTCCGCGAAATTCATTCCAAAAGTGTTGTCACACGAGCAGAAATAATACGGACTTGAAGTGTCCCAAGAACTGTTTAATCGAGCCGAAATGGACTCAGATTTCTTGAATAGGATAATAACAGTTAAAGAATCATGGGTTTATGAGTATAACCCAGAAACAAAGGCCCAATCTTCTCAGTGGAAAAGCCCAGATTCACGAAGACCAAAGAAAGCGCGTATGGGTTTATGAGTATAACCCAGAAACAAAGGCCCAATCTTCTCAGTGGAAAAGCCGAGATTCACCAAGACCAAAGAAAGCGCGTCAAAGTCGGTCGAATGTGAAGACAAAGTTGATGTTTTTTTTTTTTCGATTCTAAGGGTGTCGTGCATCATGAATACCTAGGAGGCAAACAGTCAACCAGGAATACTACAAAAGTGTCCTTCAGCGTCTGCGCGAAAATGTGCGGCGGAAAAGGCCTACCCTCTGGAAAGAAAAGAATTGGATTCTCCACCACGACAATGCACCAGTGCATTGTGCGTTCTCGATCCAGGAATTCTTGGCCAAATTCAACATTCCTGTGCTTCCGCAACCCCCACATTCCCCGGATTTCGCCCCGGCCGACTTCTACCTCTTTCCTAAATTAAAATTGTCAATTTTCAGGAATGCTTCGAGAAGTGGAAACACCGTTGGAATCGGTGTGTTCATTCAGCAGGGAACTACTTCGAAGGAGATCCATAACAATAGCCTGTAAGTACTGTCATTTTAAAATTACAACCCCGTCTTCAGACTTTCCAATCACACCTCGTATATTAATAACTTACGACTAAATCTTATAGATTAAATAAAAATAAATGCAGGAAAAAATACTGTTTTTTAATTATTAAGTCCTCTATAAGTACATTACCCTGACATAAATAGAGAAGATACCACAAAAAATAAGCCTGTGGCCATTGCCAAATTTCAATACACAGAATGCTGAAGTTAATTCTTGGTAGAGCAACTTTTAGCACAACGTAAAGCCTCAACCTCTACTCGTATGCCTCCAATAAGTAATCGATTATGTCCTGTAATAGTACCAGTCGTCAGAATGCTTCAAGTATTATTATTATTATTATTATTATTATTATTATTATTATTATTATTATTATTATTATTAACTGTTGTTTGTTTGCAGCTGTGAGACCGTTAAAGTAATTTACAGTATTAGATGATATCAATCATTTTCTATAGGATGAAGGGCACTGTCGAGCCGACCGGAGAACAGGAGCGCACAACTAAGAGACTGTGTACGTTCATGGTATACTTTTTTTATATCACGAGTGTACAAAATCCATTACATGGTGGTGTCACATTGTATCAAACAGTTTTTGGTAGTACTGGACCTATTTTTCATTATAAAAGCATCATCAACCACCATTAAGACTAAATGTTGCATTATCCCATGTGCTTATTGCAAATAAAATAAATAAAGGGAGCACGGTGGCTCAGTGGTAAAGCGATTACCTATGGTGCGTGGAGTCCCTGGTTCGATCCCCGGTCAAGTACGCTTGTGTCCGTAGGTTTCCTTGGGGTACTCCCGTTATCTTCCACTTTCTCATTCCACCAATTCTTCCATCATCATTCACCTGCCTTGATCATCTCCCTGAGCCTAAAGGGCATAATCGTGAGACGTTAAACTGAAATATTTCATACTACTACTACTGCTAGATTAAACACATCGGATATGAAAATACATTTTATGTAAAGGAAGAGATACAATGAAACCAAAACTAACATATTAGACTAGGGTTGCTTCATGTATTGTGCTCACTGGGCACAAGTTCTGACAATTTCGCACTAGGAAGATATAAGTGGAAGTAAATAAACAAATTACGTTTTATGTCTTTGATCCCAGAAGGTCCTTTGCAGCAGACAGCTGAGAAACATTTAAATGATAACAGCGGCGCAAATCTGTCTTGAAGATTGGGGGAGGGGGCGTATATATATATATATATATATATATATATATATATATATATATATATATATATATATATATATATATATAGAGAGAGAGAGAGAGAGAGAGAGAGAGAGAGAGAGAGAGAGAGAGAGATAACGATGTTCAAAATATTTATGAAGTTGAAAAACAATGCTGTGGAGTCCCGTGTTCACTCTGTCCTTACGCAAGTTCTCGGTGTAACTGAACTGCCACAACCAGGTAGTATATTGGATATACCCACACCAACAACTGATCTTCGCCTTACATCTATTCGTATTCAACTCACGGTGTGTGTGTGGAACACAAACCTCCACAAATAAAGCGACAGAACTTTCTTGGTTACCTTTATACTTTCGTATAAAAAAGATAAGAAGTCTCATAAAATGTTTCATACGGAACATTGTACTATATGGAGGAGAATAATGGACATTACGCGAAAGCGATGAGAAACTTTGAAAATGTGGGTGTGGAGAAGAAGGATATAATTAACTAGGTCGAATGCAAGACGAGGGACGAAATGTTAGGAATAATAGGGGAGAAAAGAGCAATTTTAAAGGTAATTGAAAAGAAGAAGAGAAACTGATTGGAACATTGGTTGTGAGGGAACTGTATCATAAGGGGCATGCTAGACGATCACTCACTTGTTCGTTAATCCGAACAAGTTATATGTTTCATTTGAACCATGTCAAATTAATAGGTAAATCTTTCTACAAATAAGATCGATTTTTTTCTTCTGCAGCAAATAGAAGAAATATTTGGATTGAATTTGCATTTTCAAATATATATATATATATATATATATATATATATATATATATATATATATATATATATATATATATATATATAAATCTTTATAAGGGTAACAGGTGCGGTGCAATGCGCTATTTTTTTTTAATTTTAAATTTCTAAGCGTCAGATTTAGTTATGGTTTCAAACAGAAGTAAAAAAAAAAAAGATATCACATACTTACTGTTAAATTAGCGGTATTTTAATTTCGCCGTGATGGGGCCTCGTAAGTATAAGCATTGATGAAGGAGGTAAATCTTCGCTGAAACGTTTCCAGTCAACATTGGTCGGATAGTGATAATTTCAAGGGATGGTCCAGGAAGGAACATATGTTTCTAATAACGTATCCATGTTCGTCTCTAACTTGTGTAAATTGACAACGTGAGAGGAGATCAGAGCAGAAAATCGTGAATCTAACCAAATTTCCGTCACGACCTTGTTACATGTGGGGAGCCGCTTGAATTAAAAGCTTGTGAGCTTTGTCCTCAGATAACCACTTCGTTCTTTTATACTGCTGCTGGTTACTTTTAAAAAAAGAAAAACAGAATTTAATAAATGTGCTCTACTAATGTTCACGGTAATCATTTTCAAATTAAGCAACAAGGACAACTGTACATAAGCAATTAAAGTAGCATTTGTTCAAGCTGGCAGAAATCTGGTACACACACCAACCCAAGTATCTTCTCCAGCACTTACATTGTGGTGCTAGCCTGTGAGGCTCACACTTCACACTTTAGTGCCATAGTAAAAATTAATCGTAAAATTGCTCTACGTAATTTATGTACTGGAAACTTATTGGAATAGTTTGTGGTGTTTAAGAACAAGTCTTCCATTCAATTATGAATTTAATTGCTCCAAACGGGTGTGCAGTGATACACTGGTGTGACGCGAAATTTTAGAATTTAAAAAATCAATAATTTAATAAGTAATCACAATCAATTTTGCTACAGGGTGTACCAGTTAACGCCTCCAGTAGCAGCAATAATGCTCAGTACTTCATAGAGGCACTACTTTATAGAAACTACTATAATTATACACTATTATAATTTATAATTATAATTATTAATAAAAAATGAAACAAATGTGTCTTGATGTCGTGGGCTATCAGCCAAGTGTATCTTCAGTCAAGAAAGATTGGGAACTACTTAATTAGATTCCGAACTAACCAACAACGAATACATCTCAAAAACATTGGTTAGTGTACTAAATAGTATGTTATGTTCTCTAGAAGCGGTTAGTTGAGTTGATTTTGAGTTTAACGTCCCGTTCAGCAGCGTGGCTAAATGAGACGTGAACCTACTGATTAACGTGGAATCCAAACCACAGGAGCTCCCGCCGGGAATCGAACCCGGGTTTCCCACGCCAAGAAGCGGTTAGCGTACGCGCCTTTGGCGTAGGAGAATCGGATCCGATTCCCGGCGGGAGCTCATGTGGTTCGGATTCCACGTTAATCAGTAGGTTCACGTCTCATATAGCCTCGCTACTGAACGGGACGTTAAACTCAAACTCAACTCAACTCAACTCATGTTATGTTCTCTAGAAAATTACCTAAAGAATTAATAATACTATTCTTCCATTTTTAACTATCTTGAAAAAAAATTAGGACTGGACTAATAAGTACTCTTATGTCCAAAATTATTGTCGCATGTCTATAAATATGTTGCTGTAGGAATGTAATTTGATAACGAATTCGCCCGGCATTTCTTATAACGGTAGTAGGTGTATAATCGGCAAAGACATGTGTGTGACAAATTTCACGTCAAAAAAGCAGTAAATAAGAACAATAAAACGAAAACAAAACTTTCTTGTCCATTTATCAACATTTTGTTTTACTCATTCTAATTTTGTATTTATAATTCTTTTCGTATGAAATTTACCACAAATATACATTTCCCGATTATACACATTGTAACAGTATTAAAAGTACCCTGCAAAGACAGTTATAGATATGCTACAATCATTTTAGACATGAGTGTACCTATGGTTCGAATATATAAGTCATAAGTTGCTACGCTAATACAAACAGGGCCGGCCTTAAGCCGATTGGACCGATTGCTCCAAATCGGGCCCCGCGCCTAAGGGGGCCCCGCGCTAGTGCCGTCCACTGTACTGTCCAGCCTAACCTACTGTATTCTCCACTGCCGTTTCAACATCATATTAGGCCCCAGAACAAAAAAGTGTGTTGTGGTCCCTATTAGTAAATTTTGCTCCTAATACATGTAATTAATACATGCCATACTGCTCGCGGGCCCCCAAACCAAATGGCTATGGTACCGTTAAGATGGCTCTGCTACTCTCGGTTGTCAAGTACACAACAACATATTGCAATACAGGTACATCCATGGACTCCATAAAGGAGGGTATGGCCTCTCCCTAATAAGAAAATGAATAGTTCGTATTAAGTTTCCGGGTAAAAGTACATATTTTCTGAATTTAATGCAGCAGTAGTTTATTTTTATACGTTTACAACTTCTGTTGTAAAAATAGATATGTCCAAGGAGTATTCTGCCCACCCGCAACACCTCTAATACTCCTCAAATTTCCTTACACACAGCCTTTGGCATAAAAATATTGTTTTCTTGTTTATGTAAATATGTAAATATGTATATGTAAATATGTATATCATTATTCTAGGTGTACACCATCTTTTGTTTTGAACACCCCACTAAGTAAAAGTTCCTGGCGTTCTCACTGATTATGTCATGTCATACTAACGTGAATACAGAGATGATATAAAATAAATCAGACTCACAAGGGAAGGTCACAAACTGGCTCCGCTGAAATCTGAACGAGACAATTGTGTTTTCATTTGATACGTTATAATGAGACAAATTCCAAAGTTATACGTGCCACCGGTCGGGATATCATGAGTTAGAACATATTTTGTAATGTAAAAGCTATTAGCAGGCAGAATAATTTGAACCGGGCCATGTGTTCGGAAACGGTTGGGTAGATGAAAAACTCGGGGAACACGTATCCCATCATTTTCAAGGACACACTTTTTGGGATAAAAAGTTTGTCGCAGGGTCCACGCAGGATCCCAGACGGGGTCCAACTCAAAAGTTTCAAATGGCAATGGGGGTTAAGTAGCACATCATTTCAAAGCGCTGCGAAATGAAAGAGGATGGAGTGAGTCTCGAATATACGACTATCCTATGCAAAATGGTATCGGGTCAAAATGTAAATAAAAACTTAATTGAAAAGTCCGTGGCCAGTTTTATGAATCGGAAACGGTGAGATAAATGTCAAACCAGGAAAGCACGTGTGGCATTATTTTCAGAGTACAACGATTTAAAAGTTAAAACATCTTGTCCCAGGGGCCCCGCACGATCCCAGGTGGGTTTAACTCAAAAGTTTCGAAGGCAAGGGGGATATAGTAGCGCATCATTTGAAAACTGTTGTGAAATGAAAGAAGATGAGTTCACAATGGCGGATTAATTTATATATGATGAAAACAGAATAGAAATTGAAAGTGAGAATAACAAAGAAATAAGAAATAATCGAAGTGGTAAATAAATAAATAAAAAAAAGAATAGTAGTCTCCGTTCTATGATGCTTCGAATCGTCTGCTGCAGTGGTTAGGGTTGCAGCCTGGTGGCAACAACTTATCTGTACTCCGGTCGGGTCACCCGTCGATCTCTGTGTTTCAACAGGTTGAATGAATGAAGATGCAACATAATTGTCAGCTGTGATTGTCAGATGCAACGTAATTGTCACCATTTATATATAAACTCATTTTTCATGATGGCAGTCCTATTGGATCACAGATGATAAGTCTGACTTTTTGTGGATATCTACTATTGACAATAAACGTAAATACAACATTTCGCTTCTCTAGCTTCAGTGGTTTGAGCTGGACATGTGTGTGATACATAGTGCGGCATTTTGAACTCAAGATGTCGTGTTTTTGAACATTTCGTATCTTTTCGTTACCTACGCTTAGTGGTCAACATTCATGCCAAATTTAGTTTTCCTATCTTCAACAGTTTAGAGTGCCTATATTTCGACATAGGTTTTAAGTGACCATCTTGATTCAAGGTGGCCATATATTTTTCAATTAAGTATCTGTTTACATTTTGACCCTCTGTCATTTTGCACGGTTATCGTAGAGAGTCGAGACTTGTTACATCTTTCATTCGCAACAGCTTTCAAATGATGTGCTACTTAAGCCGCCTTGCCATTTAAAACTTTTGAGTTGAACCCCGTTTGGGACCCTGTGGTGGACCCTCGGCAAACTTATTTTACCCCAAAAACTATGCCCTTGAAAAAGGATGGGATACTTCTTCACCAAGTTTTTCATCTACTCAACCGTTTCCGAACAAATGACCCGGTTCAAATTATTCTGCCAGGAGCCAGCTAATAGCTTTTACACGATATCCCGACGGGTGGTACGTCTAACTTTGGGATTAGTCTAGTTATATTTAATAAAATATCAAATTAAAACACAATTGTCTCGTTCGCATCTCAGGTTACCGGTTCGTGACCTTTCCTTGTCAGTGCGACTCCTTTGCATATCCTTTTTCTTATTATAGCTATATTAAAAATACCAAACCTGAGGACAAACGTTGCCCTCTCCTGCGAAATATCCCGTGGATTTAAAAAAAATAAGTCAGGAAAACGGAATGTATACTAGTGCGTACTGAATAGGTGGCTGCTTATGAGGGTTTGTCTTCTAACTCAACTAATCCAATAGAAAAAGTCATCCATCAGTTCTTTAAGGTTTGTGTCGTCTCATTGTCATTTCATTCGTCTGCAGTCGATAATGATTTCAAACTGATTATACCTTTCAGTATAATCTTTAAGTAGCTATCTACAATGTTCTCATTAGGATTCTCTGACTTGAATTCTTTCCAAAAAGCTGTTAAGAAATCTTTGAACCAACGAATTCATATCAATGCGCATTTCATTATGTCTTATAAATATGAACTTATGGAAACAAAGACTTCACCATTCTATTTCTCGTAAAGCTCTAACCTAATTTGATATATTACATGACCCCCTTCCTATTTAAAAATGTCAAGCGAGATACAAGACTGACTTCAAGATGGCGACCATAATACGCATACCCTTAAATAGATGTGTACTTCCTCCCGGTGTCGGCTAATGTGTTTTTGTTTTTCATTCCTTAAATTAAACAAATAAAATTAAATTTTCAAACGTGAAACACATTATAATGGCTTATTCTGAACAATCAGGTTTTTGGCCACTGCGGCTGTTTTATGGATGGAAGCGCTTTAAATTTTGCTTACACTCGTTTCTTAATATTCCACACTTCTCGGCCAAGTTTGGTCAAGAAACTAGATTTCAACATCGATAAGTTTACTTGTAAGAAAAGAA
Organism: Thermobia domestica; assembly: GCF_964235325.1. Lineage (NCBI taxonomy): Eukaryota > Metazoa > Arthropoda > Insecta > Zygentoma > Lepismatidae > Thermobia > Thermobia domestica. Next base: position 123,262,399 of record NC_137462.1, on the reverse strand, counting down.
AACTATGAAATACTAGTACAGAACCTTCTTGAAAAATTGCGAGGCATAAAGAGTGAAATATGTATTTGAAATTCATTCACTGTCTGCAATTCCATTTGAGTTATTTCTCTGAAAAATTAACTGCTATAAGCAATGAACAGGCTGAGCGTTTTCACCAGAACATTTTGCAGATGGAAAAACGTTATAAAGTGAAATGGGTATAACCACTAGACCAGCAGGGAGACCAATATATATATATATATATATATATATATATATATATATATATATATATATATATATATATATATATATATATATATATATATATATATATATATATATAGTAGAGGATATGATCAAGGGAGGAGTTAACTCATAGTTTGCCGCTTCATCCAGTAAAAAGCAGAATTTAAACCCATTTTATCCTGTGTACACCTGAGCATCAAGGGGGGTTGTAGCCCCTATAGCCCCCCTTAGATCCGCCCATATATATATTATAACGTTTTACAGACCTTGGTGCAAGTTAGTTGTAAACCTGGGGCCCCGCCAAATATTACCAATCGGGCCCCGCACCACCTAAGGCCGGCCCTGAATACAAACCTTTTTTATGGAAATTAGTTCGATACGAGATACGACTACGTTTATAACTCTCTCTTAGCTAAGTGGTTAGCCTTCAGCGTGGGAGACATGGGTTCAATTTCCGGTGGAAGCTCACGTGGTTCGGATTCCACATTAAGCCGTAGGTCCACGTCTCATATACCGTAGCCTCGCTTGAAAGGGACGCTAAACTAAAATTTTTTTTTAAAATCAACAACTACGCTTACTATGTCGCAAGTAGTTGTCATCAGCTTTTGCAATATCGTATACAACCAATATAATTACTCATAGTGTATTGATATACAGGATGTTTCAAAACAACACCGACAACGTTTGGGAGGTGATTCCTGACACCAAGATAAAAGAAAAAGTATAGACCAACCTGGATGCACAAATGCTTCCTTTCGGAGTTATAGGCTATCAGAAACAAGAAAACATGAACTTTAAGGGTCCATAGCTTCAAAACTATGGAACCTACCGTAAGCAGGTCAAGACTTCGCTTAACTACTAGTATGTGTGCTATCCAAAAATACATGTTTTTAGAATCTTAAAGTACTCACGAAGCAATTTTTATAGAGGGAGTTTGGCTACGTGCGTACAATTTGAGGTACTCACCTACTACCTCTACAAAAATTGTTACGGAAGTACCACAGGATTCTGAGACTTGGCTATTTGGATAGAGGGCATACTAGTTTTTAAGTGAAGTCTTGACCCGACTATGGTAGGTCCTCTAGCTTTTAAGCTATGGATCTTTAAATTTCATTTTTTCATGTTTTTTGGCAACCTATAATTCCGAAAGGAAGCATTTGTGCACCCAGGTAGGTCTATACTTTTTGTCTTATCTTGGAATCTTTTCTCTTATAGTTTTTGTAACGAATCACCTCCCAAACGTTCTCGGTGTTCTTTTGAAACACCCTGTATATACAGTTGATACCAACATAGAGTGGCCTCGTGGATATATAGATAGCATACGACCCGGGTTCGATTCCTGGTGTTGGATTCCACAATAAGCTGTAACCTTACTCCTCATATAACGGTGATGAGGGGTGCATCCACACCAACTGTTTTCGACTTCCACACGTGAATATCTCATGTAAACGAAATTTCAAGTGTATTTATGATATAATACTGTGTACGATTGGTGTAGATAGAATTTTATCAAGGGTTTGTTCAGACACCCATGTTCATATTGATAATATTTTAAATAATAATAATAATAATAATAATAATAATAATAATAATAATAATAATAATAATAATAACACTTAAAGGTATATTATTATGCACATATCTTATAATGTACCCCACATGACACTATTTTTACATATATTAAAGTTTGATTTCGAAATGAAATCTTTCAGTTTAACGCCCCATGTTTATAACCTTTAGGCTAAGGCAGACGATGATTGAGGCAAGTGAATGACGATGGAAGAATTGGTGGAATGAGAATGAGGAAGGAAATGGGGTTACCTTGAGAAAACCCACGAACACGATGTTGCCCACCACAAACTTGCTTGTCCGGGGATCGAAACAGAGATCTCATGCACCAGAAGTAAGCGCTCCACCACTGAGCCACCGTGCCCCTAAGCTTAATTTCGAAACGATGACTATTAAGTTTAGGCATTCTCTATCCTTTCAAAGTATAATAACTGCTGTTATTGGTTCCAAGATAGAGAGCTCTTTCTGAGTGAATAATTTTCAAAATTTTATTTTGTTGACATCGGAAACGAGATATTTTGCGAGCTGCCTCGTGTCTCGTCTCGAATTCTACAAATCGTGTGTTGTCTCGTTCGCATCCTTAGAAATAAGCACAATTTCTATCCGAAGAGGTCATTATAATTATATCTGAAGCAAAGAATTAATTAACAGGCCCACAGATATCTTCAATTCATTGCAAAAATTTATTCATTGTTTTCTATTATTCCTTAAAGTTATTGGATATCACAATAACTTCAGGGTTAGTAATTTAATTTCAAACAAATACAGCAGCTGTGTTATAATAAACATCTGTTATACTTCTTGATATTTGCATTTTATGCAACAAAATGCCTCTTACCTACATCTGTCAAAAATCAAAATGTGTCAACTCAGCATCGAATGGTTTGTGCTCGTAGTATATTTTATGCCCATGAACACATAGTTTCACTTCTTTGTGTTAAATATCTAATGTTACATAAAGTGTGTGACTATTACTGTCACGTCCAGAATTACTCTATTACTAAAAAACACAATATCGTTATTGACCTCTTTATTCTATATCTTAACCATTTCTATAATCGCGAGTCTTCACATCAATCTATCTCAAAAAACTAAAAATCGTAATCTTAATCTTCTTACTTAACTTTTATAATCTTCCATGACTCTTGTCTTGTCTTCTTTCACCAACTATCGGTGTTTTAAATAAAAGCATCAGCATTATTCGCCAAGTATGCTATAAATGTATGAAAATTGAAATGTTTTTCTTATAATTGTAACTATTTTTGCAAATGGCGTGTGCCGCCATTTGCATTTTTTCTGGTCGACTTTCAAGTCGTATTTCCTGTAACATATAGTATTTTGTATTATTTCATTATTAATTGTTCGTCAAGTATGTTGAGGTAAGAAAATAGATAATATGTCAAATCCAGGTAATAATTGAAGTGTCTTAATTAGGTATTAGTGTAGTCAAAATCGGGAAGGAGTTCCAGTGGGAAGAAGAGGGCCAGTTACCCAGTTGATCGGGGTGAAAATATTGAATAAAGTGAAATATAGATGGAATGAATGTGTGTAAAGTAATTGTAACTGTGTAAAAATGTTTTCGTGTTAAAATGTGATGAGTGTAGATGATGTATGATAGATATTTTTCACTTTATCCACTTCCTCTTCATCAGCTCACTATCTGCGATGTTCACACTTTCACTATCTCCACGGAACTCTCTCTTCCATGACTCTTGTCTTAAACATCCATATATCTTTTTTTTTTTTATATCACATGCCATATCCTATCTTCAACTTCTCAACTGTATGTGTAGCATTTAAAAGCACTTTGTGCCACTTTTAATATCCAACATTCTCCCCCCTTTACAAAATGAAAGCTATAACAAAATAAATGAAACCACACATTTTAAATATTTACGTTCTATCAACCAGAACTAGACTCACTATACTGCCAATCCACGAACTTCTTTCTTTTCTTCCGCTGATTTAATCTGGTCATCAAAAAGTTAATCTGCGCTTGCATTGCATTTTGGTTCTTTATAAGCTGTGAAATAATTTGCTCTCGATCTTGCATGTGTTCAGGCACTGCGATGGTCTTCGGCGCTGTATAACCTCTATTCTCATCAACCTGCTTCGGCCAAGTACCACTCTTAGCATTCCCTCGTTCACTTCTTCTTCCTTTTCGGGTGACAAACCACTTTGTGAATACCTGTTGAAATCGTTTTGGTGATGTGACTTGAGGAGTTTCGATTGTTCCCATGAATGGGTTACTTTCTTGTTTTTCTTCCATGGAATCAGAAGTAAACAATTGCTCACATCCTACGTTTGACTCGTCTATGTCTTCCTTGCACTTTGTCATTTTCTTTTCACTCTGATCATAAAATAAAATGTCAGCTAAACCATTGTCTGTACTCGTATCGGGTAATTGTATCTCTTCTTCCTTTCCACAAGATAAGGTGTCTAAATGCATTAATCTAGCCAAATTGATCAACTCTTCCTGTTCTGGTTGACTGTCGTTATTATTCTGTGACGGCATTTCATCTATAGTAAGAGTTTGCTGTTTAACTTCTTGTGTCACAAAACTGTCGTACTGGCATGCTAGTGCAAAATGGTTTTTTCTTCCACATTTGAGACAAGTCTTCCCCCAAGCAGGACAAGCTTCTTTCTTATGTGTTAACCTGCAATAGTTACAACTTGACCTGGGCTTCGGAGATGCTCTAGGTGATGATGAGCTGGAACTGGATGCCCGATTATCTGTGAAGTTTGAAAAACGACTTTTCACGGTTTGAATTGAATTCACTTTATGGTCAGTACCAGGCTTGAATAACCGCAATTGCTGTTCTGTGCTTTCCATCGTTAGTGCAATTTCAGTAGCTTTATGAAAAGTCAAATCTCTGGTGTTTAATAGTTTACGCCTTATCCCTTCATCTGCCACACCAAAGACAAACTGATCTCGTAAATTCTCTTCTAAACAACATGTATATTCACAGTACGAGGATTGCTTTTTCAGGTCTAAAACGAAACTAGTTATTGATTGGTATGGTTTTTGCTTCATCGTGTGAAATTGATAACGTTCCGATATCACATTTACTTTAGTGGCATAATATCCTTTCATTGCTTCCTTGATTTCAGTGTACGATTTTTCTGCAGGTGAAACTGGCCAACAGATATTGCACAGCTGTTCATATGCTTCTGTACCCATCACTGTAAACAAAGTTGACACTTTTCTCTCCTCAGGTATTTGTCCTGCTATGCATAAATGCTCAAACCGATCTAAGTAGGATTGTAGACGATCTGTTTCAATGTTAAAGGGTGGAAAATTCGGAATTGTTGACATTCTTGGAACGTAGATTTCTTCAAAACGACTGCGCCAATGTTAAATATCTAATGTTACATAAAGTGTGTGACTATTACTGTCACGTCCAGAATTACTCTATTACTAAAAAACACAATATCGTTATTGACCTCTTTATTCTATATCTTAACCATTTCTATAATCGCGAGTCTTCACATCAATCTATCTCAAAAAACTAAAAATCATAATCTTAATCTTCTTACTTAACTTTTATAATCTTCCATGACTCTTGTCTTAAACATCCATATATCTTTTTTTTTATATATCACATGCCATATCCTATCTTCAACTTCTCAACTGTATGTGTAGCATTTAAAAGCACTTTGTGCCACTTTTAATATCCAACACTTTGTATGCTGGAAGATTGCATCTATCAAGTTACACCAATTTGAACTCTTATTTTGCCTCTTCCGTGGGTAGTAAGCTTTGCTCTATGACGTGCTGTTCCGTCATCCAATTTTGCTTGCATTTGAGCCTATTTTAAACATAATTTGAAAACAAAAACAATTGCTTTATCTACTTTAAGTTCATTCTAGGCCTTACTTCATATATTTTTCAATACTGATTTTCCCATTACAAACAATAAGGAAACTATGACATCCTTGCTACATTGAACACTACACCATGCCACTTACACAGCTGTAAATCTTTTAAACTTGCCAAAAAGTGTGCTTCCAGAAAATATAGAAATAATAATAATAATAATAATAATAATAATAATAATAATAATAATAATAATAATAATAATAATAATAATAATAATAATAATAATAATGGCAGTGGTGGATCAGTGATAGAGCGCTCACCTCCAATGCGTGGGGTTTTTGGTCTGATCCCAGTTTACCCTAAGTAGGTTTTGTGATGGACGAACACCATGTGTAACTGTTGCCTCAGGGTTCTCTTGTTTCCCCAACTTCCTTCATTTCTGCATTTCGTTCAGCACCACCACTTCCATTTCCCTTAACCTCGGAGCAGGGGTGCCCACAAGGGGGGGATATGACGCAAACTGCGTCATTGAAATGTTTGGGGGGGGTAAAAATCTATATAAATATGTTTGAGGGGGTGAAAAAATTAATCGAAAAGAATTTTTTTTCATGGAAGAACATCTACGGATAGACAATTGGGGGGGTGCGTCATGGACATAAGGGGGGGCACCACTGCCTCGGAGTATAATTGTAGGATGTTAAAAAGTAGTCGTAGTAGTAGTAGTAGTAGTAGTAGTAGTAGTAGTAGTAGTAGTAGTAGTAGTAGTAGTAGTAGTAGTAGTAGTAGTAGTAAGACGTTAATAATGTCCACCTCACCATCGCCATCAAACTTTCCAGAATGTAGTCTAATAAATGTGCCAAAAACATACTCCTTGAATACACTTTTTTTTTTAAAAAAAAAGTGCTCACTAGAAGCTCAAAAATTAACTTCTTTTTCTTTCTTTAAACAGTATCAATTACTAGTACTTACTACATAATGATAGGCAATGAAACGGATTGATCTTGTACAGAATGTTTTCTATGTTTCAACTATCTTTTCAATTGAATAACAATAGGTCATACTATCGTACATCACTACTATTGGCTCTACTTACAAAGAAAAAGTAATTTATGAGCTTTCCCTGGTGTCAAATTTCATGCAATTGTCGTATTCAAAGAACACATTAAGATAAACTGGATTGCAGCTTGGAAGTGGTGGCGAGCTGCAAGTAATTCTGGACTTACTCCATGTAATATTGCTCTATTTTGTGGAATAGGACGCTTTTCAAAACAATTATTGTATTCGAAGAGCACACTTATTTATAGAAGGTTCTTAGAAATGTTCTATGAATGAGATTTCTTATTATTTTTTTACTTATTTACTTTTTTACTAATAATTACATTGGGAAAGCTCATTTTGGATAAATTATTTGGACCAGGTTTTAAAAAGTATTGAAATGTGAACTGAGTCAGTTTAGGGCTTGACTTGCACACACACACACACACATAACAAAACTCAATTTGACAACATTTATTTTACAATACTTCATACAAAGAACACACTTATTTAGAATAAGCTTTACAAAATGTGAGTAAAGAATGTGTATACTCTCTGCATTCGAAAAGCATTCTGCTTCACTTGTTTGGAATAAGGTCCAGTAAACGATACGGCTAGGGGTAGGGTTGCATATTTTAAAAGTAGAAAAGCGGGGGATTCTAGACTGGAAGTATTGATGTGAACTTGTGTATTACAAATACTGACCCAGGATCCTTCAGACCACTTTTTTTTTTTTAAGCGATTTCTTTGTTAAGTGACACTTCCCATGTCTAAGGTAAAAACTAAAGCAAAGCAAATTTAGTTTTGCCTTTAATGTTTGATTAAGTTCAACAAATACGAGTTTCGAATTGTAAAATAAGAATTAAGTAACTATTACAGTTGGATATCTATAATTGTAAGCAGTAGCGTAGCCAGGATGTGTGTTTGGGGGGGGGCCCAAGTGCTGTTTCAGATACATATAGAAAAATTACAAACCAAAAAATATATAAACATAAAAATATATAAAAAATTACAAACATCAAAGTACCAAAGTACATTGTCGGACCTCTTTGGGGGGGGGGCCGGCCCCTCCGGCCCCCCCCCCTTCCCTACGCCACTGATTGTAAGGATATCTGTAAGGAAGTTTTTATCATAAGAAAGGTTTTGGTCCATCTCATAAAATTTCTAATCATTTATAAGGTTGCTACTTGAAATCGTACTAATACACAAAATTAAAACGGTTTGACAATATATGAAATACAGCATAAACATTTTAAAAGAAAAAAAAATATTAACAATGAACCTAATGTCAACAAAGTGCTAAGGATACCGTAATTCAATTTGCAATCATTTCTGAATATATAAAGACTACGTGAACACATAGACTAGGTAACAATATAGACTTATTCAGCTGAACTGGACAGAATGGTCATCAAAGAAATATGCACACATGAGGTCATACATTAGTATTCGTGGGTTGAACCAAAATGTGTATGATTATGAAACATTTTTTACAAATTTTTCACTCTCTAACTTAAAAAAAAAACTCAATATAACAACACTTTATCAATAAAGTGGTCTTAGAGTTTTCTCCAATCCAAAAAAGTGGGTGGTTTTTCGTGATTAAGAGATTATTAAGCGGGAGATGAATATACAACCTGAAAATCGGGTGGTACCCGCTAAAATCGGGTAATATGGCAACCCTAGGCTAGGGGTAGAGTAAACTTCCTTCTCCATCGTGTCCCACACACAAAAGTTAATTTTTGATTGGGTCTTTATGATCGAACTTTTCTCTTTTCTTATTGTAATGATTGTACTCGAAGACTACATTCTTAACTTAGTATTTGAAATAGGTTTCAAAATTTTGCTAGTGGTGGCAGGATAAGAGGGATTGTGATGTCACAATAATAATAAAAATTTATTATTGTTGTTGTCTAAAATGTGCTCATGTGTTTGAATCTTCTGTAAAGCTGACATACAGAGGAATCCTTTGCGGGAACACACAGAGGCCATCTTCAAATTATACATACATACAGAAACATACTCAAATTCAATCCTATACGTCAACTGGAGAAATCCCAGTTTTAAAACTGAATCAGGGTTCATGTTATATTTAATTGCCATTAATAAAATACTTCTTTAGGAAATATTTTTAAAAAATCGTTAAGTTTAGTCTAATTGAGAATGTCCAAAATCACACTTCTTAATATTATTCTAGGGTTAAAATATGTTGAGAACTACCTAGATATACTATACGAAGTTAGTAAATCAATGTTGCTATACATTGTTCCCTTGTTATGTGCTTTCTCAAAAATTAGTACAAATGATCCGTACCTGAAATAAGAATAACTACTAGGCATATTTCATAATGGAAAATAATAATTACTGATGCTGCTTTCTTATATATATATTTTATAGTAACTAACAAGAAAATAAAATCTTGCAATCTATATAAGAAATGCTAGGTTTATATGTTTGTGGACGTTTATGTTTCTGGACAATTCTTTTGACAATGATATTTCGGAAACCACAAGCTCTAGAAAGATGTCGTTTTTACTAGTCGATTGCAAATTTTGTGTAGATTGTTCAGTTCTAATTGAATATATTTTTTAAAAATGGCCATGTTTTCTTTATTACATTTTTTATGGATACACTGGAAATATTGATTTAAAAAAAAAAAAAAAAGCATCATATCCTACGAGTTATACATCCCAACATTTGTGTACGGCGTTAGTATATCTCTCCGGAGCTTGTTTCATGACCAAATGATAATGAAAAACGAAGGATAACCATTTCTCCTGCCTAAAATGAATCTTTATTGTTTGCAGTGTTTTGCACAATGAACACCATATATCACTGACATTATAATTAATTATGTGTGTAATGTATTTGCTTATTACATACTTCATGCACGAAGAAATAAAACACTGATCATACATGTATTAGAAACTCCAACCGCAAGTAGAAGGCTCAATGGTAAAACGTTCTCCTCTAATGCAGGGCGTCCTAGGTTCGATCCTAGTTCGCGCTAAGTGAACTTTGTGGTGGACAAACACCGTGTGCGTGGTGAGTTCTCCTGTTTTCCCCCCACTTTCTTCATTCCACCATTTCATTCATTTCTCATCATCCCCGTCTCCTTTAGCCTAGTAGGCATAACTGTGGGTCGTAAACTTAGAGATTTCGTTTCATTTTTGTTTTACAATCACAAGTAGGCTCAAATCTTGCAAACAGTGCGAGATATTGAAAAAATCTCCCATCCCTTGCCGATTTTTATCAAGACGCCCTTCGCTTGTGTCTGTAAAAGGACATGTACAGACGTGAGGAATGGCATGGAAATTCATGCTCATATATGAATGATGCGCTGTGTAGAGAGCGTAAGTTCATCTAGTCAGAATAAAAAATTGTAATTCAAGATCTCAATATACTTACAAATTTGAAAAGATCATGAGAATTACGAATCTTAAATATTGAAATAAAACTCAAGACACTATATTTTAAGCATTTTATTTAAAAGAGAGAGAAGCACACTTAAACACACATACTCACAAAAAAACATCACAGCAGGGGAAGTAAAGTTGAAGAATGGAAGACTCTTATGTGCTAAATGTTTCGCCTGAGTTAAGAAAATAGGTATTCGTTTCATCTCTGTAAAAAGAAAATAATAATAACAATAATTTAATAATAGATTAACATTTGTGTTGTTTGTGTATATTTTGAAGTATATTTTAAAATTACATCTTTCAAGAAAAAAAGCATTAAGTAATGGATTATAACGACGACGATTTTCTACTAAAACATATCAAGTCAGTATGCTCATAAGACAAAATTGAAACTAAAATTCAAAACGTAAACATGACAAGAAATATTATGCTACAAATTATATAATTTATTCCTTAAGTATAATCAAAAGTACTTATCATCAATTTAAAACAGAGAAAAATGACTGCTTATTGCTACTTCACTGTTAAAATACTTCTTGAAAAGTTTTTCTTTCTCGTCAGTCTAAGTGTGAATTTGAATAGATGTTGCTCAAAATTCAGTAGATCCAGTCATATTTTAAAGTACAGTTTTACATTTAAAGAAATTTTTATCATTGCTGAACACTCGCAAGTGCTTACTCATGTATTAGATTGATTTGAACGAAACGTTCGCTTTGACGTCTGGTGGGAAACTCATCTTAGCAGCACAACACAGGGCTCGAGGAAGGTCATGCGTCTAACGGTACAAACTCTGTACATGTCCAGTAAACAGATTGGGATACCTAGATAATCAGGAGGCAGTGTGCTGTTGAATAGGGCTATATAGAAGCTTACGATGGAGATACAGCATTGTAAAAAGAATCCTGTGGGATCGACCAACATTATCTTCGAATGAAACTGTCAGAACAATAGTTGAATAGCAATCAACGTCCAAGGCAGTTTCATAACCCTCCAGTGCATAGTTTTGCTATTTGGCTACGTTTTATACAGCTTGCTATAGCCGCAATAGTACAACTCCAATCGCTTATACCATGCTTTTACCATGTTCTGCTGTGATTTTAATTGTAATTTTATCCACTAGATCTCATGTACTTGAATTTTGCTACCCCGTAAATACTAAATGCGAATATCATATAGAAAGAAAAAAAAGAATTTCAAAAATTCATGCACTGTAAGAATTAAACCACATTTCCACTCACAGAAGACTTTGTTGTTGATATGGTGGTTTATGGTGGGAGTGATGCATCGTATCTTTCTCAGGTGAGGTAAAAACATCAATACAGATATTTTTTTTCATCATCTGCACTTCATGAAATGTACCGTAAACTTCTCCGCAAGCATTCAGCAATGGCCAATAGACATGGGTCTCTCATGCTGCAATACAACGTTCTCGTGCAGTATGAAACTCTTTCTCACCCACCTCCAGGGCCGGATTTAGCATTTTGGCGCCCATAGGCCCAATAATTTTTTCCGCCCCTAGTCTGGTTAAAGTTACTTTCCTAAAATCCTTTATTAAAAAATTATATCAGGCCTGTATGTTAATTGCTTAAACACCACTCCACGATGCAATTTTATCATTGCAAGTTTTTTGAGGAATTTACTTGGTTCTGGGCTTAACAAAATACCGTTAATGTATTAACAAAAGATTGGTGAACTTTACCAACAATTATTTGTTCCAATGAACTTCAAAATCAGAATGCTTTATTGGTCTGATTTTTTAAAATCAATTCAAAAAATATGTTGTTATGGCTATTTATTTTTATTTCTAGATATTTTTTAATTTTTTCTCTCGGCCGTACGCCCCCTGGGAGCTTGCGCCCATAGGCCCGGGCCTACCGGGCCTATTGGGAAATCCGGCCCTGCCCACCTCGATCAAGTCGGCTACAAATTAGCCCAACTACCTATCTACAATTAGACGAGAATCCTGTTCAAAAATGTCATGTATGTTCGTCAAAGCTCATGACCCAGCATAGCCTACGTTTATTTTTGTAATAATTACGCTTGACTTACCAAGAGAAATTTAGCCGTAGAATCCTCCTCCGAAGCCACCAAAGCCTCCATAACCGAGACCATAGTAGCCGATGCCATAGTATGGCCAGAAGCCAATGAATCTCTTGTTTCTGGTGGATCCCTCTTGGGCCTCTTGGGCAACAGTAAGTGCCACAAGGGCCAACAGAACAAGGAAAGCCTTAAATAAAAGATAGACTTAATTAGTTAAACTTTAAAATTGTAAAAATGAAATTACACAAAATATTTGTCTCCCTATACAATACAGCTAAAGCCTTCAATTCGAAAGTCTCAAAGTTAAATGGCGGAAGAAAACAAAGGGATAAACAGTAGTCTTGCTACATATCGTCGTTGATACTACAATACGTTGTTGGCTCACAGTTGGCACTTCAGCGCAAAAAGTTATAGTTTAACTGCTTTTCAGCAGCGTGGCTATATAAGAAGTGAGTCTAGGGCTTAAACTGGGAGCCGAAGCACATAATCCTCCACGGGAATTGAAACCAAGCCTCCCGCGCCGAAAACTGCGTTTTCTAACCATATAACCAGAAGGAAAACGAATCAAAATACAGCAGGCAGATCACACAGATGAAAAACAAAATATGGCGGTTACCCTCGTAAAGGTCAGGAATGAAGATAACACTATTCGCGTAAACAAACGAACGCGTAATATGACACAATTGTAATGCATATTAAAATTCTAAACTATATACACTGAAGACGTGTGACTTTGCGCGTAGATCTACTCCCATCAAGATATGTTAACTAGTATTCATCTATTAATCTTTATTATTATTATTATTATTATTATTATTATTATTATTATTATTATTATTTCCTCGTTTATTTCATTCTTATGAAAGAATTAATGGAAAGTGAAATGGAGGGGACAGAAGAGTGCTGAGAAAACTCATGGACCACCGCAAACTCACATTACTTGCAAAGTGGTGCACACAGAATTTCATCAAAGAAGATGCAAGCACCCAATCTTGTATCGTTTCAAGGCATACGTGAATTTTGTATACGTATTTTAATATAGTAAATGTTTATTTTTCCATAATATATTGTTGAAGTGTGTTAAAACCTTAAACCAATCCTTGCAAACGCCGCTATTTTGAATCGAAATGGATATCCATTGAGATAGATGCAAGTATACTAGCACTAAGACTGAGCCATGGTGGTACCGCTGCCTTACTCTAATCTGTGATTAGAATTGAGTATGGAACCAACAGTGGGATTCAAATTTTTATACCTTTTGGAACAACAGCCTTCCTCAACCACTGTAAGCTAATTTCGCATAATGCTCATTCCAGCTTTGAAACTATTTATAATTTAAATAAAAATAAAATATGACAAATCTAATTATTTTATATGATCTGTGTCACATGCAGTTTCGGTAATATTAATGCCTTCATCAGAAACATTATCTGATGAAGGAAATAATATATTGTTCAAACTGTTTGTAACACTGATTAGTAATTTTAATAAATGTTTGCTTTGGTCAATAGTACTTTTTATTGAAGTGAATTTTGTTTCATAGTCTTCAGTTGCATTGATCCCTTACAGCTAAGAAATAACATCGTAGACTTCGTACTCAATAAAGTTTTTTTTTCATAGTTTTTTAAGGAAATTTCCATTGGTCTATTTGTAGTTTAACATCCCTTTGAGCACCAAAGCTATATGAGACATTGACCTACAGCTTAACGTGGGATTCGAACCATATGAGATCCCACAGGGAACCGAACCTGGATCTTCCGTACCAAAGGCAAGTACGCTAACGATATAGCCAGTAGGGAGCATAAAGGATTTTTTTTAATTTCTGCCATCTTCAAGATGGTTTCATGTACTACTGTAATAATGGTGCTTCTACTTTTGCAAACACTTTGTCTAAAATTACAGAATGGAAAATCTACATTTAACATTGCAAGTAGCTATATAGAAGCTTAAGTACAAAGAAAAAAAATATTACTTATACTTACCAGAACCTTCATGCTGGAAGTTTTCTGATGACGAGCTGTGCACAACTCTACTGATTAGGTCTTCCAACGATCTTTTTATAGTATTCTTAACGTCCTGTATTTGTAAGACAACCAGTTCAAGGATAGAACTTGCAATCAAAAAAGATTATTTTCTTTGGTGAAACATATCGATTCTTCCTGTGGCTTTCCTTACAACATTCTTCTAATTTACTTTTTTTATTGTTATCATTATTGGGGTTAAGACCTCTGGACGATTTCACTTCCTAAATTTGGCAAAAGGCATATACCGTGTTATATATGAGTAATTCCCACAATTTTCACGATGCTTATCGCAGCGCATTACACTTCTCGTTTCTCTTTACAATGGCCTGAAAACCACACTTTTAACAATAACAAAAAGAATGTTATAATATTGTAAATAATTAGGTCATAAATACAGGTACAGGCGAATACGATTTAAAATAAATTGACGTACGTATTTGACCAGCGAGCATAATAGACGAAATTTTCAATTTCTGAAGAAAGAAAGAAAAAAAACTGATACAGGACACGGGAGGTTACTTTGATCCCATTCGACATTGATACCAAAATGGCAATACTCTGCCACAGTGGCGTATTTACGATTTTGTTAGGGGGGTTGCTAACTTTCGGGGGGGAATTGCATGAAAATGTGAAAATTCTGCAAGATATTTCATATACTTTACTATAGTAAGTAAGATTTCGGGAGGGGCTTAAGCCCGGAATTCCCCCTTCCTAAATACGCCACTGTGACAGGATGCGCCACTGTCTTCGCAAATACGCCACTGTCTTCGCAAATACAGGACGAAAGAAATCATAGGACAACTCTTTTCTTAGCACAATAATTTCCAAATAAATGTTCAATTTGTATACAATTTTCTGTAAACTGAAGAGAATAATTTAAAACACAGGACATTTTACTTCCATTGGTCAGCTTATTCAGAAAGTATTTCTTTCTAGTTTTACGTCCCACGATTATTCCTTATAGACTAAACGAGAAGGATGAACAATAAAAGTATGAATGATTATGAAAAACTGGAGATCCCTGGAAAACCCACAGACACGATTCACGTGAAAACCCAGCACAAACACACGTAGCTCGGGATCGAATCAAGGACCCCTTGTACCACAGATAAACGCTGTGCCACTAAGCTACCGTGTTCCTGCCCCTCAGATATTGATACGAGAAATAGTGAAAAGTAATTAATACTTTTGAATAAGATCGCGTTCATCAGGATCCCTTACATGATTTACCTAAACGGGTTGATATTAAGAATTAGCATTCAGCAAAAAGGACTGAAATAATGCAGAATATTTATGAAATATAAATAAGTGAGATCAGATAAATGTTCCTAGCTCGATTCCTGATAGAAGTGCTTGTACTGGGAATCGAACCAGGGTCCTCCAAAATAAAATCAAGAACTCGAAATATTTAGCCACAAGAGAACTTTCTATTCTCATAAAGATGATAAAAGAAGGGTAAATAAAAGAAGTGGTAGATGGAATTAACGTACGTTTATCAGTAGAAATCAGTACATATTCTACATTGTATTTGCGACAAGACATGACCTAAGTAGGGGATAGCTCTTCTCTTACTGAATTTCTCGCTTTCCTGTACATACTCTGGTCTATACAAATTTACAATAGATGATAACCGATATATAGAATAGGATAATACAGAATATTTGACATCTATTTATAAAATACTAACAGTGAACGAAAAACTAGAAAATAAAAGAAACTTTTCAATTCAAAATTAGATTCTAATCCGTTGGACAATGTGTTAGCTAAACTTCTTCAGAAAAAACATACATACAGATTATGAAACGTCATAAGCCTTAGTTTGATCCAGTATAAAGTAGAATGTCAAGATATAGGAAAGCATACTCTTGTTTCTACAGTTAGTCTGAACTGAATGCTTTTGAACTCAGAAGTAATGATTCAAACATACGCAATTCCTTGTGTTAAAATTATGACACAGAAAATAGCAAACTTAAAACTAGAATTTTTGTTTGGATATATTTTCTCATGCCCTTTCTGCCTTACTGATATTCTCTTACTGAATCGTGTTACTTTTAGTAAGTTGAGCCCACGCAACAATATAAGCCCTGGACCTCCAAAATACATAAATCTCTTTCTAGTTTTGTAATACATGTAACCAGAAAGAGAGAGATTATAGACATTATTGCAATTTCCCTATGACTAAAATGCCGGTATCTCATACAATATAGATTTAATAGAAATAAATAATCGATTACGAATTTACTCATATTTCAAGTTTAAGATTATCAGAAGATTTTTTTTTCAAAATGGCATTTATTTTAAAGAAGTATTAATCTTATAAAAGTGGTGGTACGCCGTATCGTCTCGTACCGCCAGTGCAGAATACATGCTCGTTTTCGATAATCCAGTGACAAGAGATAATTTAGGATATTATGAAGTAACAAATCCGGTCTAAACAAGGAGGCAGCGATGGTTCAGTGAAAGAGTGCTGACCTCTGACGCGTGGAATTCCTGGTTCGATTCCAGCTCCTGCCAAGTGGGCTTTGTGATGGACAAACACCGTGAGTGAGTGGGAGTTTTCTCGTAGTTCTCCCGTTTTCTCCCAGTATTATCTTTCCACCCTCTATCATCCAACTCATCATCATCTCCTTTAGCTTCAATGCATACTTGTAGGATATTAAACTCAAAAATAATCCGGTCTAAAAAGCCAGAAATAACTGTGTTGGGAAGAAATATGCTAACCAGACACCATGCAGTTCAACGACCGCTACACCTCGGACATTACTTCGTGAGCTGTAGCGCCGAGGACTCTTATTAGCAATAACAATGAAATATAATAATTTGCTGTAATATCAAAGTTGATCTTTCTTCATGACAACATTTTCTTAATCCTATATATCAGGAAGTAATAACGAGAGAGAAACCTGGAGATTGATGCTAGACAGAAATTAAAAGGAAAATAAGTGAGTTTCGTTTCACAATGTGAAACTACAGTACACTTCTGAATTATAGGGGTAAAATATTCTAATCAGAAATAAGAAGTAGATCTATAACTTCCGGTTTCAATAGAGAGGTACAGTCAGAGAGAGAACCTGTTCATGTGGTATCTAGCTATCCACTGAAGTTTTTGTCCTATGCTGACTAACGATAAAACAAGATATTGTTGATTTTTACCACTTCTGGTTTGAGTAGAGTAGTGTTGTCACGAGACGAGACATTTCTAGTGTCTCGTCTCGTCTCGTCTCGTAAACGAGACGAGACACGAGACGGGACAGACCCCTTTTAGACGAGACACGAGACGAGACGGGGCGTCTCGTGAAATGTCTCGTCTCGTCTCGTGTCTCGAAAATGAAAATGCTGGCGGGAATGGCCAAGATTGAAATTGCCAGTGGTCATATGGATTGCAAAAGGAAAATCCCCTTTGTGAGAAAACATGTTGAAAAGCCTTCATAGAAAAGGGTCCTCGGTTTATTGAATGAAACAATCGTGATACATGAGCTTCCAGGAATATCATCCTTAATGTCTTGTCCGCAATTCCCCTTGCTGTAAACTGAGGAATTCTCATTTTTTTTCATTTCTGGCTGGAATGATGACAAACAAAATCAAAGACAGGGAAGACTTTTTACAAGGTCAAGAAACCGAACTACCACCACCATCTATTCAATTTGAAAACTGGGTAAGGTCTATACTCATTACAGGTTGTAGTTCAAAGTTCTGGCTGAGATGGCGGAAGAGAACAGAACAGACTACACTTGTCTTTATTCTCTGGTGACGGTATTCTTTTTGCTATATAAACCGAAATGAACCGAAAACGGCAATTGAAGTACGTCATCTTGCAACTAAAATTTTGTTCTCTCTCTCTCTCACACACACACACACACACACGCACACACACATAAAAACACACTTTTACCATTTTACCAATCGCTCGCTTATTATACAGCAGTCATGTTATAAAATTCACCTCTTCGTTTGGAAGGCGGGCGAAGGACAAAGAAAGCAAAGATATTATTGACGAACCCTTCAAATTGTTTGCTTTCAGCAAATTTATGATACTAACAATAACACTGGAAGTGAAGAGGTTTTACAGGGGGATCTTCGTTTTGTTACGCAGAAATGTTTCATCTGACCAGAGTGCGAAATTGCCCTCTGCTTCCATGTTGTGAGAAGGGGAATACTTCCCTTTCCTAGTGAATAATATTCATTAGGACCTGAATTATCTTCAGAAATGGTTTCTTACAGAGTGTAAAGAACATTTGGTATAATATTCATGGAACTTCGTTGAAAGCAGAAAATATCATGAGAATGATCAAAATTCAAACATTGAAGAACATAATTAACAGAAAAGAAATAGGATACCCAAACCATATTTTTAAAGTTGCCATAAAATGTATATCCAATATTTTTACTAATTCCTTACTCCCATGAAAATATCCTGGGGAGGATATTCTCTCCAATTTTTTTCAGACTGAAATCCTTTTATCCCGTACGATTTCTCCCCCTGACATAATACGAAAAAACAAATGCTGTTAAAATCCATACACATGACCCTTCCGGGACTCAACCCAGATCCTTCAAGCCGATGGTCTATCGCCGCAGACCTCTCGGCTTGGTATGAAGATGTACGTTGTATGATTGCGAATAGATCACGACAATATAAGAAACTTTAATCCAAAATGGCCACCCAAAAATCAACTTTTTTTAGACCACTAGCTAATCTGGGTGTACTGTCATGAGTTTGTTACACAAACGGGGCAACCACCATATAGTGTCACACAACCCCGCTGTTATGGGAATAGATTTGTACCATGCAGGTGAAGACTGGTCCCAAGCATTCTTTCGTCCGATGTGTCGTTCAGCTCCCATTACTATGGCACTTTAAGTAGAGCTTACTGTGCAGTAACATATAAAATTTCAATCAAATACTTTCCATTACTCAATAAAATTATTTGGTTCCGAGCTTTCTTTTTTAAAAAAATAATTGCAACAAATCTAAACATGCTAAAGTGGAAAGTAGTTTTTGGATTGGTGTGGTTAACACTGTGAAACCTAAAGGCTGGAATATATGAAATCAAAGTGTACATACATATCTATTTCTCTATTTATCTATATATCTTTCCATCTCTCTCTCTCTATATATATATATATATCTATATATCTATCTATCTATCTATATATATATATATATATATATATATATATATATATACAGTCACTATAAAGCAAGTGGGCTGATAGTATACGATAGTGTCGGGGATGGTGACACCTTTAGATCGAACTTTGCTTGTCGTGTAAACATTATTTGACATTAGTGTCTTCATCTTCGACGTACCTATGAGCAACTTACTGTATATTCGTGTATTGAAACTGGTTAAACAAATTTCAATGTCTCAGAATGTAAAAAAAAAAAAAAAAAAAAAAGCCAGGGTCGAGAAGCCTCAGACAACTAACAGCAGAGATATATTATCTTGTAAACTATTTGTCATTGCCTTGTGAGCTTATTTGATTTTATTTTTAAGACCTTTAGGCAACTTTGGCCCACCCCGAATAGATGATGATGGGAAAATTAGTGGAATGAAGAAAGTGGTAGGATATTAGACAACTTCGAGAAAACACACACATTCGAAAAATGAAATGAAATGAAATCTTTGAGTTTTACGTCCCACGATTATGCCGGTTAGGCTAAAGGAGACGGTGATGATGAGTAATGAATGAAATGGTGGAATGAAGAAAGTGGAAGGAAACGGGAGAACCCCGAGAAAACCCACGCACACGGTGTTTGTCCACCACAAAGTTCACTTGGCGGGGGCTGGGATCTAACCCGAGAACTCAAGCACCAGAGGTGAACGCTTTACCACTGAGCCATCGACAATCTGCTTGTTAGACTTAAGTATGATAACGATATTTCTTGGTCAGTTTTGAAATACTCAGCAAGAAGTATCATCTCTTTATCACCATGCAACATCTTTTCCATATCGACCATGTTAGTTGGCAATTTCGAATCATGGAGAACAGAAACTTCACGCCTTCGATAGGAAATCTTGTGAATAAATTATCAATTAAAGCCTGATAAACTGATGATTTCTAATTGTTTATAAATTTAATTTTTGTAATTACACATGAAGGTTTGATGCCATTCCCAAGTTCCCTCCCCCGTCTAGAAAGCGAAAGCGAACGAGGTTCCTGGAAAGTGTTCATAGGTGAATAGGAATTTCCCTCCTTCTTCCACTTCAATTACCACATTACTGTTTGCCCTGTGCCAAATTACGATGAATTTCAATTAAATTATCTTCGATACTTTTGAGTGGAACAAAGGATGAAATTTGAAACTTCCAAATTAAGGTAAGTGTACGAACGTAAAGAAAAAATAGTGTAAAATTTTCCATATAATTATGCGTACAATCCAAACTTAAAATTTCCGTGTAATTAATCTTACAGTACAAATTTTATGCCTATTTTAGTCACAACTTTATGGGTTGATTGTCCTGTGCTGTAAGCGCTCTATATAATAAACATAAGCTTCAGCAATTATTATAGTAGAAAGCAATGGATATATGAAGCCAAACACTATATTTTTTACTTCTGATTTTTTTCTTAAATAACATCGATCGTTTTCGGTCATTTTTACAAACCAACTCACTACCAATTTTCCATATATAGAATGTGCCCCCCCTCCCCCATAAAGGAGAATTTTAAAAACTGCTAGGATGTTTATTTTCAACAAACAGTTAATACACTGAATTTTAGCTCCGTAAGTTTAACGGCTTGCGAAATACTCATTTTGTTTCGCAAAAATTCGGATCCTCACTACCTCCTTAGGATATTATGCATTATAATAAAAGCAATATAACATCCCAGTTTGGATTAAGGCCTAACTATATACCAAAAGGAATTTTATTTGACTCTGCAGTTTGACCGTGATGATCAGGCACACATAGTTACATTCATTTTTTCATATAATAATTTATATATTACAGTGATTCAAAAATGTATTTTTTCCAGTAGTTAGCTCCTCTAAAAACTCACAGATCTCGAAAGCCAAGTAGTAGTATAAGTCTTATTGCTATTATTACAATAAAAAATATCAATATCCAAAAGTGCCTAAAGTTTTTTTTCACTTGGTTAGATTTACTCATCTCAGGTAAGTAGACAGAAATAAATGGAAAAGGTAGGGAAATGAAGGTCTTGAAAGTAAAACGAAGAAAAATTTACATTCTTCAGAATATTCTGTCTACAGTGCAGTGAGCAGAGTGGGTCGGTAGATCATACTGAGCCGGCGGGCTGCAGTGGGTCATGGTGGGTGGTAGGTCGCAGTGGGTCACGTGGGTGGTGGGTCGCAGTGGGTCACGGTGGGTGGGAGGTCGCAGTGGGTCAAGGTGGGTGGTGGGTCACAGTGGGTCACATGCTGTTGACCCACGACCCACTGGTCCACTCAGAAAACTTGACCCACTGACCCACCGATCCACTGACCCAATCCATCTCTGTTCTTGTCTTGTGTGTTCAGGGTAATAACTTAGTTGTATCTTGATTAGCATGGTGCAGCCTGCTAGATTTTACTTGCGTTCCCATGGTATGCTGCTATATTTTTTACGAGACAAGACGAGACAAAACGAGACAAACGAGACGAGACGAGACGAGACGGGACAGAACCTCTCGACACGAGACACGAGACGGGACGAGCACATTTTTTCGAGACGAGACGCGAGACGGGACATGCTTTGCACGAGACGAGACGAAACAGCCTGAAGTCTCGTCTCGTCTCGTCTCGTGGCAACACTAGAGTAGAGGGCTAATGAAGGATATGGAAGCTATTCTTGAAAGGGTAAATTCATTCCAATAAACAATTTCTCCCTATCTCTTACCGTTTTCGCTTTGATAACTTGTGGATAGACAGATGGACGTAGTCGTTCTATTATACTTCCTTTATTCATGCATAACATACTTTCGAAGTCTAAAAAACTAACATCTTGTTTCGTGGAAATACTTGATTTTTGACTCAAATCAGTTTTGGTAGTTTAAAAGATGAAGATTAAGATTAACAGTCTTAGAATTCAGATATTTAAGAGATCTTAAAAGGAGAAATGGACGAGAATTCAGCATTTTTAGCTTAACTATATTATACTGTTTGATTCTCTTCTAGGAAATTATATCTTAATTAATTACAAGCTTTTAACATTTCCCTTCAAGTTCTGGTGTAGTTTTAGAAAGTTATGCCTAAATATACATTTTGCGATACAGGAGCATATAAAATGAAGGAGCAAGGCAGAAAGATCTTAAGATTCTACTGTTGGAGATTGATTTTAGTTACTTAAAGTGAGCAAAGAAGTATCGATTCTTATGATTTGTTCTTCATGTACTCATAGAGCTGGAACAGGTTTCGACAAATGTGGGAACTGTTTTCAACGTCATATTTCATGAAAATGTCCTGCAAAACACAAGATTGCTGATCGCATAGAAAGGTACTTTGCCTGTACCTGCAGTGTTTCGCAGAACTATCTGGAAACAACAACTGACTGATGTAGACCTAAGGGTCACGCGCGAGTCACGCTCTGGTAGCGGCAAGCTTTTAAACACTCGACGAATATTAAAGACCTAAAATAATTTTCCAAGTTGAACGAAGTGAAGTGCTCACAAACATACATCAACAATAGATGCGCCATCATCTGCAGAAAAATACGCTGGTATCAATATCTGCCTCGTGCGAAAAATATTATTGTTCGATTAATATGGAAGAAAATAAAACATGAAGATCTGTAAGAGCATAATTCATTCCGTTGTATTGTAAGTAAAAAATTGTGGCTAATTTACAGAAATGACCAAAGATTAAATGTATTCAGCGGCAAACTTTGCGCCGTAACCATTTTTATCGATTCCAAATGTTTCAGTGTTCGCACGCTAACCTGTATTATTTTTGCGCGCTACCCAAGCCAGCTGTTTGAAGTTGGTCATGTAAAGCATACAGAAAGAGTAGACAAATCTTTAATTTGTCCATTTGATGTCGAGAGAAGAACCCAACCAACCTCTGTGGGGCTTCCTCCTCCTCCTCCTCCTATTACTACTGCTATTACTACTACTTTTACTGCTACTACTATTACTTTAACTAGGGATCCGTACAATAAAACTGCAAACTTATTTTAATGAAAAAAAGTGTTATGAACATTTTAAAAAATAATCGGTAAATCATTTTTTGAGTATTATTTTCAATCTTATTTTAATGAAAAATGTGTTATGAAAATTTTAAAAATAAAAAAAACTCTTTTCTTGGGCCGGGTTTGAACCCACGCCAGAAACAATTTTTGTTATTAGCACGTTGCGCTAGCACGCTCGGCTACGAGGGACGACAGTATTTGACGTTTATTTTCTGCTACATATATGAGGTCATAACTCTTGATGTCTTATCTGTATCGGCCAATAAGATCAGAGGATACCTGAAACGTTTGGGATCCGCAAATATGCGCGCCGCAAAGGACAAATAAACTAGTGTAATCACGAAGTTATATTGTGCAAAACTACTATAGCAGCTCACCAAATATCATACGGTTAATAGTACCAAAATGTCGAAATGACGTCAATCGGATGCAAAACACGTCCTGAGTACATAATTGAGAAGTTCGGGAGAGAATTTTGGGTAGACCAAGACGAAGGTGAGAGAATAATGTAAAGCAAAATATTTGGGAGATGGATACTATCGGCTGGATAGGATACGATCGAGCGAAGAAATTGTTTCTGTGGCGAAGGACCTTCGGGACCTTAAGTAATAGAGTTGTTTATATGTGATACAGTATGTAACTACGTATAAAAATAGTTGGCTGCCAACTTGTAGGTTGTGCAGACTAAGAAAAGAAGAGGAACTTATATATAGAAAATGATAAAAGGAAAGAAAGCAGAGGAAGGATTCAAACAAGAGTAGAAAGAGAAAATAGAGGACAAGAGAATAATATAGATTCACGTAACAGTGGAGAGTGGAGCTCAAGAAGAAGCATATGAAATAGCAATGACTAGAGAAGGAAATTAAGAGTTTGGGAAAGCTGTTAATTCAGAGAAAAAGAGGAATAATAGTACTGTTGAAGTTGGAGAAAAGAATACATTTTAGTTGAAGAATTTGAAGGAAGAGAAGTAAGTTTTCACTAAGGGAACACGAACACCTGACAACGTTGGGAAATGGCAGAGAGAGAGAAGCTTGCTGGTTAATGGTAAGGTAAAAAATTAAAGACGACGACACATAAATTGTTGAGAGAGAGATTATTACTGATATGTTGTAAATCAGTTTAACTATAATGGTTGTTGATTTGAAGACCATATGGGAAATACTTGGACGTCTAGGTTTGGTCCCAAGAAAGTATAGATTGTTCACAGAACAAGGAGAAAAAAAGGTGTCTTATACAGAATTCTATAAAATATTTAGAACTTTTAATTAAAGTAAGTAGATGAGAGCTCTTCTTAGTTTAGCTTTACAACAGTCTTCTTCTTCCAGAGTTCCGTTTCAGCAATAATACACATTTTTTAACGTAGCTGTCAAAGTATGTAATATTGTAGTCGCTTAAAATTAAGAACTATTACATGCTATTTAATTCTTTAACAATATATCTAGGTATATCACATCTTTCCTTTAAAATACATGGTCTCTAAAATAAAACATAATTTCATTTAGTATTGAAAAGCTAGCGTAACTCGGTAACACTAATATAATTAATTTGGAAACAAATATAAAACAATGCTTTCTCTGTTGTAGCATGTATTACTCTGATATCGTTCCATCTACATGCATGTCAAGTTTCAAGGTTGCTTAAATTTATATAGAATGATGTAATTACGGAAATACTTAATTATACTAAACTTGCACAATCGGCCAATAAAATACAAACCTGAAGATGGTACAGTATGATAAAAGCAATAATTAAGTAATAATATTTTACACACCTTTATTAGAGCATAGTATTACAAAATTACTATACAAAAAGAATAAATATACTTATTATGCTAATTTTATAAATAAACTATTCCTGTTAAATTTGTATCGAAATTATATACACATGGAACAATTAATGCCCTAATTTATGTAGTCTACTACAACAAAATGAAAACGAAAATAATTTTACATTATTAAGTACATTTAAATCTCAATGTGGAAAGTTTTCACAGTCACATTACAGCATGATTAAACATAGTAGAACTACAAGGCTTTCTACTTTAAGAATTTATAGTCATTCTGTACTATAACTGAGAAAGATTTCCAATTTGAGACCAAAACGGATCAAATAATACAGCATTATGTTCAGAGAAAACTTGCTGATTTTTTAAAGTTGTTATTTTGTTGTTATACTGACGGTTCTCACACTCTCCTTTAACAGTTACGTAAGCTATCTTCTAAATGGATTTATGTATCAATATGTATGAGTTTTCCAGCTTCGAATCCGATGACAATATCCCCAAAGGTAAGAAAATCAGAGAGAGAGAAAGAGAGAGAGAAATCATTGAAGTACTTTCGTTCAAACTATGGTTTGATTACTACTCACGCACTGAAATATATCAAACAAATGATACTGAATGATGTCTTAATATTCAAAGTATACAATCTATATTATAAAAGAGAACGTACAAATCCTTTGTTCCCTCATCACGCTAATACGGCTGAACCAATTTCTTTTATTTTTGGGGGGTTATTAGGATTTGGACCCTAGATGGTTTTTATCATATCACTTTAATTTTTAATTACCAGTGTCTTGAGATAATTGACCATTCAAGTGTCCATAACGTACAAATCCTTTGTTAGTTCATCATAGGTATAAAAATAAACGTATTTATATGCAACCCGCATGACCGTGTCACTCGGCGGATTAACATAAATGACAGGAGCTATAATGTTAACATTTACTGCAATTTGAAAGCGAAAAAGTAAAAATTATCTAAGTAACAAAGTTTATTGCGTTCCGGGGTGACCGCAGCGAAGCGGGGTGAACGCTGCTAGTGATGCTATAAAAATACTAATGAACTTGAAAAGTTATTTTGTTAAAATATATCATGTTAATGTGTCCACTTTATGTTCTATGATAAGAGACAAATGGGCGTTCAGAGCACAAGTCCAATTTTCAGTTTTGAGAAAATAAGAAATTAAGTTTGTGTATTCCGTTTAAACACATGGAAAAGTGAACACTGTTTTCTACATAAGGTTTATTTACAATATCTAAACATGAATCTTTCGAACACTGAAAGTAGCTTCAGGTAGCGACCTTAGATATGAAATATGTCCAAAATGATCAAAGTGAACTTGAATCCCTTGCGCACTTAAACTCCCTCCCCATAAGAAACTAAACGTTAATACGTACCAATTTCGTCCAATCTTAAAAATAAACAGGTGCAATAATACCTAGATATATACGTGTAAAAATAAATTGCACCAAATTTATAAATATTTATTTGTTTATTTTAATTTGTATTTTTAAATTTAGAATCAAGTTCTCTGGGAATGTTTTCGCAACAAGAGCACCAATGACAATGAGGGAGGATATGCTATAGATTCTACTAAAAGAACTATTTTGTCGTTTATTTGAGAATAACTAACCTAGGAACCTTGAGAAATTCATACTTGTAAAGAAAACACTTTACCGAAAAATATTACTATAAATTTAAAAACAAGCAAATTATTTACAGTTTTGCAAATAATCTGTGGAAAAATTCTTTATTGTAGGGTAAACGAAACATTTTGATTGTCAGGTCTAAAAATAAGCACAACAAAGGTTTATTAGTTGAATTCCCGAATTCTACAATCCTGAATGTCGTTGTTCCAGGATATTTTCTTAATCACACCAGATTAATGCAAGGATGGTACTTGATCAAGTAAATATTGATGTTATCCACTTTGTCTCAAATAGAAGAAAAAGATAGAAGGAATGGTACTATTGAAATCAACATAAATACATATACAACATACTGCTAGTAGTCCAAAATTTGATACATTCGAGTTTTGTGCTTATGTTACTGGATTCGTTTCCCGTTAAGAATCCACATTGGATGTAAAACTACACTTACTATAACAGACACTTTCAACGGTCGGAATTCATTCCCTTTACGAGGTTCAATCTTTCATGTCCTGCAGTTTCTTGAGAGGAAATGTTAACTTTTGAAAGTAAATTCCATCTCGTTTCCCACTTTCCCTACGAGCTAAAAAAGATTAAACATTCTAAATAGAGTATTATTCTCTTAATATTGGTCATTCTCATGTATTCACCAAAATAAATCTCTAAAACTTCCAAACACTAATTACAATATTAAAAAAAAAAAAAAACAATAATACAATTTGATAAGGCAGCTACTTTACGAGAATCTGTTTAATAATGTTTACCTTATCTTAATGATTGTCACAATGCACTACATACAAAATAAAAATAGCTAACACTGTTAACCTCGGAAAACAATAACAATTGTTTATCTTATGTGAACCTAATTTTCAATATGAGTAAAAGTTGGCATAAATAAGCATTTATTCGCTCGTACATTATGTATTTTATTCTTCAGATAAATTACATTTGAAATGCTTATAATGCTGGTATTCTGCAACCTTCACATTATAACAAACAGATACTAAGCAACTAAAACTAGAATTAAACAAAATTATGACACTGCTAAGTTCATCACGCGAGAATCTCTCCTACAAAGATGGTGTTCTTGTAAAATAAGTTTTTCATTCATTGAAAAGAAGCAAATTTAATCATCTATGCGATTGTATTCAAAATGATTAATAATCCAAAACACTCACGTTAACATGTAAAATTAATTGCTGATGTTACTAAAAATTATGTGAAATTTTATAAGATATGGACCAAGTCTAAATATGTTTTACCTTACTTATAAAAATTTAGAAATTATTTTGTGTTTCCTAGAGAGAAAACCGTATGAACAATATCTGTCATATATCGCTTGCATTTTTCTTTTTGGGAAAACTTGCGTTACAGAAGTATTACTCTATATACATTGCCTTACAGATATCCTTACAATTACGGATATCGTACGGTAATACTACGGTCTTAATATTTACTTTACAATTCGAGACCCACATTTGTTGAACTAAATAAAATATTAAAGACAAAAACTAAATTTGCTTTCCTTTAGTTTCGTTAGAAAAATACATTGGAAGTGTAACTTAACAAAGGAATCACTAAAAAGAAACGGTGCGAAGGATTCCAGGTCAATATTTGTAATTCACAAGTTCACATCACTACTTAACGGTTTAGAGTCACCCGCTTTTATAATTTTAAAATATGGTAATCCTATATGTGACTTTCTTCATAAAAGCCGCCACTGAATTCACTTTTATTCTCGTAGTATTCAAACTACGGTCTTTTTTCTTTCACAAAATTATATGAAGAGTGAAAACTAGAAAGAAAGAAAATTAACTAGGACGGCAATTACATAAATCATTAAATATAATATGATGCTAACCACAGGTAGTAAGACCAGAAATAAAAAAAAAAAAAAGTTAATGGAAAATTTTCTTCATGTGTTCATTATATAACAATGGCATTAGCCTAAATTTAATGAACATCTCAGTGGAAACCGTAATTTCTGTAACAACTTCAAAGTGGCACCCATATTTAGAAACAACAGCAAATTGATAGAAGAAAAAATATTTCAAGAACAAAAAGATCATTATGTAAGACAGCTTCATAAATACCAATAAAATGCAATTTACTAAGCTGCTGAGAATAAAATGTAATGGTCGCAAGAAAAAGTTTATACAAATCATGTTCTTTTGTCAAAAATTCAGAGCAATACAGGTATGATTCTTGCAGTAATAGAATTATGTTTCCTATGCTTTAAATAAAATTATTCTTAAATGTGTATAATTTATTTTTGTCGTTCAAAGCTACAATAAAAAAAAAAATTATGGTAAGCGTGCATTTAAAAAAAAAATACCAGTAAATTGCTAGAGGACAACCAATTTTCCTGCCGATAAGATGTACCCATAAATTAATTATATAGAATTAGGCTTCCATCAGTCATTTTGATGTAACTTTTTAAGGAGTTTGCCTTACCAAAACTCCTTTAGATATATTTATCCTGTTCGTCCGTCCGGAAGACAAAATATCGTAATAACTAATTGATCAATCATAATTGAATATGGTGAAAATGTAAAAGGTTAAAAGTTAGGAACCGAGCTTTCTTTCTTTTTCTTTTTTTATTTTCTTTCTTTTTTTCTTTTTAGAAGTCATTACTCAAACCATAAGTGATAGAAATTAACCATCTTCGATTTGAATATTGATTGCTATAAAGCAAAAACAGTAAAACATAGAGACACATAGTTTTCTTCAATAGGTTAAGTGTCTCATGAATATATTACATTTCCATCCTTAACTCTCTACTAAATCCGGAAGTGGTAGAAATCCACAACTTCCGGTTTCAATACTGATTTACACATAGCAAGAACGATAGTAGATACTGAAAAGCAGTTTCTTACAATCGATTTAGCGTCGTAAGAATAGATACCATGTTATCTCTTAACTCTCTATTTAAACCGGAAATGGCATAAATCAATCAATTCAGGTTTTAACCTTGATCGTCTTACGATAAAAAACCATAACGGATAGTTAGACTCGATTTTTTGTAATGAATTAAGCATCCCAAAAATATATTTTCCATCTCTACTCTAATCACTCTACTGAAACTAGAAGTGGCACAAATCAACCTCTTCCAGTTTTAACATTGATCGTTAAAGAGTGAAAATGATAACAAATAGCGAGAAGTTTTTTTTTTTTTTTTTTTTAATCGATTAAGCGTCCCAAGAATATATTACTTCTCCACTCTTAATCTCTTTATTAAAATCAGAAGTGGGAGGAAACCAACTACTTCCTGTTTTAATATTGATCTCTACACAGCAGAAACGGTAATGAATAGAGAGAAGCAGTTTCCTGAAATCAATTAAGTGTCTTAATACAGTGGAACGTGGATAATTCGAACTTCCTGTAATTCGAAAACTTCTTTATTTCGAATTTTTCTCTTGGTCCTAGAATTTTATATACAAACAATGCTAAAAAAAATCATGGTTAATTCGAATTATAATCTGGATAATTCGAAGTTTTTGCCGTATAAATCTAAAAGGAGGTCAAGTCATCAGGTCGGATTTTCCAACAAACAGATGAAGATACGTACTGTAGCAGGCTTTCCGTCCCGCCCTCAGACTACTCTGCTTGAAGGTCATCGCACCCACCCCTCCACTCCTCTCCAAGCACGTACACCAATGCGCTGGCCGCCCGCCTGTTTTGTTTTGATTTTTTTGAGTCTCATGACAGTTATTTATCTATTAATACAGTAATATTATTTTCTGTTTTTATGATTTTTTCAATGTTCATGCATAATACAGTGCTAGTGTATGTACGTACGTATTACAGTACAGTATTTTACCTCATATTGTATTAACCTATGTTTTTTCTAGTTTTACAATGAGTGTATGGTACTTAAAACACTTATTATTAGCTCCAATAATGGTCTTTATGTTAAAACCTGAAGTTTGATTGTTTATTTCAACCATTTACAAAAACTTTTTTAATTCGAATTTTTGTATAATTCGAATTTTTCTACTGGTCCCTTGAGGTTCGAATTATCCAGGTTCCACTGTAATATATTTGATTCCCATAATCAAATCTCTAATAAAATCGGAAATGGTAGAAATCCACAACGACTTTTGACCTACATCAGGCACGTAGCCAGAATTTCATAAATGGGGGAGGGGCGGGTCCATGACATGAAATACTGTGGTCATCACATCAACGGTTCGATCATTCTAAACTATTTTACTGGCAACAAATATTTTAGTTGTTTCGTTTAGAAAGAATTCCGTAATGGGGGGAGGGGGAGAGTCGTGACAAAATACGGTGGTTATCACACCAGGAGCTCGATCAATCTAAACTATTTTACAGAAAACATATATTGGTTTGTTAGGACAATAAAATGAGGATATGTTACAAGTATTTTAAAAACCAACTATGAAGAAATCTCGAGTAAAAGAATAAAACAGTATTGAAAAAGATTTTATAATATTCACGTTCCTTCCTCTGTTCATTTAAAAATAACAATTTTTCTTTCTATATGACCTCAACTTTATAAAAAGTACATATCAATTATTATAAAAGGTACATATCCAATAATGTCTTGTAAAATATTTAAAATATCTGCATTCCTTTCTATGTTGAATCAAATGTTAACTGAACTTTCTTTCCAACTACTTTTTGTTTTTATTATTCCGTCAACTACTGTCTGTTCCAAATGACAAGTTACAGGAGCAGTAGAAAACTGTTTCTGAAATAACATATTTGATACTGCAGAAAAGCGATAACGAAAAGTTATGATAAAAAATGTCCACACTGTTACTGAACAGAATTATATTTTCGAAAGCTTGAAATTTCGTTGACTAGTAGCAGAAATTCTGAGAATTCCATAATTTTTCTAGAAATTTTAAATTCCCTGATTTTTGCAGAATATCCTGCTCATTCGCCACCATGTATTGCAAGTGATACAAATCTCCTTATAAGAAAGAGTAGCTCATAAGCTTACTGTAGGTTTTTACTTTTAACGTTGATTCAATTTTTTCTCCTTTCTCTTTGTTTCATCTCTCCTTATTTCTTTTTCATTTCTTGTTTCGAAGGGTTGGGTCCCCCTTGGCTACGTGCCTGCCTACATAGAGCAAAAACTCTAAGAGGTACTGAGAAACATTTCATGAATCGATTTAGTATCCTAAGAATAGTTACCAGCTACTCTCTTCACCTCTATTCAACCGGAAGTGGTAGAAATTCATCAATTCCGCTTTTAACGTTGATTGTGAAAATGTTAACAGAGTATTTAACGTAATAGAGTGAAAATGTTAACAGACAGCTAGAAGCGGTTTTCTGTAATCGATTAAGTTTCCCAAGAGTGAATTCCATCTCCACTCAAATCACTCTATTAAAACCGAAAATGTCAGCAAATCAACTACTTCTTGCTTTAACATTGATCTCTATACAGAAGAAACGATGGTTGAGAAATCTGGTTTTCTGCAATCGACTACAGAAATCAACCACTTCTGGTTTTAACGTTCTGTCTAACATTCTAAGTACATATTCCTGCTAATATGTTTACGACTACTATTAAACAACACACAAGGATCATAGGTAATTGAAATGTAAAATAAAGAACTGACGTTCCCTAAATAACGTTGTGAAGCACTCCAAAAAATTAGCAGCAGACACTCTTGTTTTCTTCAATCACACAACACTTCACGAAAAGCTATCGAATTTATGATCGGTACTTGGGGTGGTCGTAGGCTCCTGAAATTGACAGTAAATGACACCTACGTCTAATAAGTTTGTTTAAACGCTAATGGTGCGATTTAAGAACTAGTGCGATATAGGCAACTCTCCCCTAAGTATCGCACATAGACAAGACCGGATTTATTCATTATCCATTCATGAGCAAGTCTTCCTGTCTCTAAAAGTCCACAACTACGGCTTTTTTGTTCAACTTTCGAATATAACTGCGGCGTATACAGTAATGGAAAAATATACTGCAACAAACTATAACATATTTCGTTTGAACTATTTGTTCTTCAAAAACGAATTGGGCGCATCAGTAAGTTGCCGCCTTGTTCTTGTTGTTATAATCAGGAGAAGCGAATAAAAACTATTTTTAAAGAAAACTATTTAACTTTGTTCCTTAAATATGTGTAAAAAAAAACACTGATGAAAATATGAGCAGTTAATCACAAGACAGTGAACATCGATAAACTGCACCCCTTCCTCTTTGAAAAGCTTCATGTATTTAAACCAAAGTAGGTTGTGGCCAACAAAACAATATAGTTTTCATCTTTGTAAACCTCTATGACACTTTATGCAATAAATCGTGTTATCAGGAGGTACTGGTAAATAGTTTGCAAAACAGAGATATGTATGTGTTCTTTAATATTACTGTACATTATTCTAAAAAAAAAAAAAAAAAAAAAAGATTCCAAACTTCAATATTAACTTCCTCAATATTGCTAACACAAGCTCGTAACAGATATACAGATATTACGTGAGATGAGCGCACGTGTTCGTACAGTTTGCAGATAAAAATCTGCCGGATAGAATGGAACGTTAGTTTCTAATATTTCCACTTAGAGAGTGCATTCTTTCTCATTTCCCTTACTCTTCAATGTGTATACAGTATATAAAGACTCCAAAAGTGATGATATATATCAGAACTTTTCCAAAGTTTTAGAAGAAGCCTATCGTTATTAACATGAAGATTTTGGTAAGTACAAGTAATATTTATTATAAATTAGCTGAAATGCCCGTTCTTTGCACGGGAGAATCGCTTTAAGGGAAATATTTAAATTCTCTTCTACTTAGGATATTAATTTCAATGAAAGCGTAATCATAAAAATAAATATGGAATAAATATTTAAACACCCTACCTCAACAAAATACACCTTTAATCAACTTGATATTATTTCAAAATTTATCGCTGCTCATTTAAGTTCCCAATGCAGCCTAAACTAGCCCGTTCATGCCTGAACTAAAAATTAAACGTCATTGCGATTGTCACCTAATAGCTTGGCGACCCCGAAAACTATGGATTCGACACTGATTTCGATCATTAAAGACAATTCATTTTTCATCTTTACTCACCCTCCATGCTGCTCCCGATAGAAGCTGAACAGACTTTAACGCTATCAGGAGTGTGACTATTAATCTCAGCGACATCGAAAATTATGAATTCGATACTAATATCGATATTTTCGATTATTTTTACATATCAACCCCCTTACCACCGTAGGGATGCTAATTGGGATTATCTGTAGACTTAAACAGTATAAGAAGTGTCACCAACCAATTTAGGACCCCAAAAACTATGGATTCGGCACTAAGATTGGTCGTTTTCGAATATTTTATACGTTAGCCCTTCATACTCTCCCTAAGTGTGTTAGGAAGTCTTACCCTGACCAGGGGCTGAACTTGGACTTAAACGGCATCAGAACTGCCACCAATCAACCCGGGACCCCGAAAACTATGGATTCGACACTAATATAGATCGTTTTCAATTATTTTAATATGTACTTCCCCTCCTGAGCAGTACTATAATGAAGGCTGAAATTGAATTTAAACGGATCTGGAATGTCACTTTTTCTCTCAATGGCCCCGAAAACCACGAATTCGGAACTAATATCCGCTGTCTACGATCATTTTGTATATCATCCCTCCTTTCCACCTAGTTCTGTTGTTGGGTTTTACTCACACTAGGGGCAGAACTTGGACTTCAATGGTATTGAAACTGTAACCAATCAATTTCGAGGCACCGAAGACTATAGATGCGGCACTAATATTAATCGTTTTCAATTATTTTCACATGTTATCTTTCAAGGGTACTAACGTAGTCTGAAGCTGAAATAAACTTCATCAGAAGTGTCTCGATTCAGCTCAGAAATCCAGAAAACTATGATTCGACACTAATATCGGCCGTTTTCGATCATTTTATATGTCATCCCTCCTACTCCCCTTGGTATGTTAGAGGGTCTTACCGCACTGTAGACTGAATTTGGACTTAAAGAGCATCAGAACTGTCACCAATTAATTTAGGACTCGAAAAACTGTTAATTCGATACTAATGTCTGTCATTTTCAATTATTTTTAAATGTAACCATTCTCTTCCTCAGAAGTACTCATGGGGGACGAATTTGGATTTAAATATCAGGAGTGTCATTATTCATCTCAGCAACCCCGAAAACTAGGATTCGACACTAATACCAGCCGTTTTCGATTATTTTCATATGACAACCCCCTGGTATGCTAGGAGGTCATACCCCACTGGGGAAAAAACTTGGACTGTCGCCAATCAGCTTATGGATCCCGAAAATGATGGATTCCACACTATATCAGTAGTTTTCGATTATTTTAATACGTCTCCCCTCCCTTTCCAGATTGTAAGTAACTTGTATACCAAGTTTGGTTAATGCTCCAAGCATTTCAGTATATGTGTGTGTATGAATGCAAGAACACACATGCATTTTCACATATACAAAACTTTTAGTCTGCCTTACGTACAATGAATCTTTTAACTGTTTTTAACAATATCCTCAGAAGTATATGTTGTGATCCTATGCTTCACTACTCAAAGCGATCAAGGTAATTCTCGTCAGCAGCACCCATGATTCCGGTTAATCTAGATTCTTCATATTATTCTGCAGTTATGTTTGCTCTCCAGTTTTCCAGGGCGGAGAAACAAAAAGTAAGTACCAAAGAAAGAACAAATTTCAGAACATAACGAAAATTTAAAAAAAAAAAAAAAAACTCCTAAAAGTAAGTATGAAAGTCTAAAGGGGATTGGTTTAAGGTTCAGTGTCACACTTTAGCATGAAGCTAGACGAGGCGTAGACCTAAAGCTTAACGTGGAATTCGAACGAAATAAGCTCCTACTGAGAATCGAAAAATGAAATGAAATGAAATCTGTGAGTTTAACGTCCCACGGTTATGCCGGGTAGGCTAAAGGAGACGGTGATGATGAGTAACGAATGAAATGGTGAAATGAAGAAAGTGGGAGGAAACGGGAGAACCCCGAGAAAACCCACGCACACGGTGTTTGTCCACCACTAAGAATCGAACCTGAGTCTTCAGCACCAAAGGAGAGTGCGCTAACCACATATCCATGAGGAAGTTTTGTGGAGAGGGAAGGACGAGGATGGGTAAAATTTTACTATTACATGTTTCCTTAAACTGTTTGTCATTTTTCAAACACGAATTGGCGGCACCAATAAGTTGTCATCTCGTTGTTGCTACTTATAACTACAATTGAAGAGTTTCATGCCGGAACAGACTAACTACATCTTCGACAAAATTAAAATAAAAGTGACATTTTGCGAACTGAGAGTTTTATCATGGCATAAGAATCAAGTTTGTAGCTTCTTTAGTTTGCCAAGAGAAGTATTATTATGACGAGTGATAAAATTTTGAGTTCTGAACACAAATGTTTCTCTATCTCAAGTTCGTAAAAATTTTGTTAGTCCGTTTTGGCATGGGACCCTCCCTTCAAATTTATATTACAATTGGCAACTAACACTTCCAGTTTTAACGTTGATCGCTAAAGAGTAAAAACGGTAATAGATAAAGAGAAGTGGTTTTTGTAATCGTTTAAGCGTTCTAGGAATGCATTTTATCTACGTCTTTAACTCTGTGCTAAAACCGGAAGTGGTAGAAATTCTCTATGATTTCCGGTTTCAATATGGC
Source organism: Thermobia domestica (assembly GCF_964235325.1). NCBI lineage: Eukaryota > Metazoa > Arthropoda > Insecta > Zygentoma > Lepismatidae > Thermobia > Thermobia domestica. The sequence continues at coordinate 123,226,059 of NC_137462.1, read as the reverse complement.
TCTACATGGAGCAAAAATGATAGGAGATAGAGAAAATTGTTTTTCTGAAACGATTTGGCGTTCTAAGAATATATATATATATACCTTTTAATCCTCTTTTAATCCTCTGTTCAGCGGGAAGTGGAAGAAATCAACCACTTCCGGTTTAATGTTGATCAGTATAGAATAAAATTCTAATATATTTCAAGACGCAGTTAGCTGCACTCAATTTAAGCGTTCAAGAAATTAAATTCCACCTCCATTTTAATCATTCTATTAAAGGCATAAGTGGCAGAAATCAACCATTTCCGGCTTTATCTTTGATTGTTATCGAATAAAAACGATAACAGGTAGCGAGAAACGGTTTCTGCAATCAATTAAGCATACCAACAATATATTCCTTATCCACCTAATCTGGCTATAAAACCGGAAGTGGTATAACATACTACCACTTTCGGTTTCAATATTAATTGAGATAATATCACGCTATACTAATCAAGGTTTACGTAGTGTACACATGACATTGTTACTTATTTAATAGAATATAATTTAAAATGTATTTTTTTATTTCTACTACTTACAGGCTTTGTTGGTGCTTCTCGCTCTTGTGGCCGTCACAGCTGCTGAAGAAGGCGCCAGAAATAAGCGATTGGTTGGTGGATTCGGGTATGGTCTTGGTTTTCCATATGGAATAGGCTATGGCCTGGGATACGGAGGTATAGGCTATGGTCTAGGCTACGGAGGCTTAGGCTATGGAGGATTTGGAGGAGGATTCTTTGGTTAACCTCTAAATTTACTCGGTGAGTATTAGTCACGTCTATATAATCTGAGGATATATAAACAGTAAAACCTGTCAACTTGGCCACCTCTCTAAGTTGGCCACCTGCTCATCTTGCCCTGGTTCATCTTGAACCTGCATTTTCCCATAAGACGTTAGTTACTCATTACTCTGTAAGTTGGCCACCTGTCTCTTGGAAGTGTGCCACATTGAAGCAATATTTACCCTATGATGATAATGATAAATTTACCTGCGTATCTTGGCCACGCAAAATATCGTTTTGTTATTTTTCTTAACTCTTTCGTATTCTCATATGAGAGGCAGATATTCTGTATTTGTGACTGAAGACAGAGAAGCATGGATTCCCATGATTTGTTCTTGGAGGTCAATGGCCAGAACACTAACCTTATATTGGCTTTTTTCATCATTGGAGAGCTTTAATAATTCCGAAAAATTCTCAAGGTACTAACCATATCAGTTTTCAACTATTGGCACCTGACGGTTTGTCGAAAAGTAGTGGAGGTTTTGAAATGATTTCTAAAAGCATCTTTTGCGCCGAGGGAAACACTTGTAGCTCATTAAAAAGAGATAGTTAAATACAAAATTAGAACGTGCATATGTGCCAAAAAGAATAAAAGAAATACGTCTAGAATGAACCACCATGAATAAATTTGCTATTAATAACTGATTCGCTATTTTTCGAAAAACATCATATAAACTGCATATGAATTGTTCAATATATAATTTTACTTTTCTTGTTTTCAATCTGAATAACTCAGTGTACTACATCAGTTACAATAAACTGCGTACATTTAGATTTTATGGTTGTTTGTGTTATTGTGTTTTCAATCCGAATACTTCTGTAATTCAGTGTAACAGAATAGTTTTCAGGAAGAGAAAAGTACATATACTCTATTAAACATACTGAAGTGATTTTTTTCTAGTACTGTATATTGTTATGATTAATCTATATACATTATTTAAAAGTAGTTGTCGTGCCATTGCTTATTAAAATTTTAAAGTCAAGTAAGTAATATTAGAATTCCTATTCTAAAAATACAGCAATTACACTTATTTTCTGTTAAGTTGGCCACCTGTCTAAGTTAGCCACTTTTTCAATGGAACCGATGGTGGCCAACATAGACAGGTTTCACTTAGAACATGAAGTATTAACAAGAATATAAATATATTTTAAAGTTTCACGAACCACATATTAGATGTAGGTACCGGTATACGAATACTTCAGGACGACGCAATGATTATAAATACACAGTCGTTTTAAGCGATTCACAGCGTTTTATTGTTTATCGTGAGAAATGCGTGATAAAAAATAAATGCTAAGTTATTATGTTCATATATAAGTGTGTGGCTGGCTGATTCATTTACACAAAATTTTCTTTTACAAAATTACTCGTAAGACTCATTCTGCCTTATGCAGAGTCTGACGCATGATTACTGTCATACTAAAGAGTTCGGCTAACATGTTTCCTGCAGTAGTCAGGCCTTTAGTATGACGCTAGTCATACATCAAAGCGACTCTGCATAAGGCGGATTAAGTTTACCAGAAGCAATTAATGAAAACTATGTTAGCATCTTAGGGGGAAAATCTTTCTTCGATCTTGAAGATCAATATAAGCCTTTTTCAACTGACCGACTTCTTCTGTACTCGTTTCTATACGTTTCTATACGGTCTATACGATCATAGCACCTTCTTGGCTTACACGAATGCTTTATGTGTACGTGGTTCTGGTTTGATCTCTGGTATCGTACTAAGTATCAGATAAAATTCCCAGTAATGAGTCGGGTCCTACCTTAACCAGGAAGCCATCAGTCTCGTATAACTTCGACGTTAAAAAAGGAGCGTTAAACAGTAATCAATCATCTATTTTCTTTTAAACAGTAGCTTTGATAAGTCGCTACAATTTAAACCTGTTTTACGAGCATTCTCATAATTGTGGTTTAATGTTATTTTTATTAGTAGTATTTGTGGAGCAGGCGTCTTAATATACTACAGTAAAAAAAAAAAAAAAAAAAACCTCTAGAAACTTTGCCACTTACTTGTTTTATCTTTTCTTTCTTAGTAAGCAGGTACTATTAATAATCAATAAGTTTGCTACTAGTTTAAAAGCGATATATATATATATTTTTTAATAGACAAATGACAACTACGATATACTCGAATACAGGGCCGGAAACAGGATTTTCTGAGGCGGGTGCACCAAATAACTGCCAGTACATTTGAATTAAATTTGACTTTTTTAAATCCCTTTAGGTACCTGTGGTGTGAATGAGGAATTGCCCTGGAAATGGTAAGTGTCTGCTCTCGATGAATCCTTTTTCTTCAACCTTCAGAAAATTGACTGAAACTATTCATTTTTGCAAAACTCCCTGCTAGTTTCTCACTTTAGGTAGTGTATATTTACAACGAAGGAGGGTGCACATGCACCTTTACACTCCCCTAAATCCGACCCTATCGTATATATATATATATATATATATATATATATATATATATATATATATATATATATATATATATATGTGTGTGTGTGTGTGTGTGTGTGTGTGTGTGTATGTATGTATGTATGTGTGTGTGTGTGTGTATGTATGTATGTATGTGTGTGTGTGTGTGTGTGTGTTTGTATGTGTGTATAAGTGTAAATTATCATTACATTCAACAATTATTATCTTTTTTTCTTTCATAGGAAAATCAATTAATAAATTTTAATCAATGTATAATTATATTTTAAGGTTATCTAATATTTTATTATATCATTTGATAAGGGGTTTAAGACCTTTGCTTGTTTGTTTATTACAGATCCGAAGTCTTGTTGTGTGAATGTATTAGAATTCCAGGATTTTCTTCGTTTTTCTTCTAAGACTGCTACTCCACTATATCGCTGTCTGGGATTTTCCTCCCTTCTTTCCCATTTCCGTTCCTCTCTCTTCTTAATTCTCCTTTCCTCTGCCTTTATTTACTTCTCTATCTCCTTGATTTTCTTAGTTCTCTCTCGTTTCTGAACTGTTGTCTTATAGAATCCTTCGATATGATCTATTCAAGTGCGTACAGTGTATATAAACTCTTCTGTATGGTAAATACTTTATCTTGTAACATGAAAAATGACTCTCATTGAATAAAAGTGAGTTTTACAACAAAATACCTGCTCTCCTTCATTCTTATTAGATTACCATGTACGCAAACATGAGTTCTGAATTTGTTTTTTGATAGGTAGAAGAGATTGGGTGGTCCCATGCCAAAACGGACTAACAATATTTGTGATGAAATTGAGATAGAATTACATTTTGTGAACAGAGTTTTATTATGCCAGAATGAACCAAGTTTGTACAGTAACTTCTTTAGTTTGCCAAGGGATGGAGTAAGTCGTTGTGATGAGTGGATTTCTATGACGTTTCCTGTTCTCAGCGCAAATGCCACTTTATTTCAGTTTCATCAAAAATGTAGTTCGTCCGTTTTGGCATGGGACCACCCATACAGTCTTTTAAAGATGAAAGAAGGAAAGATACAAGACACATTGTCCCTGTCCCCCAATGATCCAAGACTTAATTCTCTCTACTAAAATTTTCTGTCACTGCTCCCTCGAAAAAGCAATGCTTGGGTGCGGATTCGATTAATAAATTAACATATTATTAACTGTCACTTTTATACATAATTTTAGTTGATTTAAATGTTTCAACTTTCCTTGTGATTCTCCTAAAATTCCAACAAAAGCCTTTGGCTTCACGACTTTCTAACCTTCTGAGTACTATTAATGGGCTTATAAATAAAATATCACTATCTGATTAAGCAATTCGAAGGCTAGGGCAAATAAATCAGAATACACGTTATAAATATTCATTTAATGGCATTAGACTAACTATATGGTAATTTTCTACTAGCTGCATTTGGGTTTGATCCCAAGTCAAATTATTAAGCTCGTTCTGAGAAGCTCCAACTGCAGGATGAAAAGATATACGAGAGGAATTCAAAACGTAAAGGCACATTTGAGAAAAGCTGTACTTATTCTAATGATAGGAAACTGAAACATTCCTTATTTTTTTTTTTTTACGTAACCTCCCTGGACTTCAATGCACTTTTCCTAACGTTTCACAAGTTTTTTTTTTTTTTTTATTCCGTCAAAAAAAAAAAAAGTATTTCGGTTGCATCTGTAACCAATTTTCCACCGCATCAATGACTAGCTGATGGCTGACGTTTAAATTTCTTAACTTTTGGTGATGTTGGGTGTTTCCAAACCATGCTCGCAGCCTTATTTTCCGGTTCGGGATGATGTACCCAAGTTCCTCAGTCGTTGAGGTCCATGGCCTGCTGGATCTTTCATCGTCACATAAATAAGTTCTTCCTTGGTTTGAAACGCTCTATCCACGCGTAGCTCTTTCTTCGCGACAAACAGCTTTTACCATACTGTGCTTGCATTCGATGAATAATGTCCGCAGGTTTCACACGTTCCGCATACAAAAAGCGAATCATTGCTATTATTTCCTCTTTCGTTCAGATCGCCAATGGAGCTGCCATGTTTCATGGTCTGCTACACTCCAACGACTAATGCAGTAGAGATGTGTCGTTCGCGAACGAGTCGTTCCTTTGGAACGAATCCTTTCTGAGAACGAATGGAACGAATCCTTGAAAGGAATCAAACTTGAAAGGAACGAGTATGCACTGCAAAGCAGCATGTGTATCGCCTTTGGCAAATGGAAGAGACACTGGCTGAACATCTTCGGTTGAACACTTCCGTTTTGCTGCGAAATTAACGAAGTTCCCACGACCATTCCTTCCTCTCGCCCCGCCAACTCCTAAACAAAACAAAGAGTGGCGTGAACGATGGAATCATGGAATCAAACTTTCCTTCGTTTTCTCAACATTGTCGTACAAACTACTGCAGAAAACGAGGAACGAGGGGCTTCACAAATAGAGTCAAAAGTGGATGTGGAACGAAGGAATCAAAAAATGCAGTCAAAACTGGTAGTGAACGAAAGAACTCACGAAAGGGAATCATATTGGCCTTGTTTTTGAGTGGCGAATATATACTTCCGATTTACCACGAAGTTCCCCTCCACTCCCGTCTCCAGCTGGACACAAAGAAAAAACCATTGAAAAGAAATATTTAAACAAACATGAGTGTCGTATAATGCGAGCTGAGCTCCGCGAAAGAAACAAAGGAATTGAGGTAATGACAAATTTAATATATTACAAAATTTATTTGAATACAATTAGTTTTCATGCGTTATGATGTAACTTTTGATGATGTAATCAAAAGGTCACTGGGAAAGTAAATAAAACTTTTCTTCCTCTGAACTCTCAATGTGAATCAGTCCAGTGTTGAATTCAGACATGTTCAAGAGGGCTCAGCCCCCCTTGAATATCTATATATAGTGCATATCTAGAATATAGTGTATATCTAGAATATCTATTGCCCCTCCTTGTACAAAAATCTGAATTCAACATTGAATCAGTCGTATATAAATACACATATGTTCGTTGCAGCACAACAGTGTAATAATCATAAACAAAAGAAAGGAAAGCTTTAGTTTAACGTCCCACGTTTATGAAAACGGAGTGCTAAAGGAGACGGATGAAATTGCAAGTGAATGATGATGAAAGAAATGGTGGAATGAGAAAGTGGGAGGAAACGGGAGAACCCGAGAAAACCCACGAGCAACGATATCGTCCATCACGAACTTACTTGGGCGGGGATCGAACCCGCGACCCTTCACACCAGAGGTAAGTGCTCTACCACTGAGCCCCCGCGCCCCCAATAATCATAAACAGTCCATTCACATGTAGTAAATACAGTTTTAAACAACGTAACAGTTCTCAATGCAAAAATAGTTTTCTGATAATTAGATACTTGTGTTACATAGTACATTCATTGCCTCATTTCGAATATCTGTGTTGGGAAAATAGATGAAAAGATTGAATTACTTTATAGGCCCTGACAAGAATTTTGCGAGAGAGTAGGGTGAGATGAATTTTCACACGTGGGACCGAGAAGAATTTTTGAGTGGGGGCTGATTCTGAAGTTCTGCCACTGTTTCCTTGGTATTATAAGTAAGAGCAAAAAGAATGACAACCCATCTTCATTCATCTTGAAGAACATTATTGTACTCGTTCCTTGTTTCCAATGTTCATTTTGTTGTTGTTTTCTTTATTTGGGTCCGTGCCCGCCAAGAGAGACAGAGGAAGAGAAGATGGGTACCGGGTAGATAGACGGAAATTTTATGTTTCTTCAAACAATACCAATATGGATTGAAGTTTTTACTCTTGACCTAGACGCACAGGTTCGTCTCTTTTGTTTCCTGAATGAGGACAAACATATGACAACCCAAGCAACATACCTCCCTTTCCCAGAGAACAAGAGCTTTGTTCCAAACCAGAACTCCCCGCCCCCTACAGTCAAACCAGCAAAAACAAATGAGATGGCAATAGTTTTTTTTTTTTTTTTTTTTTTTTTTTTTTTTTTTTTTTTTACAACTTCTTGCAAGCTTCAAATGTATTGGTTCCATGGTTCCACCACAACCCAAGGTTTCCGAACGAACATGTGTTGCTTGCATCTCCGATGGAATCAAAGTATTAATGTTAGAAAGGAACGACTCGTTCCATGGATTCGTTCCTTTTTATGAGTTCTTCTAGTGAACGGAATCAAAGGAGTCGATTCCATAAAAGGAATCAAACTTCCCATCTCTATAATGCAGGAATACGAGCGACACGTTGTCTCGAAGTGTTGCCAACTACACTCGCTCAACGCTGGTTACTAGTAGTGTTGCCAATCCCTGGCAAGAGAAATTGCAAATGTGCCTTTACTATTTAAATTTTCCTCGTATATATGAACGCAAAACTGGGTTCAGGGAGATACTAGAGTGCTCTGGACAAACAATCGTTTATTATGTGTACCAGACAATCTTATATCATAGATGAGGAGAGTAATTAGAAATAATTAATACAGTTTAATTATTATTATTATTATAGTATTAGCTTATCTGAAATGTACATCCAATGAGGGAAAATTCGCAGATACAAAGAAGACCTATTAAATTGTCTGAAATGTTGAATTTTGAATTTCAGTGTAATCAAATTGAAGACAAGAAACTTATGAAATAAATAAATAAATAGTGTTCAAATAAAACCGTTGAGAATGATTAGTATCAACAAAGAGAAACAACCAATCAAAAACGGCACAAATATTGTTGTGAAATACGTGGCGTAAAAAGTTTATTTTAGGCCGTCATAATTGAAATAACTACAAGAAATTTCTGTGAAGATTTCACCTCTTCTCATCTTTTGAAATGAAATAAAATCTTTGAGTTTGTTTAACGTCCTACGATTATGCCCTTTAAGGTAAGGAAGCCAATGATTAAATCAAGTGAATGATGATGGAAGAATTGCTGGAACGAGAAAGTGGGAGGAAACGGAAGTACCTAAAGAAAACCCACGGACACGATGTTGTCCACCACATCATCTCATCTTTTACACCAACATTAGATTCTCCTTTCAAATACATCTCCGATTAATCTTGCAATCAGTACGAGAAATATTTCAGTCACTTCTCAAGAAGAAAGTAACTTTGATTTGTTTTTGTTATTCACTATCAATTTCCCGATTTGTATATTGAAATGAAGAATAAAAATAAAAGAAAATATTCCTGTCAAGTAAAGTAAGAAGAATTCTTTATGTGAGCCGTGAACAGAGTTCTAGAGTGGAGGAAGGGAACTGAGATGTAGTAATACCTCGTAGTGTTCATGGTTAATATTTGTGTCTGAATCTTGAATTTCCTAGTGGCATTTTACACACAAAAGCAGACTCTGGCCATCATATAACTTGATATTTCAAATCGTCCAGCCTCATTATTAACGCAGAAGAACAATAAAGAACTCCCACTACACCTCTTCTAATTCCTAAATTAGGATATATGTACATAATTTGAAAAATACCCACTATCGGAAAAACTAGCTTCTAAAAGTGTTTTTGTGTACAGTCATTGAAAGCCTACCTGGATCATCTTCAGACAATTAAAATACAAACAGAATGGTTTCAATAGTAAGTAACTTTTTAAATAAATATATTTTAATACTTTGGGTGGGAGGGGGCGTGTTTCGGATTCGAAATTAAACTGGGACAGCGGCAGTTCAGTGGTAGAGCGTTCACCTCTGGTGCGTGGGGTCTGTGGTTCGATCCCAGTTCACGCCAAGTGGGCTTTGGGATGGACAAACACCGTGTGCGTGGGTTTTCTCGGGATTCTCCAGTTTCTTCCAACTTCATTCATTCCACAATTTCATTTATTTCTCATCATTATCATCTCCTTTAGCCTACAGCATAATTGTGGAACGTAAAACTGAAATATTTAATTTTTTCGAAGTTAAACTGTAGATTTTGTATAGCCTTGGTACTACCTGATCAGGATGCCAGTGCTGATTTTGGCTGAGGGCGCTAATGTGTTTACCTTAGTTACTGGCGAGTGCGTAGGGACAAGCAAGCGAAGAGTGTCACTGCTGTAGTATAACGAACGGTTTTTCAAAGTTGCAGTTCAGATCCTATTGGCAGCTTAATCTGATTGCTCATAATAACGAACGACATAAATTACACGTTATTGAATGTAAGAATGGTTCATCATTCCTGTAGTAATGGAGATGTATTGTTGATAGCAATATATGGAAATTACTAATGTAAGAATAAAATAGTACTGTTGATAATCAGTGAATTTCTACCATGCATTAAGTAGATTATATAAAAATTGACTACTTATTATTCGACTTTATTATACAACAGGAGTAGGCTGTAAAAGGCAGGAATAATGATGGCAATGATTAATAGATTAATTTAAGGTTGATAGGCACCTTTGAGGATTGACTTGCGCTATGTGTAAGTTTAAATCAAGTCAAGGTTAAGGTCCAACAAACTTTACGATGCTTACTTTTGTGTTTTACGAGTAATGTTCGTTTATCGATTTACACATAAATTCTATTTCTTGAACTTCAGACAGGAAAGAATTCAGATATATTTTCACTGGGGGAAAGTGAAAGTCTTCCCCTCCTAGTCTAATGGCTAGCGCGAGTTGTTTCGAAGCATGTGGTCCAGGGTTCGATTTCCGGTGAGAAAGCACAAAGAAATTTATTTTACAATCCTTCTCTGTCATTATTCATCTGTCTTCTTTAGCCTAAAGAGTATAATCATGGAACGTTAAACTAAAAAAAAATAATTTAATTTTTTTGAGGAATGTGAGCCCTTCGGGTGAAAAAGAGGTAAAGAAGAAGTTTCCCCTGTATTTTAAATAGGATTAAGGGATTGGATAACTTCCCTTTCGGGATTGATATGTGAGATTTGATTACAGTCCACCTTTCTTTAAGCATCATTATTGAAATTGAGGCCTTTCGGTAGAGTTGGAATGAGAGTATTTGATAAAACATAAGCGCATGGGTTGTGTAAGCATAAGTATCATTGATTCAGCATATAATAAATTCATAACTTTTATATATGGGGACAGAAATTCCTCCTAGACTACCTTTGAATTTATCTCAGGTTCTAGCAGTCAGATGACAAAGAGATAATTTTACTAACCGCTTTTACACACGGTATAATTTTGAAACTTGGAAGCCTAGTGTTATCTTTGTGTCTGTGAGATATAACGCTAACACGTTACTTTATTGAACGTCTTTTTCATGACATTTGTCGACTGACGTAACAAGACTGAGTTTAGCTTGGAAGCACATCAGATGTAGGTCTTGTTTGAAAAAAAAAAAACTACCCTCATCCCCTTTCCTTTCAGCCTCTCTCTGAAACGCCCAATATTGTTATCCACATATGGAATTCAAAGACAAAAGCAGTCGTCTTTAACCAGTTGTGATCTTTTTTTTCAAGTTTAAACATAAACTGTGTTACATATGACTGCAAGCGATTGAGTAGCTCTTTTTAACAATACTGAACATATGCGTTAAATGGTTTATTCTAAACAGGACAAAAAGAACAGTGACAGACTAATTACACGTAAACCAGTTGGGTACACTGCTGTTTACAGTTTAGTTACAAAACCGGCCGCCTGCATTCGATCGCTGGTCTGGTAGTGCCAAGGACGTTCAATTGTATACAACAGCAAAAATAATATATTCTAAAATGTTACTGATATTTTGAAGTACTTTCGCATCTTTTACATAACATTTTCAGTGCTTCTTTTTCCACAGACTACCATATCAGTTGAGTTATTCAAGAAAAAAATGCATTCTGCGCATACCTTGAAAGTTAAAAATTCTGACTATATGGACGGTGATTTTGCTGCAGTAGTGCTAAGATCAAAAGGATAACTCAAATACCTTGATTGATCATTTTCCTTAATAATATCAGGTGAATCCAGAGTTGGTAGAAGATTTATTACGAACCGTTTGGCCAGCATTCTTCCGTCACTACATACATGACATAATCTGACAAAAAAAAATCCTTTGATAAAAGATACACCATTACCTGAACAGGGAATGACAACCAAATGTTTAATTTAATGTTTCATATTATGTCGTAAGATAGTCGGAAGAAGTCAACAATGGAACGAAAATAGAAAGAAAGCAGGAAAATGTGATTTTAGATTAACATCGTAGTTAATCTACTACATCTCTTAAACAACAGAAGTAACTACATCTTTTAAATCCAACCAATATCAGCTAGGCACGAATAGTAGCCGTGTTAGGTATGTGGAGTTTTCTAGAAAATAGGAGTTGAAATTGAAACTAAACGTAATGATGAAGATGTTGACGAATCATGATTTTGGTGAAACTGGGTCACCTTTTCTGGACCCATCGTTGTGTCTTATCTGGAAACCAAACCCAATGAATGCAATAATGTTAGGATGTTCTACTTTTTCTCATATCATTATATCCAATAACAATATCTAGCATTTTGCAATCATCATTGTCTTAAACTTATCATCACTTACCTTCCATTGTGCTTACCTAAGAATCGTTTAAGTGAAGCTTAAACTGGTGAAGTTTTCTTCTATTTTGTTGGCAAATAACACAATGTTTTGCACTTTCCTTCGATCCATTCTGACCCATAACGACAGTAAATTAATACAACATATTCCTACTGTAAATTAACAATACAACATAGTTTCTGTTAATTGTACTAAAAACAGACATCTACCCCTATCACTACAGAGTAAGTTACACTGCTTGATAACACTGTTTAGACCACTCACCGCTCAAAATTTCCTGTTAGATGAATGGCTCTAATACAGATGAAAATTAATATTTATAAAAGATTATTTGAAGATGATGTATTACAGAAAGGAGGGGGAAAATAAAGTTATACCGTATATAAATGCAGTATATATAGTAATCAATACGGTTTAAATAGCGCTAGCTTCTTTCCAGCGAAACAGTACAAACATTTCATTAGCTGTTCATTAGGACTGGGATTAGGAATTAGATTTCCGGGCTGTCGGCATCCATGGCCATATTAGCCCGTGACGTAAGAGGGATGACGTCTTCCAGCCATCACACAATCCAAGGAAAGGAAAGGAAGAAAGTTTGGGGGAAGAAAGAAAGCAGTCTGGAACCTGTATGTTGGGCACCATCCCGGTATTTGCCTGGTGTGAATAAGGAAAACCCAGGAAAACCTCACTCAGGATGGCTGACCTGAAAAAGCGTTTACACTTTTTCGACCGAATGTCTCTATCGGGAATAGAACCCAGGACCGCTCGCACCAAAGAAGAGAGCGTTCATTAGCTGTTCCATATATCTGTTTCTATTTTCCAAACAGGAAGCTAAAGTAATTGAACTGTTAATGCATTATAAATATACATCATCTTGATAAAACATAACAAAAATGTGCGAACGTATGTATTTTTATTTTAGCAAAGTAGGAGAAAGATCGTTAAAGTTAAGCTAAATTCATGACAATGACAACTATCATAAGATTCCATATGCCATGCTAGAACACTATACTAAAGCTAAACAGCGACATCTAAATATGAAGATTTTCCGAATGAATATGGGACAATTATTTTTATATAATAAATTGGAAGTAAAGAATTCAAAATCAGAAAACGAAAAACAACTGTAAAAAGAGGCACTTTACTTAAAAATTGCACACGAGAAATACTTACAAGTGTGGTACAAGTGTGGTACAATACTTAAAAGCCTCATCTTAACAGAATGCAAAGTATGAATATATTCAACTCTCTTATACTATATTTATTTTCCACACTTAACGGAAATTATTGTTGGCGAAATGACAATATTCTTTCAATTTTTTTATGAAAGCTTCTTTTCTACTAACAAATGTAGCGCAATTGCTGATGTTCTCCTGTGAATGCTGGTATACTATTTGTAATTAAACTTTCTAAAATTAAGCTTTCTGAACAAGACTTAGGTGTATGTGGTAAATAATTTTAATAAATAGGCAAGAGTGATAAAAAGTAATACCTACGTAATTAATATGTATGTAATTGTAATACGTACGCAATTTATTGTAACATCAATCAGACAATTAATAATATAATATTAGTTGTCTGATTGTATTGTAGTTAATTCTACAGATAAATTATATATTTTAAGTTTGATGTAGCTAACCAAGTATATAAAGAGGTAATCGGTAAACAACGAAAAAAAATATGGTGCTATTGAAGTCCGTTAAAACGAGCTGTATTGTATATTCCACGCGTATTGAAACTTACTGAGCAATCAGACTGAGCAAAAAAAGCTTTTGAGTATTTCTTAATATTAGTTTGCAAAATACTGAGAACTGAATGATACAGCTTTGAACTGGAAGCTGATCTTTCACTATTGTCTTACAAAGTAGACTATATAAAAAATACGGAGAACAATTGACTGATTTCAAGTTATCAAAAAATAATTAGATCATTAATGCAATATACTTCCTCTTAGATGTGTTTATCGACATTTTGTAAGAGATCTTACTGATAACATATTTTCATAAATCGAATAGAATATACCACGTGTATAATTAAAATAACTTCATGCGCAGGTAATTGACCAAAAGCGTTTTTCTCTCAATAAAAGTGAAAATACAAGCCTAACCACAATTACTGATGAAAGTCTGCGGAAAAGGTGTTTATGAATGAAAGATTAGTTTCCAATATATATATATATATCTCGCTTGTAAAATATTCTTCATACACAGTATCCCTCACCTATAAATATCCACTCAACAGGCGATACAGTCACAGTTGTCTCAACAACCAAAATACTACATACATTATCCTACAAGATGAAAGTATTGGTAAGTCAAATATCATGTTAGATACATTATTATTTCTCAAGTCATGAAAAATTCTTCATGTAATATAATGGTTGTTAGGTTCAAGATTTCGAAACATATTTTTGTACTGTGTACTACTGACGTGGATTACTAAGGATTAGGATTAGGATTAGGAATTAAATCTCTGGGTTTTCGGCAACTATGGCTATGTTAGCCCGTCACGTATGAGATGACACTACCCGAGAAAGTAGGGAGGAAGAAAAGATTGGGGAAGCTACTTTATATAAATATATATGTTTATATGAAACTTTGTTACATATTAAGAGAATGTGTGAAAAGAATTTTGGAAGAAATTTAATAAAATGATTTAAATGTATTTGGTCATGATTTGAGGTTGGTTTGATTGTTTACACCTAAAAGCAAGAATGTGGTATAACAAAACGTAGTACCAATGTCTCCTGTAACTAAGTGTAACGAAAACGTTAACAAGAATACAAATAAAATAAGAAAATGTCTAAGTGTAGTACCATTTTAGAAGTTAGGAAGGGAAGGATTTTAAAAGAATACATTAAATAAAGTGACTAGGAACAAGAATTCGTTGCTGACATATCTTGATCATACACACAAATATAGATACGAATAAGGTTTGAAACTATTTAATGTTTTTTTGCCTTACAAGACTTTTTCTTTTCTGAGTTTAAGGTTCCTTTTAAGTACTGAGACTTTTTGATTTAAGTTTAATGTCCCTTTCAGCAGAGAGGCCATGTCTGACGTGGACCTACAGCTTAACGTGGAATCCCAATTACATGAGCTCCCACTCGAGTCTTCCTCAGTACCGAAACTCTGTGACATATGGACTTACTACTTATTACATGAGATCCAAATCACACAAGCTCTTAGTGGTAATCTAACCCTGATCTCCCACATATAAAATGCGAACCCTAACTATTTAGCCACAAGAGAGTTTTAGAAGAGATTATTTAATTATAATCAAGTAGCGTGTGACCAGAAGGTCGAATATGTCCAATCGTGAATCAAATCCAAGTATAAATAAACCATACACAAAATACCATATCGTTCATTGATATATGTCACATGAGTCAGGCTCCTAGATTTCCAAACAAAAATCGGGACACCCATTAAAAATTGACAGTATAATCATAGTTATGCACTTGCGTCTTGTTACTTAAGTAATAGACCAACACTCACCAAAAGTAACAGAATCGATTACTCGTATTTGTTGAATACGAGTATTGATGACTACCTAGATACATAATAGAAGCGATATTTTTTTAAATATTGCACGAATCATATTAACTTACGGTTTGGAGAAAACCCGAAACATTTGGAATGTTGAACAATTTGGAGGAAGGAGTATGATGGAAATCCAGGACTGTTCAAACTAAACTGGGACGTCTGGGAGCCCTACAGATGACACATGTTAAAGAGTAAAGGGATGCCTCAACTGCACAAAACTATAAAAATGCAAGCGAAAGCGTCATTTCATGTCGTCCATTAGTTTAATTCATTATCATGTATTTAAAACGTTCTAAACACTCAAAATTTTGATTTTATGCAGATAAGCACATGATTCAATTTTAAAAATAAGAAAATAAAAATAAATTTTCTAAGTAGGTAAAAATACCAACTGGTTTGAATACACAACGAAACTGCAGTAGTGATTAGAAATACGTGTATGAGGAATTTAACAGACATTTTCATTATTACTATTATTTGATTCTTCCTCATATGTATATTTAGTTGATAAAATCTATTTTATCAGGGTTTCTTGGTCCTCCTTGCCCTGGTGGCTGTTACAGTTGCTGAAGAAGGTGCCAGAAATAAGCGCTTAATTGGTGGTTTCGGATATGGCCTTCACTACCCCATTGGAATTGGTTATTATGGACTAGGATATGGAGGTCTAGGATACGGAGGTTTCGGAGGATTTGGAGGTGGATTCTTCGGTTAATATGCTATTTCTTCAGGTGAGTGAAGATTTCTCAACTAGTTACTTTTCTTTAATTAAAAACAAAAAACGTTCATTGAAAACTAACACAGCAGAAAATGGCGATATAATTTCTATCTACTTGTTATTAAGAACTTATTGTTTTCGGTTCGTGTGGTCCCTGGTTCTGTTCCCGGTAGGGGTACAGTTGAACGACCAAAGTGGTTCGGATCCCAATATAATCACTGGATCCACGTCCCCTTTAGCCTAGCAGGCGGACGTTAAACTAAATCAAATAAAAAATCAAAAAAAGTTATTGTTTTCTTATCTAGTATTTTAAGGATCAATGTAGCTATGTGCTCGTACTTAGCTATGCAAATGACAGACTGTTTAAAAATATTAATAAAATTGAATGTGAAGAAAATTACGTATAGAGGTCTATCGATAACCCAAACTTCGATATTCCGGTCTATAGATAATATGAGCTCTTTTAAATTTTATTTGTTTACTAGCTTTATTTATTTAATTAGAAAAGTTCGCTGGGTTAAAATTTAAAAAAAAAAATAGCAAGATTTTACGTTAGTCACTTTTTCTAGTGCTGTTAAATCGATAGAAACAAAGTAAATATATTGAAAAATCAGAAAATAATAAATAATCTATGTAAGTAAAAACAACTAATATTACTATTGTGGGCTGAATTTGGATTTAAATGGCATCGGAAGTGTCACTGTTTATCTCAGCCACCCCGAAAACTATGGATTCAACACTAATATCGGTCATTTTCGATATTTTTTATATCTTCTCTTTCCCTCAAGTTGTGGGGCTGGATTTGGATTTAAAATGCATCGGAAGTGTCATTGTTCATCTCAGCGACCACGAAAACTATGGATTCAACACTACTATCGGTCATTTTCGATAATTTTTATATATTCTCCCTCACCCAAGTTGTGGGGCTGGATTTGGATTTAAAATGCATCAGAAGTGTCACTGTTCATCTCAGCGACCCCGAAAACTATGGATTCAACACTACTATCCGTCACTTTCGATAATTTTTATATATTCTCCCTCCCTCCAAGTTGTGGGGCTGGATTTGGATTTAAAATGCATCGGAAGTGCCACTGTTCATCTCAGCGACCCCAAAAACTATGGATTCGACACTAATAACGGTAATTTCGACCGTTTTTATATATGTCCTCACTCCCCCTCTCCTAAGTTTCAATCGTCGAAGTGAAATGATTAAAACCATCCCAGGCCCGAACCTCATCTATATCGAAAATTTGATCGAGACCAGTCGCGTGGTTCAAGAGTTATTAAGTCACAAACATAGTCACTTTTATTCTTATATACATATAGATTTCTGAAGAAACCAAATGTAGTTAGTACTATGCAGTTTATTTGACAAACTTGCTATTTCAAATATGGTACATTACACCTTTTTAAAAAAAAGTATTAAATTAAGTTAACCTAGTGTATTAAATGTCCTCATATTGAAGGCAGGGTATACGTTGTTACAAACAATATTTTATTTTCATTATGAAGCACAACTTCCTAATTTCTATTCAAAATGATGTACATTTCGTAAATATAAAAAATCCTTTAGTGTGAATTATATCGAATGTTCGCTGTATTTAACGTAACTTTTTAAAAATATTCTTTCTATCAAAAAATATGTTAAAGAAATATTTATAACTTAAGTAGACAAAGTCTCGGATTACACACGTTAAGCATTACAATATTCTAAGCTATTGAAGGTGTAGAGCACAAAGAACTACGATAAGTACATCCAAGGACGCCGATTTCTTGGGAAGGGTCATTCAGATGTGTGTTTGGTTGGACACACACACACACACACATATTATATATATATATATATATATATATATATATATATATATATATATATATATAGCAATAAAAATACTTATAAAAAGATATATTCAATAAAAATAGATGGAGGCCCATATGAGCATTGGAGGGCCCGGCCCCCCTTTTAAGATCACCGCAATTAAGCACATCTTAAGAGTACGTTTTAGAAATTGTATACATATTTGTAAAATGAATAAAAATTTTAAATGATGCAAAAGCTTTTATTTGCTATACTTCCAAGCAAAATTCATTTCAAACACCCAAATCTAGTTATTTTATTCCTAAGCTAAAGGTATAATTGAGCACTACCTTCCCAATCCAGATATTAGGTTATTCTTATCGTATTACTTTTAATTTATTGTAGTGTAGACCTTTGTCATTTATTTTATATACCTATAGCCTATGTTGAATGAGTATTTTCCATTATCTTTGAATCTTACGAACGATCTCCTGATATGGGTAAACTTTGATAACATAATAGACAACGATCTACAATTACCTTTTAATATTTAATATGATTTCATTTTTATTTTATTTTTTCAGATCTTCAACATTGTTGCGACTATTTCCAGAAATACTTGATTTGAAGATAACCAAAAATTATTTCTCGACCGATCAATTTCTATTCGTTTCTTTAAGAGGATCTTCATTTCTTAAAGCAAAAATCGAATAACAAAATTGACAAATACAATTTTTTTTTTTCAGTACGGATTCTACTACTTGCTGTGTAGTACTTTTGAAAAGAAATAAAGTTTTTTTTTTCTGATATTGTCATCTATTTCTCTGATCTTTTTTTTTAAATTTACAACATGGCTGACATATAACGAAAAAAAAATCCAAAGATAAGACACACACCAATCGACAGATCTCACTTAGCT
Source organism: Thermobia domestica (assembly GCF_964235325.1). Classification (NCBI taxonomy): domain Eukaryota; kingdom Metazoa; phylum Arthropoda; class Insecta; order Zygentoma; family Lepismatidae; genus Thermobia; species Thermobia domestica. The sequence continues at coordinate 123,207,397 of NC_137462.1, read as the reverse complement.
GAAGAAAACGATATGCATGTGTAAAACCTCATGCGTAGTTTTAGAGAAAATCGTAGAAAGTAGGAATTTGTTTGTAAACCTAAAAATTGATGCAGTTCGAAAATCATGGCACCAACTGAAGTGAAAACTAATATTGAAGTTTTCCCTCATTTAACTTTTCATTATGATACTAGTAAGATGACAGTAGCTTACATAGTATAGTTAGCGAGATAAAGCTCAAAATTAACTCATTAACTCTTAAACTTTAATTTCTGTTTTACTAAAATAATGTTTGAATCGATATAGAACATCGAACAGAACAAAATGACGTGTTTGAGGGTAAATTCTTGTGCACAGTTTTCGAGAAGATAAAACGAATCAAATATTTATGGTGTTAAAAAAAAATATGTCATTCATTTCCAATAATAATAAGCAGTAGTGTTTATTCCACCTGTAAAAGGTCGTTTATTTCTTTATGTAGGGGGAAGGTCGATAAAATGATCCCTCAAGGTAAAACGATTCTCCACTCCTACAGCAGAAATGTCTCCCTGTGTAGGGCTAGTGTAGTCGATAACGCTCTTGTCTTTGGTGCGAGTGGTCCAGGGTTCGATTTCTGATGGGTGCACTCAGTCGAAAAAAGCGTAAATGCTTTTCAAGGCCAGCCATCTTAAGTGGGGTTTCCTCATTCACACTAGGCAAATGCCAGGATAGTACCTAACATATAGGTCTCAGGCCGCTCCCTTCCCTTTACTCGGATAGTGTGATCGCCGACAATGTCACCCCTCACACACTGCCCTCACATTTGCCCCTCCCTGGAAATTGAAATACCCCTAACGTTATGCAATTTGAGGCACTTTCCAGACAAAATTGTCTATTTTCAGTTTTGCCCCATGGAAAATGTTGTTGCCCTCCCCTGGAAAAAATCCTGCCGGCGCCCAGGTCCATACCATTCGCTTTCCATGTGCGTTCTTGTTTTCTGAAAAGAAATTTACCTAAAACACCGAAAATAGTAATTTTAGTGATGTATCCAGGGACGGCGCCAAGGGATTCAGGGGGCAACTGGCCCCAGATCTTCCCTTGTCCTCCCTTTTGTCCCCACAAAGTTTTATTATTTTAATTATTATTGCACATATTGTATTAATATTGCGCATTTTTTATATGTTTTGAATGATTTACCCCCATTACAAGCTTGTCTTCCCCCAGGGCCATCGCTACTCTGAGAACCTAGCGGCGAACCTGTTTGTTTCTGGCAATTCGTGGATGGCCAGCATGCAGTTTTCATGCAATGCAGCCAGCATGCAATATAAAAAAATATTCATTCTTCTACTGTGGGAAATAAACCCGCTTTAAATTAGGCTCGTGGGAAGAATACTTCCCACCCTATAATCTATGGGAAATACATTGAATAAATGGAATCCACCAACATAATTATTCATATTCGCCTGGTGGAGATCTTATTTTAATAGGCATAACACAGCATCATATCTACAAAAAAAAAAGCCCGGAAAAGGGTTAAGTGACTTCAACAAAGCACTAAAAATGGAAAATAATAAAAGGTCTAAAAAGCAGAAAATAATAATAAAGCGCTTAAAACGAGAAAATAGTTCAGAAAATGGCAGAATTCACTCTGAACCTAAGAATTTCCCTTGCCTCTTCTCCGATAAAAGTACATTATTTTTAATAACTTATTTTTAAAACATATTTATATAATTTCGTTACAATAGACATGATATAGACGAAAATTGAGGCCTTGACCTATTGTTACCTATACAGATCAAGGTTTCGAAGATCACTATCCACAAGCACAATGTTGTGATATTTGTCCCATTTAGATATAAAAAGCCAATATAACAAAATTATCTATACACTATCATTCATTTTATTACCTAATTAACATTGAAAAATAACATTCAAAGAAAAAGATGTTTACACAATAGAGAGAGAGTAAACAAACTGTACCCAAGGAAGGAAGAAAACGATTATATCACTTTTACGTGTATTTTAAATTCATTCATGCGATGTATCTTTAAACATTCGTCACGCTCTACTTATTCTCAAGGGCAAACAGTTGAGAGAAATATCGTGAACATAGTATACAAGAGCATTTTCCAATCTTTTCTTTTCCAGTTTTTGACATACTATCTGTAGGATTACCAGATGTCTTGACGTGGGTCAGCTAGGACTTTAAAATGCCCCGGTTTTCATGTTTACGGATGAAGTTTGTGACTATTATTATTATTGTTGGAATCTAGTACCTACATTATTACAGAGTTGTAAAAATAAAAGGAATACCTCACAACAGCAGGAGGTAGGCAGATCTGTAGCAATGTGTCCGCCACCATAAAGTTTCAAAATCATCATCATCATTATAGGGCGGCCATTATTGGCAGGTCACTTGCCGCAACTGAGAAGCTTCCAACCACTGTCTTCAGGTAACCACCTCGTCTTCACGTACGATTTTTCTGTTTTGATTCCGTCCATCAATTGTAGCTTCCTTCATGTTCTCCCTCTCTTTCCTTCCATCATACCCTCTAACACGTCAATCATGATACAGTTTCTTCTTAGCCAAAGTCCCAATCAGTTTCTCTTCCTCTTTTCAATAAGAGCTAAAACTGTTCTTTTCTCCCTCGCCATTTCTAACACCTCTCATTCGTTTCCGTCTATCCAGCTAATTCTCTCCATTCTTCTCTACACTCACATTTCGAAAGCTTCCAATCGTTTTAAAAAAATCATTTTTGCGTTATGTCCATGTTTCTGACCCATACAGTACAATGCTCCACACGAAGCATTTTATGAGTATTTTTCTCAATTCTATATTCAAGGTCCCACAAAATAAGACTTTTCTCCCTCCTAAAGGTTTTTTTCGCCTTTCTTATCCTTCTTTCTATTTCACGTTCTCACTCCATATTATCACTAATAATACTACTCAGGTATCGAAAACTAGTCGCATGTCCAATTTTCTCCCCTCCCACTTCTATATTTGACACCAACCGCTTCGTTCCAATCACCATGGGTTTTGTCTTTCAAACATTTATTTTGATCCCACATTCTTCATATCCCTTCCTAATGTTTTCTAACATCTTATTGATCTTTTTTTTTTCAGATTCCGCAACAAGCACCGTGTCATCTGTAAATCGTATATAACTAATCATTTTTCTTCCTACTGAAATGCAGTCTTCATTTTGTAGGCTCTTTTTCACTATCTCTTCTAGACAGATATTAGATATTGTTGAGGAGAGATAGCATCAGTGTCGAATTCTTCTTCCAATTGTAGTCTCCTTTGTCATTTCTTTCCCTATTCTCACACTTATTTTGTAACTTACTTAATTTATACATATGCTGATAATAATAATAAATGTAAATTGGATATTTAACATAGGGCTGCTGTTTTAGCAGCTGTTGGGAAATATGTCCCTACAAATGGTAAAAACAAAATTCAACTAAAAATTTAAAAAAAATAACATTTATTATTCTTTCGCAACTGCAAATCTAATTTATTCTAACTATGTCCAGTTAGAATGCAGAAGATATGTTTCACGTTCGTCTTTGTATACATGAAAACTCTATTGCTGTTACCACTTAAAATAAAAACTAATTTCACTAATCGAAAATACACTGCAGAATTCTTACGAAATAACTGCAAAAATACGACGGAAAGTTCTGTATTGGTCACAGACTTCGCTTCTAAGTGGACACTGGATCAACTTCGCTTTCAAGTGGTACCTCATGCGCGTATTCGATTGGTCTTGTCCCTCTGTTCCCTGAACTCCTTCGTGGCTAAGCGGTTAGCGTACGTGCCTTTGGCGTAGTAGACGAATACGGGTTCGATTCCCGGCGGAAACTCATGTGATTCGGATCCCATGTTAATTAGTAGGTCCCGTCTTCTATAGTCTCGTTGCTGAAAGTGATGTTAAACTCAGAATCAACTCAATTCAATTCCATCTCTTCCCAGATCTTACGAAATTCCTCGTGGCAAGAAATTTCAGTCTAGTAAAGAAGTCATCTCCACAGTGATAGGTTATTTGCAATCCTGACTAGTCGACTTATTCTGATGGTGTCAAAGCATTGGAAGCCTGTTGGCAGAAGAATATTAATCTTCTAGTAGATTATGATGAAAAACAAAACTTCGATCACTTTGACATTGTGTTTCTATCTGACTTTTAGAACTTTCCAAACAACCCACATACATGAGGATCAGAGTTAAATGTTTCTATTTATTCCTAGGCTTAGCCTAATTTTGGGTAGGTCCTTTACCTGTATATGGAATTGCATTTTGTACAGCAGAATTAATTTGTTGCCAGCACTTGATGAAATGAGTGTTGTTACAACAAAAGTCACGGGTAACTTGCTAGAGGTCGAAGGTCACGATCCTGATTACGTACGTGTCACCCTTGTGAACCTGGTCTCCCCTCTCGGTACAAACGACTTCCATATATCAACAAAAAGTACTTCGTTTGTACCGCTTTGTACCGCAAATATTTTTGTTTGTACTGTACTACAGTATGAGAAATTAAGAAAACAAAGTGAGAGGCAGGTTCATGCAGCCCCTCCACAACGTCGTACGATCGATTTAATTACCTCATTTGAGAGACTATTGTTTGTAGCGGATTTCAGCGTGTTTTGTTTCGTTTGTACCGCCCTAGCTTATAAGAAATTAACAGAAAAAAATGAGGCCCCAGTTCAAACAGGCCCTCAAATCAGGTATTAGTACTCCGGGTACACACGTCTTTTGTATATCATATGAAAGGACTTGGTTAGTACCGGATTCAGGGGCGTCATTTAGGGAGGGCAGGAGGGGGCAATTGCCCCTCCCCCAAGAGTTTGAGGAATATATATACTTTAATCGAGTGTCTACTAACATACTAGTACAAAACGTGAAAGTCTTATGTCGGTGGTGTTCTTGCCCCCCCAAGTGAAATCTGAAATGACGCCCCTGACCGGATTGTATCACATGAACCATATTAGATTATGACAAATTAAGGAAACAAAATGGGGGCTGTGAACCTGTCCCCCACTTTGTTTTCTTAATTTCTCATACTGTAGTACAGTACAAACAAAAATATTTGCGGTACAAAGGGGTACAAACGAAGTACGTTTTATTGATATGTGAAAATCGTTTGTACCGAGTGGTGGGGGGCAGGTTCACAAGGGTCACATAGTCTCACATCGAAAGTTATGCAAATATGCTAATTTGTTTGGTTAAAGGTCTATGTTTCGAATAGGCGCATATCATATCACAATTTAACATTAAATTTGCATAAAGAAAATCACATTTCAACCTCTGACCCTGTAACCCGCTAATCCTTAATATTCGCGTTCTCTTCTTAGAGTCGCACAAAACTTCGGATCTTCGACTATAATCTTGCAAAGTTTTGCTTTCCTATGGCTTACCATTTCTATACAACACGAAAATGAAGTTTACACACGAAATATTCAAAAATCAGGTTGTCCTACATGGAAATGAAATTGCTTGCTTGAACCTCCTCCCTTTATGAAATTCTGCTTACGCCACTATTTACAGTTGTCTTCATGAAATGCATTCATTCGTGTTATGTTACTGGAACACTTTCTCTGAAAACAACCACGTAACTATAAACGCACGTATCTAAGGAAAAGAAGTCAATCCTAGTAATAATGATCAGTACATGTCACCTTTTAATACGTGAAGAATTGCACTGTCACTTTCACTGACGAAAGATACACTGGAATGACCTTACACATCATTCAAGTGCAACCCAAGTATGTACGCAGTACGCATAGTTCCAGTGAGCAAATATGGAAGTTGGTTATTAAATAAGTATGGATGGAAATTTCCATTCGAAGATAATCAACCCGATTCATGTGAATTCGAAAAATTATTACAGTAAGTTACAGTAGATAGTATTTTACGTAAGGAGAGGCTAAGGAGTGCTTTCTGTATTTGGGAATCCTTAAATAGTGTTTTAAACTAAAAGTCTTCCGCAAGGTAGACCAACTTTATTTAATTACAGCTACGATGATCCAAACAACGTATTATATATTTAGGCTATACATATAATCCTTGCTTGACTCAATCAAGGTCCGTCAGTACGTTTATTTTCTTAACTTGGTATTTTTTCATATTTTAGGACTTTATTAATTTAATATACTGACTATCGTGCGAATTGATGTTTTATTTACAACCACTCCAATGCTTCAGTGAAACAGAAATGCATTGAATTTCAGAAAGAAATGGAGTTGTGAATATTTGTGCAATTCAGTAGTTCAAAGTGAATATACTGTATACCAAGTTGAAACATGATTAATACCATACTGTAGAGTTAGTACTCAAATTTTCATTTATAAAATATGAACTGTAGACATCGAAAAATTACATCCGAAGAAAACTCACCTTATAATAAATAAAATATTCTTTCCTCATTTCTTTGAATTAAATGTTGAAATATAATGTATCACAATATAGTATTAGTAATGAAACAAGTGAGTTTAATTTCACAGTGGGAAACTACGGTAGACTTCAATACTCAACTTTGAAGTAGTTCATCTGTAACTATTGCTTCCAATAGATTGATAAGATCAAAGATATAATCTGTTCCTCGGACGCTGAATCCTTATTAAAAAGCCACTACTTGGTATGCTTTAACTGATTTTGTTCTATGGCGATAAAGGTTGAAAGCGAAAATCGTTAATTTGAACCAATTCCGGATTGAATAGATGGTTAATGGAGGAGATAGAACCTACTCTTGGGAAGCTGAATCGATTGCAAACAAGCTGCATCTCGACATCCCTTATCGTTTTTGCCTTACGGAAATCAGAGTGAAAGTATTATTAAATTTCAAGAAGTATTATTACCTTCTGATTTTGGTAGAATGTTGCAGATTGTAATGATACTGGATAATGAATCTTTCGCAGAAAACTGCATCTCGATATCTCTTCCCGTTCTTTCTGTGTGGAAATCAGTATTGAAACCGGAAGTAAGATTAAATTTGAACTACTTTTGGTTTTGGTAGAGTGTTCGGGATAGTTATGGTACGTTATATTAACACGCTGAGAAGTTAAAAAAAAAAACGCTTCTCGCTATCTGTAACCGTTTTCATTTTATGACGATGAAACTGGAAATGACTACTTTGAACCACTTTGGGTTTAAACAGGAAGTTAATGGAAGAGATGGAACCTATCTCTGGAACGCTGAATCAATTACAAGAAAACGCATCTCGATATCTCTTACCGTTTTTGCTTTTATATCTGTGAACAGACGGACGGACGGACAAAGCCATTCTGTAAGACTTGCGATACTTATGCATAGAATAGTTTGGAAGTCTAATAATTAACTTAGGAAGTATAAACATCCCTTACCCTAGTCACGGGAGATATTTCATATAATCTAGTGTAAAAAGAGCTCGAAGTAAATTACCAATTTTGCATTATTTTTTTTCTAGAGAGAAATGAAACATATCATATTGTAAGATGTTTATGAAATATGAAGAAAAGCATTACGATAGTTTTCAAGAATATCATTCGAAGAAATGACAATGAATTACTCTTATTGAATTTTCTTACAAATATGAATTATAATATATTATTGCCCTTCATTTAATTTTCCTTTAAAAATCAATTACAAGGAAGAAATTCAAGTGGCTGAGATCAGTACTGGAAAAATACAAGAGTAGAAGAAGACGTAAACAGAAGAATTAGCAGTGGTTGGACAAAGCGGAGCGGAGCGGTAGGAGTATTGTGTAAGCGTAGGGTACCAATACACCTTAAAGAAAAGATTTACAAAACATCAGTGAGACCTTTCATATTACACGGAACGGACGGAATATTCAATAACCGAGTGAGAGGAACACAAGTTGCATATTGTGGAGACGATGATACTATGGTGGATGTGTGGAATGGCACAGAAGAACAGAATTAGGAATGAAGTGATGCAAAGAACAGTAAAGGTGACACCAGTAGCAGAAAAACTACAAGAAAGTAGACTTTGATGGTTTGAACACGTAAGAATACCTAGTTCACCGAATGGATATTATATTTATGGAACTGAATGGGAACCAAGTGCGAGGCCGACCAAAGAAGTGAGCGGGATTGTATAAAGAATAATAGGGTACAGTGTGACCTCGCAGTGGATATGGACAAGATAGAAGCAGGTAGAGAACCGAAAACCGATCCTAGTTAATCGAAAAAAAATTAGAGTAATAATAATTACAAGGATAGTACATATATATCGTACGTGATCGATGAGATTCATCGTCCAAACTTGTCGAAAATTGGCATGCCAGATGATGATGATGATATGGTGCGCTGAGTTTTGGTCTTAAAGCTATTCGCCATGAAATTTAGTTTTGGACTTAGTATAAGGATATTATACATACATATAGTGATTCATGAGGAAATGGAAATACTTTGGGCGCTAATAGTATGGGTGATTCTAAGCAAAAAAAGTCCCCATTAACGTAGGTCCAATTCTCAAAGGTTTGCGAGATACAGGTTATTAACCATCTTGGACCCTTCCTACAAAAAAGTATTTTCACTCGGCATGTAATTGCCGTTATGTGTAATGTTATAGCGCGTTGAAAGGTAATGGAGTGATCCTTTAAATGGAGTATAATATGATATTCTAATGCAAATAATAGGGAAATTATAAAGGGAAATTGCCAATATTGTTTTGTAAAATTTTCCCATTTCTCGAATAATTTGTGACAATTGGATGGCAATACTGTCGCCGAGGCAGACAAGAAAAATAGCACAGCGTAACCCGTTGTATACCAAACACCTTGAAATATTCATCTGTTAATAGTAATATGCATAATAGTTATGATGTTCGTTTAAAAAAAAAATCCGGTGGAAGAGCGATATAAACATCAAAGATTACTAAAATCACAATAAGAGAGTTACTTGTGTTTAAAAGCGCCTCCACTCCTGAAATGTGTCTGAATTCAATGAAGGTCACTATCACTCTTCCATATAAGCTATCAGATGATTGATAAATGTAAAGAAAAATGGTGAAATGGGAATAAGTGGGAATATAATATATATATATATATTAAACACACAACAGAAAGCTTACATGAACTGAGATTGAACAGGTGATTCTAGCAACAGAGATGAGTGTTCCAACATTGAGTAATCGGTTTGTTTCATTCATAAATATACATTAACATGAGCAGCGGTAGGAATGTATTTACGTATTATAAAGCTGTATACAATATAATGACTCCCTCTCATTTAGAAGTTTTAGCAAGCAACTCATAAACGGAAGAAAGTATACACGATGTCCGAACTTTATTGTCAGTATAAAGGAAAGAAAGTTGTCTTCCTTTCTTTTAACATTGTGCAACATAAAAAGCTTTTAGAATGTTCTCTCTAATCTACATGTCATTGCTTAGTTCACAAGTTGTGACTCTTTAAGAGAAGAAAAATCTTCTCTTAGATTATGTCACAAATGCTAACATATGATCTCTTTATTTTAACAAATGATTTCAGACTAAAATAAACTTTTTTTCAATCGGGGAAGGGTTTTAATTGGCAAGATTCAACTGAGAGATGTATGGTCAGCGAATCGATTACAAACACTAGTCTTTCTGGTTAAATTGACTACAGTCCACCGCTTCTTGATTCAAGTATATTTTCTATTGTATTACGATCCTGGACCAACATAAAATGTTATAAATTCTCATCCGAAATCTAGTCGAGGCTATACGAACCAACACAGAAAAAGAAAAATATCTCGTATATGTGCTAGCTATTTGGCTACATGGTAGGCTATTTACTATTTATTTCATCTAGCTTTTGAAATATTAAAACTTTTCGTTTACTTTTCATTTTAATGGAAAAGTTTAATTTCTTTTACAAAAGCTACCAAATTTATATTTTTTAAAAATTATTTTCATTCCATTAGAAATAGACGGACAGGTGAAGCTTTTTATATGGCCAATGGTTTCGAAATAAAGAGACTTCTCAATACAATTACTCATTAATTAATTAATTAATTAAGTAATTAATTGAAGATCCTTTTTACTATCAGTGCTATACGAGACATGATCTGCTGCTGAACGTGGGATCGGAACCGCTACTTGGGTTTCCATCCGAGGCCATATTCTCTTCATACTGAAACCAAGATCATGTTCATACAAAATAAGCGTGTTACCTACTTTGTCATGATGGGACACGTTAGGAAGTTAAGAGGAGCGCTAATTGTCTTTAGCTCTACCTCCTCAGGATTAGGACATTTAAGTAGATTATATTCCAAATTTCAAAGCTCAAATCGCTTTGGTTCCCTTTTTGTACAGGTCTGAAGTATAGATGTTATAACGAAATACTTTAGTTTGTATAATATTTACCTGTACCGTGGGCAAAAAGTGCTCATAAATATGTAATATACTTAGTAGAATGTTCATTTTAAATTAACAAAAAAAAAGAAGAATGTTTTTGATATATGTAAGAGATTATTATGGGATAGTTGTGGCTATGTACATGTTATGTGTTGACTTAGTCAAGTGAATTTATGTATTTCACGGTTTTAAAAAGGAATATTTAAGACATATCCAGCAATAAAGGTGAGGCTAATGATCTTTGAATATCTGAGTTGATTCTTGCATAAAGAAAAGTTATTATCGCTTCGTAACTTATATTTTACCAGACGGACCAGGTTGACGACGCTTTTCTATAGAGTCGTTATAAAAATTTGGTTTACCAAACCCGGGATCTTTTGAAAATTCAGTTCCCGAAGAAGGAAAGTAGGGCTGAATTTACTTGGATATTACCATTTATGAATACGAACTTAACCGTATTACGAAGCGGTAAGGTCATCAAAAGAAAAATGGATAGTGAAATAGTGCAACAGGAATCTAATACCAGTAATCCAGGTGAAATTAGTGCAACACCAAGTTTGTCATCTGAGGATCGACTTTTGTTAGCTGTGCAGCGACAAATTATGCAAATGACGACTGAGATAAAACAAACCATGGAACAGAAGCTCAATGAATCTAACAAGACCATGGAACAGAAGTTCTATGAAGCTAACCAGACCATGGAACAGAAGATAGAACAGAAGTTCTATGAAGCTAACCAGACCATGGAACAGAAGATAGAACTGAAGTTCTATGAAGCTAACCAGACCATGGAAAAGAAGATAGAATTGAAATTTAATGAAGCTAGCAAGCAGTATGAAGAATTAAGTAAACGAATAGAACGGATAGAACTGAAATCAGACGATACGAAACAAACAATCGTCCAGGTGATGAACGACATATCCTCGCAGTTTGAAGAGAAGTTAAAAAGGTTAGCCGATGAGTGTCAAGAAAAGCACGATCATCAAAATCATGAAATCTGTGCTGTAAAAAAGGATTTAACGTTAATAGAATCTTCCGTTAAACATCAAAAGATCCAGTTGGCTACTATGCAGGAAGAAATTAAAACGTTACAGGCTAGAGACAGCATTTATCGCAATAATCTGGGCAGTGATCGCTTCGAGTTTCCCCAATCACCGGATATAAATACGCCTTCGCCGGAATCTGAGGAGGATATTATATTAGAGGAAAATTGTCCGAAGATCACTGATGAACGAAATATAAATGGTATAATGACACAACACGCTACGGACCGGAACAATCACACCACAAGAACAAGGAGTGAGAAAAGAAAGGTAAAGCTAAGTGTCAAGATGAGCGAAATCAAAGCCATGAGTAAATTTAGTGGTAAGTGCAATGAAAATGCTAGTTCTTTCTTAGAGAAATTCCAAGACGAATGTAATATAATGTCTATCGACCGATCACAATACATGAAATTAATACCCCATGTATTACTCCCACCTTGTTCCTTATGGTTTAAGGCAATACGTGATCACATTAGTACATATGAGGAATTTAAAGCGGCATTGATCGCGAATTACGAAAATGACTTTTTGCTGGCAAACAGAGATGCCACTCTTAGAAATCAACATTTCAATCCTCGATTGCACAAATCTATTGTAGAGTTTGTTATAAATGTCTATAACGAATTAAAGGTTGTTAATCCCTTGCAATCGGAATCAAGAATAATTGCATCGATTCGCAATTTGCTTCCATTTAAATTACAGCAGATCTTATTTTCCACACAGTGTATGAGTTTCAGTCATTTATTAATGCTTGTACAATGCTACGAAACTCAATACCATGCTATGAATCTAACACAATCAGGAATGGGTAAAAATAAGAATAATTCAGATCATTTGGTCCCTGTTCGGAATTTGAATATCCGAAGTGTGAATAATAATGAACCGAACCTAAGACGAGTATACTCTAGCAATCAAAATGAACAAAATAGACAAGGCTATGTAAGGAATCCGCCTAACCTAATCAACCGAAGTAGACACAAAAATAATAGAAATACATGTCGAAATCCTAGAGATGCTATCAATCCTATGTATAGACATAATCATTGTTCACGAGATGGTACTTCGTATCCAAATTCAAATCACGATGAAAGACATGTACAACCTAATGTGGAACCTAACCACGATTGTGCGGTACAATGCACTTTATTAGATTCATATGCCAGTGCGAATGTAACATGATTACCGTTAACGAAATTAGGTTAAACCCATGTTGGTTATAGATTCTTGTGAATTTTCGTTTTAAAGTTTGTGTTAATATTAATAATGAAAACGACGGTTATAAATATTTGAAATGCATCTAGTTAAAGAGTTAGTAGCACCCAACATTCTTGATCAAATAAATAAGAATGAAAAATAACAATAATAATGAAAAATGTGTTTATTTAATAACAAAAAGGTGTCTTTTGTTTCTGTAAAATAAATTTATTTACTTCCATTTGATTATTCAAACGTAGGTTTTGTTTAATTTTTATTCTTTCTTATTAATGTGAAGAATCATAATTCAATTTATAATTAGTTAAAGGCAAAAAAATTACTTTATATCAGATTGATTTGTGTTTAATTGTCAAAGATTATGTTAAGAATAAGATCCATTCTATAAAATCCATTATTCAATAACTACCTTGAATGAAATTCTTCTTTATTTATGACATCTTAGTGCTACTATGTATACATTACAATTGCAACATCTAACTTATTTGTTATACAATGCGCCCGAAAAGAACAAATATTATTTGTCACATCATCGTTTGTAATAATGATCGAAACTAGTAATCTTGATAATTTGTGTTTCACCCTCGTTAATTATATTCCTAAGCGACGATGTTTTTTTTAATGATAAAGAATAAATAATAATGTAATAAAAGAGAAATATTAATGAAATCAAAGATTTATTGTAAATGTATTTATGTGAATGATAATAACTAATATTTTATATATATATATGAGGGTTAACCAAAAAAAAAATAATGAAGATATATACGAGGTGTGATCAAAATATAAAGAACATATGTAATGTACGAACATTAATCTAATCAGACCAGTGGTTCTTGAATATAAAAGCCAAGCCTACTCATGACTTTTATATTCAGTCCCTTTGGCGGGCGACATTTTCTATAACGAAATACTTTAGTTTGTATAATATTTACCTGTACCGTGGGCAAAAAGTGCTCATAAATATGTAATATACTTAGTAGAATGTTCATTTTAAATTAACAAAAAAAAGAAGAATGTTTTTGATATATGTAAGAGATTATTATGGGATAGTTGTGGCTATGTACATGTTATGTGTTGACTTAGTCAAGTGAATTTATGTATTTCACGGTTTTAAAAAGGAATATTTAAGACATATCCAGCAATAAAGGTGAGGCTAATGATCTTTGAATATCTGAGTTGATTCTTGCATAAAGAAAAGTTATTATCGCTTCGTAACTTATATTTTACCAGACGGACCAGGTTGACGACGCTTTTCTATAGAGTCGTTATAATGTAAGCCAGTAAGAATTTCATGCAAAAAGAGTGCTCTGATGAAGTTCATCTTCGTACCGCGAAAGTCTGCAAATATATATATTTTTTTTCAATAGTAGTAGCAACACGCTAGGGGATAGTGCTCCGTCATTTGCATTGGTGAAGAGATGAGTGTATCATGTTAGGGCATAATATTTCAGCACCAAAGATAATAACGTTCAGGCAGGACTGTGGAGATTACTTCCTTTTGAGAATGTGAACGCTGTGCATGACATGGTACTTGAAAACTAGAGGACTTAAGCTAAGAGGCCAAAAATGTCAGAAGAGCAGGAGGACTACATACTTATCAACATACTGACCATTAGAAAGATTTTGGTAAAATGGATTCATAAATGTCTCAAATCAGACCAGAAGCGTAAACCTGTGACAGCTTCCATGGACATTCACAATAACATTTTGAGTGTAAAAGAAATCAAGTTTTGGAGAAACTACTCACAGTGGAGACCTGGCAGCGGTGTAACTTGATTTATAGGCGCTCGGGGTAGAATGCAATTTTGTCGTTCCCAAAGGTCGTAAGTTCCAGACCACACCCCACGCCATTCACAATCCTAATATAACATGCTAAATTAGTTATCAGTTAACATAAAAGTCGGCGACTACAGCTAATTAAATGTATTTATTTATTTTAGGTATACCAAATTACATTTACACTGTACTTACAAACGTAAAGTTTATGGGAATTAAATAAACGCGCTTTCGGAGCTGCAAACTCCAAATCGGAGGAATCCGCTTTCGAACGAAGTTCTCCAAAAATTGTTCACGTCATTTTGTTCACATTTCATAAATAAACACATTTAATTAACAACCTTATAATGTGATGTAAATCGTTTCTTGTGAAAATAGCCACAAGGAGTAGTTTACTGGTGGCTGTATTTTAATTAATTTATTTATTTTAGATAATTTCCTCCAAAAATTGATCAGACAGTCTTGTTAATATATTAAAGCGTATTTCTATAATAACTCTACAATATGGCATATTTCAAATGACAAATCCACTAGGAGTAATTTAGTCTTAGAGTTGATTTACTTTCGAAGTTTTCCAAAAACAGTCAATTATAATTTTCTTCATATTTCATAAATAATTGTCTCAGTAGTAACTGCAGCATAACTTGATCTAATTTAATACGTTTATGGGAGCGAAAACGTTTAGTGTGGAGTGGCACGTTCCTTTCATCTTGATAATGTTGTAGAAAAAGACAGGTTATCATCTTAAGTTCTAATCACGTCATAAATTACTTTAGTGCCATGTATGTAAATACTAATTTAATTCAGTCAAAAAAAAATGCATGTGCTGCACAATATGAAAGTCAGAAATTGCAACATATAACACTCGTATTACTTTCAAACTCACAATGAAGGTATTCGTGTCAATTCAGATTCAGCAATAAAATAGAAATGGTCCTTACATTTCGCTTTTTCAATTAGATACAATCATTTACTCCTCCCTCAAAATATAGTATATTCATATTATATTTTTATTTTATGCTGGAAGGTGTAGCCTTAAAATGGATTAAGTTGAAGGTGACGCTTACGTTTTTGAAGCGTTTTTAAGATTGTCCTGTGTCACGGACGTGCATTGCTTGCGGGATGTGCTCTTTATGGAGAGCTTTTCAACACACACGCGACGAAAAGAATATGATTCGCTATTCACAAGGGGAAAGTGCAATAGAAGTGAGTGATTTGATTGTCAGGTCGGCAAAAGTAGATGGAGCAGAATGGGAAGAAAAGGAAAAGGGAAGGGGGAGAAGCGGAAATAAAGAAGCAAAGAGACAGATAGGATCATACACGTCGTAACTTTATATCCTCCTCTTTCGAAAGTGATATATAAAACAGATCATCACATATCTTCGCACACTAGTACGCCTGTAAGCGTAGTTACCTTTACTTAATATTCATCACTACCCACAACAACCATGAGGACCCTGGTGAGTTAAAGATATCAACTCTTCAAACGTTTATAATCTTGAGATAGCATACTATATTGTCGTGCGTTACCACTCGTATGTGTTCACCGTGTTGTGTATAATATCCACTTTTGATAAGTATAGTAGTTTCAATACGAAATTTTACTTAAAACACTCCAATGGCGTACCACAAGAACCGGTGTAATTAGCGATCAACCATCCTATTAGTGTTACAAGTGAGGAATTCATTTACAATGAGATAACACAGGAAAATAAGCTTCCTTTTTCTCAAACGTGTTTGCTTTTGGTGTGATTCAAGAGTGTAGCCATGGGGGGCCCATCGGGGCCAGCCCCCTCTCAAATGATATCCTGGAGCCCCCAAATGACCAGCTTTTAAAACATCATCGTAAGATTACCTCGCTTCAGTCATTTAAAAGTAACAAAGTTTACATATAATTAAAAATTTACGGTAAATTATTTGTCGATCCTTACTGATCGAAAAATAGTATGGTATCTCTTCCGTGAAAGGAATGACCAAATGTGCTCGTACAGCTTGTTACCACATCTGCCACAATCGATTAATCTAGTGCTCCTGTGCGGATCGTCCAATATGAAGTATGAAAATATTTTATATAGGCCTATTGTAAAATAATTGACAGTCTATGCCAATACGAGAATTTGTATCGTGCACGAAAACGTGACCACTGAAGTTACTTTTAAAACAAAGATTATCAAATTCCTTTGATATGAAAAAAACTAATATTTATGGAGAAAAACCAAAAAAGCTAAAAAAGTGTTTACCGGATAGAAAACAAAATTTTCCGGTTTTTTCAGGCCTCAAAATTACTAGTTGTAACATAATATTTTTTTTTGGCTTTGTACATTGTAGAAGCCCCCCCTACAAAAATGACGGGACCCTCCTAGATAAATCTGCTGGCTGTGATTATTGGTGTGATTAGTGAACGAAAATAGTTTGTATAAAAAATTTTAGGTGTGGGTGGTATTTTCTTCAGAGACATTTTTATTTTACTGAGTTTCATAACCAATAGTTACTAATATCACCACTAATGCTATAATGGCATAATATTTATGAAACTTTTATACGTTCTTGAAAATATATTTTTGTGTTTGTTTATAATAATTTACAAAACAGCAACTGGATTTCAATGGCAGAGTATAGGGAGATCTTGAAAGTCCAGGCCTCTCCACCAGAAACTTGGCATTTTATTTTACAAAGGAGCCACATTGCTATAAATTAAATGCTTGGGAAACGTAATAAAATCAACGTAACTCTGACATCAAACACTCAGAGCTGCTAGGATTTCAAAATTTTATTCCCTAAGACTATAGGTGTGTACAGGGCTCCGAACTCATGAAAGGCGAATTCCATATAGATGAAAAAATAGAAAAGTAACAAAATGATATTTTTTTGTCATAATTGCGGAAAGCTTAATAAAAGGGGCAAGTGGAAGGAAGCTAATGATTGATCTCGACCTAGAACTTATTTAAAGTTGAAAACGTCTAGCCCTTCGCACTGGTCTAGTGGATAGTGCGCGCCTTTGGTGCACATTATTCCCGGTTCGATTCCCGATACGAGAGCATTAAGAGGATTACGGTGGCTTGATTTCACCTTGAACTCTGGGCTCACATCTCATATAGTCTCGGTGCTAAAAAGGGAAGATAAATTTAGAAAAGTTTAAAAAAGTGTGTGAAATAAAATTATCATTGTATAAAGTATCTTGAAGTCTTAGAAGATACTTAACTAATTGTAAGTCAATTAATAATCGTTATCGAATGTAGTACTGGTTTAATCAGTAATCTTCGAGAAATGTGTATTCTGCTAGAATATCATGACATATTACAGTAAAATTACAACCGAGTTAATTTGCAAAATGGAATTTATGAACATTTGTTCATTACCTTAACTAAAATTACTAGTATTATATCTGAACTTCTGTAACTTGTCATTAATTTCACTGCTTAAACTAGTATCCTTTAGATCCAATGATTTATATAGTTTGTAGATAACTAAGACTTTAGAAAACTGAAGTACGTGATCACTCTTAAGATTCTTAGGAAGTTTTGTTTCAAATCTTTCAAACGATAATATTACAGTAAACCCTGCATAAATGATTTCGCTTCTTTATGCAGAGCTTCTCGTGGCTAAGCGGTTAGTGTACGCGCCTTTGACGTGGGAGACCCGGTCTCGATTCCCGGCGGGAGCTCATGTGATTAGGATTCCACGTTATGCTGTAGGTCCACGTCTCATATAACCTCGCTGCTCAACAGGACGATAAACCCAAAATGAAATCAAAATCGCTTTTTTGTGCCAAATATTTAGAAATAAATGGCTAAATAAATGAAGAATAAATAAAATAAATGAAAAAAAAAATGAATTTTAATCTCAAACGATAGACCTATTTCAAGACAAATTTAAACACGGGGAAAGAATGTATAACCATATTTCCAATTCTGTTTAACATTAATTCGCTTTGTATAATTTATTGTAAATAAAGTAAAAAGCTTACTCTTAACTGGCAAAAGTCATTGTCCACTCCACACTTACACTATATTTCAGCGTACATGTTGTATTCTAAAATGGGTTGCGAAGAGATTTCTAGTGGTATCTCGAAAGTCTGAATAAACCCATGACTCATAAATATGTAAGTATGAATTACAAACTTCAGTCTCATTTAGAAGCTTATTTTAAACTCCCATTTAAAAGCGAAAATGTTCAGATTCTTCCCGAACCCTTTCGAAAGTATCGTGTTTTGGAAGATCACTATATGTTAAAGCTTTACGTTTAGAAAGGAAGATGCCCACTGTGGCTAAGTGGTAGAATGCTCACTTCTGTTGTATGGGGTCTTTCGTTTGATCCCAGCTCACACAAGTGAACTTTGTAATGGATAAACACTATGTATATGGGTTTTCTCGGGGTTTCCTCGGTACCTCGCACTTTCTTCGTTCCACTCTTTCATTAATTCTCATCATCACCGCCTCCTTCGGCCTCGGTGCATAATCGTGGAACGTTAAATTAGAAGTTTCATTTCATTTAAAAATGAAATAAGTATTAATAAGTCCATGCCTCTAGGTACACGAAAATCAATGAACAAACACACAGTAGCAACGTAAAACTCAAACCGTTTTTTGTACCAATAGAAACAACTGAAGAAACTCGATTAAATTATTGTGTATCAAGTCGAAGAATGTCCAAAGTATGAATTACAAGCGCGTTTTAACAATCTGAGAAAAGTAGAAACACAATAAGCAAAAGAAGGGAGAGAATGACGTAGAAGAGCAAGTGTTGGCAAAACGTGCACGCAGTCATGAATCCCTTTCTTTCTTGTGAACAACTAGATATCATATAGTTAAAATCGACATAGCGTTTATAATTGCTTATTGTATTTTTTGTGTTGCATTGCGCAGCATCAGACCTATGTTCAATTTTCTTTCATGGTAATGTTAGCTTCGAAGATGATAACGCGCCCAACCATTGAACACGTTTTGTGTAGGAATGAGTAGAGGTACTCAGTTCAGATATCCAATATCTTTCCTCAAACTGCTCCTATCTCAACCTCATTGAACACCTGTAGGAAGCCTTAAAACGGCCACACCCTGTCTCTCGGGGGACCTACATTGAAGCTATCATTACGTGAAGTTTGAGGGTAACGACAGCGGCCTACACCATACGTTCCATTACAACGCTGCAACGTCGAATTGCTGCTTCACTAAAAGCGAAAGGATGATCTTATACCTTATTAGGTGGCTATAGTCAGTGATCAGTGCTGAGGTTTATATAACTGTGTTGGTAACATTGACTTACATAATCAATAGCAAAGAATAGGGATTTGCTGTTAATAGATCCTCTATGGTATTGAATTTATTAGCTACTGAAAAGTGATTTTTGTAGATTCCTCGATAGAATAACATGGTAAATTCAAGACAAGCAACACGAAGCATTACCAATATTTGGTTTATAACGCAATCTCCAGAAGTTAAATGTATCGTTATTTGAATACACAGATCTTGTATTTCTCAGAGAGTGGGAATTAGGAGTTGTAGTCACTCTGAAAACTACTAATAATGGATGTATATGACACAATGATGTACGCAGACTTTTATCAAGGGGGTTCAAACACTCAATTTCATATCCTTTCAGAACAGTGTGATTTGTGTATATACAATAGTGCACAAAACTTAAAGACAAGATAGATAAAGTAATATAATATTCCAAAGTCTATGGAAATAAATGAAAGCCTGGCAGGGTATTGCCAGAAGTCTCCCACATGTGAACAGAGAGTAAGACATTGCACAAAATGACGTCAGCGAGACCACAGTACCGAATGGGTCTGCTCCCCAACATGAAACAGTTGAATGAAAGGAACGAGATGGTGTGTGTCAGTCAGAGAGCTGTTAAGGTGCATTCTGGTAGTGTTACTCACATCATCATGGATCGGAGACAACATTGGATTTTCACACGGGAAAAAATCACCAGGAAACTAGAAGAAGGACGAAGTTTGATGATTGTGGCCCAGGAGTTTGGCATTGCCCACAGAATTGTATCATGTGCATGGGAAGTGTTCCCGACCACAGACAATGCTGTGGGCATGGGCGGCGATTAGGGGGGGCAAAGGGGGGCAGTTGCCCCCGCACTTTTTTGAAGTAACCAATTAATGTATATAGTTTCATTTGGAAATGTAACGATTTTGTATGTGTTACTGATTAATAGGAAAAAATGCTGCCATATAATATTTGCTGTTGCGTGAATACGTATTGGTTGTCTTCCCGTGGAGTAAAGAGAGCTACATTAATTGCGTTTTAATCGCCACAGAAAATAACCCCAAAAAATAACCTATTGGAGCACAATTTCAGCATACTTTCATTTCTTCTTACAAGGGCTCGATATGTTAGTGAGCCGCTTTGAAGCTAATCGAAAGAACATTATGCAAAAAAGTAGGGCCTATTTCACAAGTTATTCTTTAATTACACAAAAATTGACAGTTCCTAAAATGTCTTTTCTTCTTTCTAAAGTAAGGAATATCGATTAAAAAGAGCGTGATAAGAAACAACTTCTACCTTTTCCATTGTTTTGTAGTGTAATATACGAGTGAAGTGTTGTGTTTAAGGATGTACGAGTGTATATACAATAAAATTTAGTAAATTGAACATAATTCTAGGTTTTAAGTTTATTTTGTATAACTGAAGTGTGGATTGATTCTAAGTACTGTTGTGTTTTGATGTGTTCCAAGAAAGTGAAAACTGCACCTAATGGCAACGAACATATTTCAAGAAGTTGCAAAAGCAAATGTCGTAGCATATGCTTGTAATATTTACTGCCTTTCATTTTCTAAGAGTAATAACATACATTTAATAGCATGTGTGGAATTAAATATTAAGTTTTTCATTAATCCTCAGTTTCAATATAACTTTTGCAAAACAAGCATCATTATTCATTACTATGATTAATATTATCCTTTCTATTTATTTGTTTTGCAAATTTATTAAATAATCTGATCACACAATTTTCCAGACAGAATTTTAAGATGTTCATGAACAAGGAATCAAATCTCTTCTTACACTTTCGTTGTTTAAGAGTACAAAGGGCTAGTATCTACTTGCGTTGTTCTTCTCAATTTACTTAATAAACTATTATATACGATATACGGTATTTTAACTGAAAATATAGTATCCTATTAGTTATACAACCTTTCGTCAAACAAAATGTTAGAAACAACCAGGAAAACTAACATTTATATACAAATATTCAGATCATGTCTTGCCCCCTCACTTTTAACGTCCAACCGCCTCCACTGGCTGTGGGAAGATTTGGTGGTCGATCAGGGTCAACTACAACAGCGGACGACCTCTACATTGTGCAAAGGCAAGAAGATTCCAACGTCAAACAGTGGGTGCAATTGCAAATGCATTAAACAGGAATAAAAAGCGCCCAATCTCACGCTTACAGTGGCATGTCGACTGCATGCGGATGGTCTCTTTGCCCGACACCTATAACGTTGTGTTCCATTGACATCCGTCCATCAGTAGCACTGTTTGCCGTTGTGGCAAAAGCATGAGGACTGGACTGAGAAGTGGGATCGCGTTCTCTTCTCCGATAAGAGGAGATTAAGTAATGAGTAATGATTCTAGACGTATACTTACTTTGGAACGTGCAATGAACCCAGGAACATTGTCGAACATGATCAGTTTGGTACTAGGGTGTTCTTGCGTGGGGAGTATAACGTTGCATGTACACTCATGTCCAAAATTATTGTCGCATATCTATAATTGTCTTCTTCTAAGAAAATAATTTGATAATGATTTTGCAGAGTACTTTTAATACTGATACTATGTGTATAATTGGGAAATGTATATTTGTGATAAATTTCATAGGAAAAGAATTATAAATACGAAAATTAGAACGAATAAAACAAAATGTTGCTAAATGGACAAGAAAGTTTTATTTTCGTTTTATTGTTCTTATTTACTGCTCTTTTCACATGAAATTTTCCACATACATGTCTTTGCCAATTATACACATACTAACATTGTAAGAAATACCGGGCGAATTCGTTACCAAATTATATCCCTACAACAACATATTTCTAGACATGCGAAAATAATTTTGGACATGAGTGTACATAACGACGTCCAAATTTAGAACGCGAGATACTTACCGGAACACGCTATTGTGACACTGTACCTCTCCTCCACGTGCATCTTTCCTGAGGTGAAGTCAGCCCCGACTTCATCTCTATGGATGATAACGCACGACCGCATCGAACAGTACAGGTAACTTAGGTCTCAGAATATTCGACGAATGGACTGACCTGTCTGATCTCCTGACTTGGTTACAAATAAGCATGTGGGGGTGCTATTGGGAAACGTCTTACACCACGTCTAGATGCACTAAGGACCATCGAGTAGTTGTCAACAGCGCTGATGGAGGAATGAAACTGTATACCACAACTCTTATCAACTTGTTGAAAATATTAGTGCAGATTGTAGAGCATATATCGCTGTCCGTGGTGATTACACACATTTCTAAGGATGATTTCTCTATTTCTGTAATGTTAGGAGGCAACGTTAGTCGCACTGTAAGATATTGCCTCTGTATAAAAGTACCATTTTTGTTCTTGTAATTAAGTGTTTCTTTCCGTTCTTTCCTGTATGATACTATAGCATCCTTTTCTGTATATGGTTAAAGTTTCACCAATTTATGGTACTTGGGAGTGACACAGCATGCGAAACTTAGTTCCACCCATAAGATTTGCTCACTAATCTATCTTAATATAGATTTTTATCATATCTTGCAGAATGAGGGACGGTTAAAGCCCCGAAACTCCACCTTATGTACGTCACAGATGTAAGAGCTATTTATAATTTCATGACGAGTTTGTGGGAAAATGTTAAATGTAATGAAGTTCTATCAAACATTTTAAAAAAATAATGAAATATGATAAGCATCTGTTTTGGCTTTTATCTATTATCTATTCGTTTGTCCATATATTCCAAACCTTTCGGTAAGAAAAAATACCGATCTATTCATATTCCAGCCAAGGCCAGTGGTGTGGTCCTGTAACCTACCTCTCTTGGAAGCAAATAGTGTGGTGGAGAATGGCCATTAAGATTGATCGTAAATGAAGGTCCGTGCACCCCACCAATTGCAACAGACATGATTCGGAGCCTTCGTTAGTAGTAGATCCAATCCTTCATAACCTCTGTGTTGCATAGGAAACAAAACAGAGAAACTCAAAACTATTTGCATTGCAAATGGAAGTAACGTATGAAGCTCGAAAAAATGTCACAGGCCAACGGCACAAGAAGCCTTCTCTAACCCATATTCTGGATCAATTCGTCTATTTTTGTTATTCGCAAGTCAGACAATTCTTCAAGATGACTCTCTTTTCTAGAATGTTTCACATTCGACATGAGAATATTTCATTTTCTAGCTATTATAAAAGAAGAAAATGTATATTTTGTTAGAGGAAATTACTTCTTTATACTCACTGAAAATGCAAAAACTGAAAAAGAAGTGGATTAAGTAAAATTGATTTTGTTTTGCTTTACAGATCTTCGTCTCCCTTGCTTTACTTGTCTGCACAGTTACTGCTGATAGTATTAGTCATAATCACCAGACGCCCATCAGTTACAACCACCAGACTTCTCAGATCAACAGCCCGAATAACAGCAACAGACAAGGCTCCGTCAAGGGCAAGCGAGGAATCTTTGGTTTGGGATATGGATTTGCTCCTCCTGTTGTTGCCGCACCTGCACCGGCCTTTGCCTTCGCTCCTCACGTGGCAAAATTTGCTCCAGCATTTCTTCCAGTTCCAGCATTTGGTTACGCAAAAGTAGCAACGCCTGCTTTTCTACCACATCCAGTACCAGCCTTCAACTACGTTGCTCCTTACGCTAGAATAGTGGCAGCAGCACCTCCAGCTCCCGCAGTAGCATTTGCAGCCCCCGCAGTGACCAAATTGGCCTATCCTGCTATTCCACCTCACTTTCATCCATACGCTCATCCATTTGCCTACGCTGCAGCAGCTGCACCAATTGCCAAAGTAGCTTCACCTATTCCTGCGTTTGCAGCAGCTGCACCAATCGCTAAAGTAGCATTTGGTTAAAGGATTTATCTCACAGAGCGGTAAATATTTTATTTATCTTTCACTACTTAATAATTATCTAAGATTTAATTAGTTTCATAAGACTTTTAATGGTCTGGCCCACTCCGGTTATATTTTTTAAAATTTAATTTATTTGTGTTGTAAGAGTAATTAATTCTATCATGCAGTTGTAACCAATGATTGACAACACTGGAAAGCCATCAAAAGAAAGAAATTTATAAAATCATTCTAAGAATGAAAATGTGTGCGTTCAAAAATTTGTTTAGAAAAGTTGAGATCATTTCCTGATAAACATTTAAGCTATCATCATTGTCAATCAAGTAGCTATATAAAATTGCTCATAAATGCTTGTGTTGCTTGTGAATTGCTTCCTCTTAAAGAAACTGTCTGAGCTGTTCATATCATGTTACATAAGCTTAATGTTATATTGAAATACTTGTCATAGAAAAAAATAC
This sequence comes from Thermobia domestica, assembly GCF_964235325.1. NCBI lineage: Eukaryota > Metazoa > Arthropoda > Insecta > Zygentoma > Lepismatidae > Thermobia > Thermobia domestica. The sequence continues at coordinate 123,182,556 of NC_137462.1, read as the reverse complement.
TCAGAATTCACACATAAACTTCAATTCGTTGCTATTATACCAGGGCTGAAAATAAAGTACAGGTATAATCAGTAGATACAGGCATGTTATTGACCGTATACTGACAATCAAATTAGGGGGCTGGGATTTATCTTCTGCATGTCCTACTCTGTTTCTCGAACCTGAGGTAGCTGTCATTTGCCGTTAGCAAAGTGTATTTTTTCTTTATTTTATGGACCGCAGTGTAGCAAGTATGAAATATGGAAAGCTGATGCCTCGGAAGGTTCTTTCAATCGTGGATACAGGTCAAAATTGCAAGTGTTCACCATTGGCGCCGATCCAAGGGCCTTAAGGACCCTTTTCCCGAAATTTGCTTGGACCTCCATATTAGTATTAAAATTCTCATTGATGTCTCATTAGACGATATATGACAAAGAAACTTCATCCCTCAATGGAATCATCCAAAATTATACGAAAAGCGGCGCCACTGCCTAGATGAATGTCCAAATATGACCTGGTCAACAATTGGATCTTCGTAGCTATCACATGACAATGAACGACCCACTTTGAGTAACTTACACTTTGCTTGCTTTTCTACCACATCCCATACCAGTCGTAAACTATGTTGCTCCTTATGCTAGATTCTTGCCACCCCGCCTCCTGTTCCAGCAATGAAAGTTAGGGATGTAAGCTTTAGTTTACGGATATCTCCCTGATATTAGTGCAATGTCGTCTTGAAATTGACTTTCAAGACGACATTGCACTAATAAATCTTCCTCAGTAACGGACAGACGATCGCTACTGTAATGGATCTAATTTGCTGAATCCTCCTGGCCTGATGGAATGCGCTAACTCATCGTGCAGTCTTCCGATGAGGGAACGCATGACTCCAACATACTTTCTGCGACTATTTATGACATTGACATGTACCTTTGCTACAGACCATTTGGATTTTCATCCAAGGACGCTGTTTAAGTTTGGAAACATATTTTAGAGCACTTCACACAACACTCTCCACTTCAACGACGAACATCACAACTACCAGCTTTTACAGACTTGCTTTTTAGCACACCACACATCCAAAAACGGTTCGAATTATTCACTGTCAGGTCCTTCATGCACGTGATCATATGCATACTCGCCTCTCGACATTGTTGCCAATATTTTATTTACAAACCTCCTCTGAAAATATCTTAACTATACATTTTATACGACTAAGCTATTTATATAAAATTACGTGTCGCTGGCAAAATAGATACTACTCTATTATTGTTAAATTGTAGATATGAAAATATTCTTTTAAGTTACTGCTGTACAGTCCAAGCTCTCCACGCTCAGGCCGCATCGCCTATAATAGCAAATGTGTACAGAAACTTGCAAACTTAATGAAAACACTTGGAGCTGGAAACACGTCAGTTGTCCAGGTTGACAACGATCAGGAGGCGACCTCAGCACCGAGCTCATAGTACTGATGTGTTAGTGCAAACTTCGAATTACGTCATGGGCAGTAGAACTACTGTTTACAATAAACTCAACAGACAGCGATAGTGAAAAAAGGGTGACCTCTCTCATTTGTAAAGAGGGCAAATTGTTGGCGTTCGGTTATGTGGTCGATTGTGACAAAAGTGGCAAGAATATTGGGTGTAACGCGAGAGAAACCGTGTCCGAAGTGATTACAGCCTACAAAACTCGCGGCAAAACCGTATCGGCGAAGTAGATTAGTGGTAGCAAGAAAACCTCCAATGAAAGATTCCGCCCATAATTAAAGCGAATTGTCACTCAGAATTGCCGTACGGCTGCGATGCAAGTGACAAAGAAACTCAACCAGCAGCTCCAGCAGCGAATTACATGATATGGAGTCGGATTTCATTGGGGGAACCGCTCATAAGAGACCATTATGCTTTGACATAGCGCTAAGATGCCACAAATATGCAACATTGATCGCTGATGACTAAAATTTTGTGATAAGGTCGGATGAGTTATCGTTTATCTTATTTGAAATTACGGGTTGTGTTTATGTCTGGCGGACGCATAACGATACGTATGACCCGCAGTGTCTCCCCAAAACTGTGAAACATTGCAGCCGCTCCATGATGATGAGGGCCCTAACATACTAGTTTTCAGTGGATTCTGTGCTGACGCTTAGCAATCGCGTCACTGTTCGTGATATGTCGCCATTTTACGGAAATATGTACGGCCCATATTTCAAATGTTTCCGGGCAATGGCGCCATATTCCAGGATGATAATGCGCTCATTCAAACAGCTGAAGCTTTTGATGCGTGGTTTGATGAATTCGGGATGAAAATGAAGACCCCTACTTGCCCGTCCATTCCCAGCCCTGAATATAATTGAATATATGTGTGGTCCAATTTGGAGATAGAATACGAATTCGACATATATTTCCATCTCCATCTTTTCTCACAGAACTGAGTGATGCTTGGTACGTAGGATGGTGTAATAGTCATCTTGCTATCATTCACGGTCTGTATGACTTCACTCTACGTTGAATCAGAGCAAAGATAAATCAACGCCTTATTAATTTGGTAAGCTACACTTTTTAAGTGTTTCCATTTAACTGAAAAGTGTACTGCACAATATATTTTCAAATTTAACAACGAATGAAAATAAAATGAAATTTATAGATTTACGTCCAGGGATTATACCCTTTAGGCTAAAGGACACGGGTAAATTAATGAGTTATTGATTATGAAAGAATTGGGCCCACGCTGGCTCGGTGGTACAGTTTTCACCTCTGGTATTTAGGGTCTCTGTTTCAATTCCACCTCGCGCCAAGTATGCTTTGTGGTCGATAAATACCGTGTGCGTGGGTTTTCTCGAACTTCTTCCGTTCCCTTATACTTTCTACATTCTTTCCTTATTTGACTATATTGTTCATGATCCTCATCACTGTAAACTTTAGCCTCGGAGCATAATCATGGGACTTTACACTTAAAAACGGAATTGATGGAAGGAGAATGTGTTCATGTTGCCTGCCGACAGCACGGAGACAGTTTGCTTCTGATAGTTTTTCTTTATTATTTATTATTAATATAATCTCTATGTATCATTTATTTATTTATTTATTTATTTATTTATTTACTTTTATTTAGCACTGTTGCAAAGATGTGAAAGGGTCTCTCCATTTATGTCAAAACAATAACAAATTTAATGTTATTTTCTTACATAATTCAGTTTTATATTGTTTCAGGTGTGCAGAAAATACACAATGGCAACTGTATACTCATTTCTAGTCAGTTTCCTCTTCTGATGCACAGGATAACACACAAAATGTAGTCTTCTCACATGTCAAAGGAGATTACGTTCTTATGGTGTGATTTCGTACCTCGTAAATGTTACTTTATAATATATTATTCATCAAACTATATTTTTATAGTTTTTGTACGAGAAAATGAATAAATTAATTAAAAAGCTAATATTATTGTTTATTTATTTGGTTTTATTACTATAAGTTCTTCTATTTTTTAATAATTTCCCTCTACTTCAGTTGTATGTGTAGTGGTCGGTCGTATGTCTGTACCACCACTAGGTTCTTCCTTTTCTTTTCCTTTAACTCTTAACATCGTAACACTATCATCAATAAATTCTATTTTCATTACCGTTTCTTTTATGTACTTACCCTGAATTACTCCCATACCACTATGACCGCCCTTTTCATTACTAACGTAAAACATTCTATATCCTTCGTTGTTCAACTCCCCATTACTTTCCCATCTAACTTCACAAACTCCACCAAGTCTAGATTATTTTGTTTCAATTAAGATTTTCTAACTTTCCTCCCTGTAATATGGTACATATCTCCCATGTCCCTATCCTAAACCTTCTGCTCTTGCTTGTCTTCCATTCTCCATCTACCTTCCCCATACTGTTACTCTCTCGTTCAATACTCCTTCCTATGATATTCTCCTCCCGGAGATTCTAATGTGAGATATTTTACCTCCGGTGCTACATTTTGACCTGCAAAAAAACATTGTACATTTGTTCTCTTTCTCCTGTCGTCAAATTAGGGGAAATAGAGTGGTGGTTTCCCATTGCCTTCCACTCCGCAGTATCCCAGCCGTAAAGTCACTCTGACCACGCCTGGGACTAAATGTCCAAGTTGCCGTACCAATCACTATGATTTCCGCAAACTTGGCTACTGGAGAACTGCTGCCTTCTCCCATAGAACACTCTTCGTCTAGCTACTCCATTTAGACCAATTCCGTAAGGGTGGCCCTTCTGGTAGTGAACTAACGCCGACATAGCTCTAAATTTCACTGTATAATGCAATCCAACCCATTCAACACAAATATCTTTATATAAGTGGTGTTTATCGGTCGGATGACTTTACATGGCTATGGAAAGTTCGCCTTCTTGGTAGTTTAATGCATTACTAGAGAAGAAAAGAGAAAGATATCCCTCTGAAATACATGACAAACACATCCTTAAATACTATCAGATTTCAAGGATGAATTCAACATTTATTGATATTCTTCAGTGGAATTGTTACAGTATTATTTCATAAAAAGGCTCTTTTAACTTATACATATATGTTAATACATCAAAATACACTGGTATGCCAAACTTAAGGACAAGATAAGTAACATGAAATAATGCCCAGTCTGTGGAAATGAATGACAGCCCGGAAGTTTGTTGCCAGAGATCTCCCATACGTGAATAGTAAGTAAGATCTCGACAGCACAACCGTAGCACCAAATGGGTCTGCTCCCTCAACACGAAGGAGTTGACTGAAAGGGACGAGACAGTATGTGCCAGTCAAAGAACTGTCATGGTGCATTGCAGTTGTGTTACTCACAACAACATGGCGCGGAGACAACATTTGAATGACTTAACACGGGGACGAATCATCTGGAAACTGAAAGAAGGACGAACGGTGGTGAATGTGACCCAGAAGTTTGATATTACCCACAGCGTTTGGTATTACCCAGAAATTTGGTATTAGGTACATAAAGAGTGTTCTGAACAACAGGGAATGCTGTCCAAACGAGAGGTAGTGAGTGACCACAGACAACAGCTACATTTTATGCAACAAGCAAGAAGGGACCGACGTCAAACAGTACGTGCAATTGCAAATACATTTAATAGGACAGCAAGGCACCCAATTTAATGCTTAACAATGGCACGTCACTTGCATGGGGATAGTCTCTTTGCCCGACAGTAGCGGTGGTGCTAATAACATCAAGATTGAACGAGAATAAGTGTGATCACGATCTCTTCTCATCTCATATGAAAGAAGATTCAGTATGAGTAGTGATTCTGTATGCGAGAGTTGGGAACACGAAATAAGCTCAGAAACATTATCGATCATGATCGTTTTGATGGTCTAGGTGTTCTTGTATGAGGAAGTATAATGTTGAATGGGCATATCGATTTCATAATTTTTGAACGCAGTACGCTTACCGGTGAATGATATTGTGACACTGTGCTCTTTACCTACGTGCGTCTTCTAGACATACCCGACTTCATCTTTATAGTTCATAATGGGAGACCGCATCGAACACGGCACGTGGGGAGCCTTTGGAACAAGATGATATTCAGCGAATATACTGCATGCTCATTCTCCGGATCTGAATCTCATCGAGCACATATGTGATGATATAGGAAGACGTCTTGCAGTATGTCGAGATGCACCAAGGACCATTCAGGAGTTGTCAATAGCACTGGTGGGGGAATGCACTGAGACGAAAAGCTTCTTTTTAATCTAGAAAACACGGAGAGGCGAAATTTAGCAGAATTCTGTACTATATACAAGATTTTCAGTACCAATTTACGTACAGGTTTCTTGTTTAGTAAGGACTAATCTGTACAGCTGCAAATAGACGGAAATCATGTGTGTCTTCCGTCGCCACGTGTAGGATGCATATAATCATAATTATGTACTTCGATTAACATTATCTGGTTGTGTACGGACATTACACAGTCCTATTCTTTGAGTACGATCTTTTTCTTTCTGGTTGGAAACAAACATGAAAATGAACTTAAAAAACAACTGAGTACGTAGCAATATTTAATTTTTTTTTTTACGGAACAGACGTAGGAAGTAGTGCTGTTGAATTTTTGTGACATTTGCGGTTTTCAAAACCGAAACCGCAAATGCGGTTTTCAAAACCGAAACCGCAAATGCGGTTTTCAAAACCGAAACCGCAAAAGCGGTTTTCAAAACCGAAACCGCAAAAGCGGTTTTCAAAACCGAAACCGCACATGCGGTTTTCAAAACCGAAACCGCAAAAGCGGTTTTCAAAACCGAAACCGCAAAAGCGGTTTTCAAAACCGAAACCGCAAAAGCGGTTTTCAAAACCGAAACCGCAAATGCGGTTTTCAAAACCGAAACCGCACATGCGGTTTTCAAAACCGAAACCGCAAATGCGGTTTTCGAAACTGAAACCGCAAAAGCTCTTTTGGAAAGCGAAAGCCACCCGAAACCGAGTTTGCGGTTTTATAAGGGATTGCCCTTTTCAAAGCAGAAACAATGTTTGCTGTTTTTAATTACACCTTTTAACAATTGTGAAAGCATCTATCGATCGAGACAAATGAATTGATTTATATGTGTGTTTTAACTTTTTTTTTTTTTTTTTTTTGCTCCAAGGCTATTATGGTAATATGTGCAGCACAGTGCGAAAGGGATAGTTCGATGGTTGTACAAGTCACAGTTAAATTAGGGTTGCCATATTTTAAAATCAGAAAAGTGAGGGTTCTAAACCGTAAGTATTGATGTGAACTTCCGTGTTACAAATACTGACCTGCGATCCTTAATACTTTTTTTTAGTTATTTCTTTGATGACACTTCCAATGTACTTTTCGGCTGCAGGGAAGCAAACTGGATCCCACCTGATTTTCATATATGTTGTAAATTAGACCACAAGGAACACGAATATGAAGGAATTTTGACATTTCGAATGTCGGAACTCGAGATATTCGAACATAAATTGACCATGGAAGCAAACTGGACTCTACCTGATTTTTATATATTTTGTAAATTAGACCACAAGAAACACGAATATGAAGGAATTTTGACATTTCAAATGTCGGAACTTGAGATATTCGAACATAAATTGACCATGGAAGCAAACTGGACTCTACCTGATTTTTATATATTTTGTAAAGGAGACCACAAGGTACACGTATCTGAAGGAATTTTGACATTCCGAATTTCGGAACTCGAGATATTCGAACATAAAGTGAACACGGAAGCAAACTAGACCCCAATTGATTTTTATATATTTTGTAAATTAAACCACGAGGAACACGAATCTGAAGGAATTTTGACATTCCGAATTTCGGAACTCGAGATATTCGATCATAAACTGACCAGGAAGCAAAAATGACCCCATTTGATCTTTATATATTTTGTAAACTGGACCAAAATGAGCAATAATCTGAACGAATTTTGACATTCTGACTTCCCGAACTCGAGATACTAGAACTTATACAGTAGTTTTATGTAATATGTAAAAAAGTAACGAAGAAAGTTTTGTCGCTTTTTGACCTATGACTTACAGCATCGATATATCACCTAAGACGTATCTGGAAGATCACAAACAGTACCCATCAGTATCAATGACCTTCTGCCAACGTTCGGGATGGGCATGGATTCCTTCGCGGTAGAACTTGGTTTGCCGTGAAGCGAAGAAAGTATCAAGTGCATTTAGCACCTCTACTACGGAGTTGAACTGGAGTCCTCTAAAGTGAGTGTCCAAGGAAAGGAACAGGTGATAACAGGAAGGTACAATGTCCGGACAGTATGGCGCATGTAATAGTGTTTCCCATCCAAAGCGTAGGATGGTGTCCCGGCTCATTCTAGCTATGTGGGGTATAGCGTTGTTCCGTAACGGGGGAACCCCATAGCGATTGAGAAGTGTTGGCTCCAGGGTTTTGAGTTTTTCTTGAACACGGCTCAACTGCTGACAGTAGACAGTTGCATTGATGTTCTGCTCTGACCACCCGGTAGCAGTTCCCGATGCACGATGTCGTGAGCAGTCCACCAAACACACAGGAGGTCTTTCTGCTGCATTGCTGATTTCAGCTGTTTTGGAACCAGTTCATGGTATTTTAACCAATGATGACGCCGTGGAGCTTCGTACAGGACCCACTTCTCAACACATGTCAACATCCTGTCCAGAAATGGCTCCTTCCTCAGACGAGACAGCAAAGAATCACAGGTGTCTGCACGCGTAGCCTTCTGGCCCGGAGACAAATCAGTGCTTCCCAAATTGATAGAGGTGCTGGCGAATGGTTTCTCCACTAACATTGAATGTTAGCCCCAGTTCCTCACATGTCTGTCCACAGTTCGGCTCAACTGCTACCTGAAGATCCTCATTTTGTACATGTGTTGGTCTTTCGGCACGTGTGGTGCGTCTTTCGTGAGTGTTTCGTCACCGTTCTTAAACTTGTTAAACCACCCTTGCACTGTCTGCGTAATCACGACACCTTCACGAAAGGCCTGAGGTATCTTCCGCTCTGCTGCAATGGTGTTCGATACAAGTTTGAACTCGTATAGCATACACGCCCTTATGACGCTCTGTGGAGGTTCCATATTCACTCAGTCCTTACACAAATTCACGTTGTAACTGAACTGCCACAACCAGGTAGAATATTGGATATACCCACACCAACAACTGACCTTCGCCTTATATCCATTCGCATTCAACTCACGGTATGAAGGTCAATTTAACACAGACCTCCACAAAAAGCGACACAACTTTCTTGGTTACCTTTATATATCTCACAGGACATAATATGTTTCGTATAGAGAATATTGTGTTTTTTTCATATAGATAGATAGCGTCTATATTAAACTTTAAGTTTTAATATCTCGAGTTCCGAAACTCGGAATGTCCAATTTCCTTCAGATTCGTGTTCCTTGTGGTCTAATTTACAAACTATATAAAGATCAGGGGAGGTCCAATTTGCTTCCCTGCATCCTACTTTTCAAACGAAACAGTTTTCCAGAGTGTACATTTTGCTTCAAACTGAGTTCTGCCCTGGCTAAGAAACGTAAATTCGCTTCTATAAGAGTCTTGAAAGTTACACTTGAAATTGTCGTTCGGCATTCTTGTAGCTTATGAAGGCATGATTAATTCAAGTATGTTTGTCACAACATCTACAAACGAATATTCATTCGTATAGAACTTCCAATACATTACATTAAAAACACATGAACTACACAAAGAAAACCATTGTGCATTAGAGCAGATCTCTTATTAGCAAATGATTCTGCACACGCGCACTGCTCAGATAGCCCAGAGCCTGAGCCTGAGCCCGAGCGCGAGTTCAAATTTAACTCAATCGCGATTGAGATTGTCAGAGGTGTAACGGTTTACGTTGAATGTACCATACCAACTAAGTCCTCTTAGATTTTTCTCCAATCCCAAAAAGCGGGTGGTTTTTCGTGATTAAGATATGTTTAAGCGGGGGACGAATATAGAACCTGAAAATCGGGTGGTACCCGCTAAAATGGATTAATAACCCAACACAAAGCTCAATAGAAATGAGGTATATCCCTATACACATGCAACTCATGAAATTCAATTTGAAATATCATCCACTTAGACAGTCATCTTTTATATTATTATTACTCTTTCCCCTTGTTTTTAAAAATAGTACTGCCACTCTTTCTTTTGTTAACAAAAAGGCACCACCTCACTTTCTTAATAAAAAAGAAAAAAAGAAAATCTCTATCTCAATACACAATTTTATTGTTGATTTGTTGCCACTCCGATAAATGTGAATGTTGTGGTTTTGCGTGTGTTGACTGGCTTCTTATCGCAAGTCCCAGACACCTGCAGTAGTTTATACGTGAAGGAAACACCGATCATATTTTATTCTATCTTTTTACTTCCCAATAACGATAGCCGTGCCTCTTTGAGAAATTGCAACTTATTTTTTATTCTGCCAATTGTAAAAGTATATTCACCAAGAATTTTCCCACACTTTAAGACATTTTAAGAAAAAATATCTTTTTTTCCTTCTGCAAATTTTGATCATTTTTTCCCTACGCCGAGGGAAATTTCCCTCCATCTGGCAACTGTGAGCCGGAGTGGGGACAGATTCTTTGCTGTTTTCTCGTCGTTACGTGCTGTCGTATTTTTGTGACATTTGCGGTTTTCGGTTTTTCAGAAAACCAATTTTCTGAAAACCGAAAACCGCAAATGCGGTTTTCAAAACCGAAACCGCAAAAGCGGTTTTCGAAACCGAAACCGCAAAAGCGGTTTTCGAAACCGAAACCGCAAAAGCGGTTTTCAAAACCGAAACCGCAAAAGCGGTTTTTGAAACCGAAACCGCAAATGCGGTTTTCAAAACCGAAACCGCAAAAGTGGTTTTCAAAACCGAAACCGCAAAAGCGGTTTTCAAAACCGAAACCGCAAGAGCAGTTTTCAAAACCGAAACCGCAAATGCGGTTTTCAAAACCGACATTTCGGTTTTATGAAATTTCACTTTTTTCAAAAACCGGTTTTCGGTTTTTCAAAAACCGATTTCGACAGCACTAGCAGGAAGGTAAGGAGTGCGTATGCAACATATAGGCTGACCTGGCTTCAACGCAGTACGACCTCCTCGCTGGTCTAATGGCTAGCACGTGTACCTTTGATAATCGTGGATTGGATTCCCTGTGGAAGAGCAAAAAGAAATTATTTTCACATGGTTCACTTTCACTAATCATCCGTCTCCTTCAGATTAAAGGATATAACCGTGGATACTATACTAAAGAACTTCGTTTCATTTTTCATTTCCGAACGCAACGGAAAATCTTCACCACAGCACTGATTACAATTCTTCTGCTCCGGCAGGAGCTGCACCAGGAAAGACGGAATCTACCGATTTTCTTTATAAATGCAATTGATTTTTCTCTCCGTGTGGTATCAACTTTGTGAATAGCATGGGAGCACGTTACAGAGCATGAATCGCTGTCCATGCTGATCACACACCCTTCCAAGAACCATTTCACTCCTTTTGTAATGTCAGGGGGCAATCAGAAGTCGCAGTGACTTCAATGCAAGTTGTTTCCGTACGAAGCGTCATTTTCGTCCTTCTAGTCACGTGCTTCTTCCTTTGTTTCTTGTATGATACAGTATCACTACTTTCTGTGTGTGGTTCAAGTTTCGCCACAGAATGCAAAACTTACTTTCACCCGTTAAGTCTTGCAGAAGTATAAAGCAGCAAGACTTCGAAACTTGCTTATTTTTATTGTGACCATTGAATGGAACGGCTACAAAATTGCATAAAATAAAAATGCTTTTCGCTTTATCAAAATGGGAAAAATGCCAATGTGGGGATGTATGAAAACAGTTTGCATGTAGTTCGTTTTTGTGTGTTTCAATTTGATTGATTTTACACAGAAAATAGCACACCATGTGAATAAATAAACAAAAACGTACTACGTTCAAACTTGAGTTAAACGCCTTGTAAGTGAACATGTAATGGATGTTTATAAGTATTTTCACTTCTAATTAATTTATTCTTCGGATTCTGTTCTGGTATGAATCGGAAATCCCTAAATTATTATATCTTGGAATTATCATCCTAGTCTTCAAAAGCAGAATCAAGCACTAGTTCATCCAAAGTATTCGCTAGTTGTTCTTCATCCATTTTCATTCATTCATATATTAACTACAGAGAATAAAGTAAATCAACTTTGGAACAAAAAATTCAGTGAAGCATCATTCTATATTAATTGGCGAAGTATCACAAAACAAGACAACTAACAACAGGTTTCAGTTTACAATCTGTTAACTACTCTTCCTTTAATTATCTCTAATATTTCTTTTCTCTTCCCTACTTTTTCTAGTACTAAAATAATTTAGTTCTATTTTTGTTCGCACCCTTGTATTAAGAAAGTTTTTTTTTTTTTTTTTAATTTTACATCCCATGCTTATGTAATGTAGCCAAAGAGACGGATGAATAATGAAATGACTGATTACCAAAGGAATTGATGGAATGTGATAAGATAATGAAAGAAAACGGAAGAACATCAGAAAAGCCCATGGATACGATGTCGTTTATTACAAACTCACATGCCCGATGATCGAATCAAGGACCCTTCAAACCAAGGATGAGCCTTCCACCATTGCGCCACCTTGTCCCCACTTCAAATCAGGCAACGAAAACACAAGGAACCTACACTACTCTCTCCCCTTCTCTCAGGCCCGGATTAACGCCTAGGTTATGTAGGAGACATAATTAGCTTTGTCTACCTTTAATTATCTTTTATCGTATATATAAAATAATGTGTTTGTGTGTGTCATCAGATTTTCGCATAGAAAGGAGTGACCTAGAGACACACCAAATTTGGTACACAAATCTAATTGCGTTCAAATCCGCTTTCTCGATTTTCAATATGAGACAAGAGTTTGAAAAGGACCAAAATATAAGAAAAATGGAGAGGATAAATACCGAGACGGCGGATATTAGCGGTAGTGCATTACAATTTTGGATCCCTTTCAGAAGCAAGGCTATATAAAACGTGGATTTACAACTACTTCATCTACCACCGGGAATCGAACCCAGCCGAAGGCGCGCACATTATCCATATAGCTACGAGGAAGTTGTCGATGGATATCAGTGTCAAATCGATATTGAAGGCGCTAAAATGAATAGTGATACTCGTGACGCTGCTCAAGTCCAAGTTTAGTTCCCATGATTATGGGATGGATGAGTAAAAAATAATAAGTTCAAAATGACCCATTAGTGTTGAATTCATAGTTTTCGGGATCGCTAAGATATTTGGTGATAATATCGATGACATTTAAGCCGAAGTTTAGGCAAAGAGGAACATGTCAGCTGGCCCGTGAATTAACAGGAGGAACTTCGTTAATCATTTATTTCTCTCATATTGACAGGGAGAAAATCGAAGTCGTTACTCTTCGTCACTTACTTATTTTACTCATATTGATAGAGGCAGTGCCAAAGGTGTCCCTTTTCCTTATTTGTTTATTTCACTCATTTCTTTACTCGTTCTTTCGATTTTCGGCTGTGAGGAATTGGTGAAGGAGTCAAAATGTCTGCATAAAAGGAGAGGATAAAAAATATCCAGTACGACGGACATTAGTGCCCAAACTATAGCTTTCAGGGGTTGCTGAGATTAGTAGTTGACACTCCCAATGCAGTTCAAGTCCAAGTTTAACCGCGTCGTCATAGGGAAGGGGCTGTGAAAAATAAGAATCCAAATGACCGATATCAGCGTCAAATCGATAGCTTTTGGGAACAGTAAGCTGATTGATAACTGTCTCGATGACATTTAAGTTCACATGTAAGGAACAGGGGGATGTCACTTTGGCTGGAGATTGACAGCATCAACACCGATCGTTAATTATTTCAGCTATATTGACAAAAGCAACGCTGAGTTGTTCCTTTGCGTTATTTACATATTTCACTCATATTGACATGGAACGTCAAAGGAATTTTGATCAAAATATAAAATTGTCTTCATGTATTAAACAGAACAGGCAAACAGCACCTTCAAATTCAGAAAGTAGAAATAGAAAATTATATTACTTTCTTGGGAAGGAAACAGTTTTGAAAGTATAACCTAATTGTGGGCCTCCGGAACCTAACCTGGTACCACGGACACAAAAAGCAAGCACATTATCCAGTAGGGTAGGCGGAGCGCTACAATAGGTCCCTCTTTTTCATCTTTCTTCATAATTGCAGAGGTAAAAGTGGATCTGAAAAGGTGGGGGACGGTAGGTAGCGGCATAACGTCACGCCGTTCCCCCTGCCTATCTTTACCCTTTGTATTTTTTCAGGAACTGGGGGACGCTGTACAAATTTTTCCAAGGTGGAGGGATGGCGTGAGCCCGCGTCCCCCTGCACTTTTACTTCTGTATCAGCGTTTCCCAACCTTTTTCAACTTGCGGCACACTACAGGTGTAACTTGGAATTCTCGCGGCACACCCATATTATATATATAAAATTACTATTATTATTTGTAAATATAAAATACCGTGGTATTTTAATGTGATTACTGATCATCTTCTTACAGAGAAGAAAGCTCGATCACTGATTTTCCCCCGTGGTAAATCATTATGCTTATTTTTCATTCTAATTTTAAAATAGTAAACAATAGCAATGAAATGTAGGACTCGGGTTTTTAAAAATCCACTTTCTCATTCGAAAACTGGACCTAACCTTTAACTAAAAGGGATGATCACTAAATAACGAACAAATAAACAAATCTCTATACTTTTAAAACACAAATATAGGTAATTTGTATGCATGTTTGCTTTGTTGAATTTATTGAATATGTTAAAATTTCAAGTTACAAAAGTCTGCAACAATAAAGAAGCAATAATGGTCATGACAATGATAAATACGCTTTCCAACATTAAACATGTACATAAAAGTAACACAGTATGAAACTTAAAATTGTAGATTTATAGTAGATGTTCATATACATTTTCCCCTGTCTTGCAATTTTGTTCCTATAGAATTAATAATTTCTTTCGATTTTCTCGCGGCACACCAGCGGCCCATTCGTGGCACACCAGTGTGCCGCGGCACACCGGTTGGGAAACGCTGTTCTGTATAGTTGTATAATATGAATACACTGTAAGGTATGATAACCCTATTGCTTACTTTACTACTGCTTATTAAGCTTGGTATCAACTTACAAACGAGGTATACACACATCAATACCAAGACCTACCGCAATTTCATAAACTGGGTTTGTACGCAGCGACGCAACTATATAGCCTACTTGTCGCCCGGCTTAAGAACTCGCATTAGCGCCCCCTCCCCCTGACCAACCAAACCAAAACGCTCCCCCGACCATACCTGATATGACATCACATAGTGATTCTCCTATTCCATTTTTTCTTCAAGTGGTAAACCTTGATTTCCAAATTGCAGAACATAATTTAATTTTTAATAAGATACAAGACAAACACCAAACTAATTAATATTTGATTGTCAAATAATCTGAGAGCAGCATGCTTGATATATTCTTATAGTCCTCTTATATTGGACTGCAAATCACAATGGTTTTGGAATTGTATTGGGATGTGCATATGTGTAGAATGAATCAACAGTCTGTTGCTTCAAAATAGAATATTTAATAAAGACAAACATTCAAGCTGTTGTCTCGAGTATTATATTCAAACATTTTGCAAATTTTTTAGATTGATATAAGTTAAATGAAACACAAAAATCTGAAACTAAAATTTAATTTCGCTGACTCTTTTGGTCACAAAGGTTTTTACCATGTCCTCAAAATATAACTTTGAAGCTAACTTATGCTCTACTAGCAGCGTTCACCCCGCTTCGCTGCGGTCACCCCCGAACGCAATAAACTTTGTTACTTAGATAATTTTTACTTTTTCGCTTTCAAATTGCAGTAAATGTTAACATTATAACGCCTGTCATTTATGTTAACCTGCCGAGTGACACGCTCATGCGGGTTGCATATAAATACGTTTATTTTTATACCTATGATGAACTAACAAAGGATTTGTACGTAATGGACACCTGAATGGTCAATTATCTCAAGACACTGGTAATTGAAAATTAAAGTGATATGATAAAAACCATCTAGGGTCCAAATCCTAATAACCCCCCAAAAATAAAAGAAATTGGTTCAGCCGTATTAGCGTGATGAGCGGACAAAGGATTTGTACGTTCTCTTTTATATATATAGATGGATATGATCCTAAGGTTGGTGAGTCGTTGCTGTCCTGTTAATAGGTAATTTCTCATGGTCTTTAGTTTGCTAAAACCCCTTTCCTTGCATAGTGAAAATATATATTTGCCCAGTTCTGCGCCCCCCAATCCGGCGCCCGGGGCACAATCCCCGTTTGTCCCCCCCTTAGTTACGTCACTGTTTGTACGGGATCATGATTCAGCTGAAGAACATCGGATGATTTTATTGCCGAGAAATCTGACGTGAATTTTTAAAGTATTATGTAAAGTATGCATGTAAGTGAATTTTTAAAGAAGAAGAATGTATTATGTCCGTATATGTAATTGCAGTCATACTGTTCACTTTCCATTCTCATCTGAGAAAAAGGAAATTGATTCCGGCAGCAACTTACTGTTAACGGTAAGGGCAGTAGGATGCAATTTACGTCATTAAATTAGGGGAAGGGAAAACAGAAACGCGCTACCAATTCTTGGCACCTCCTACATTTCAGTCGTCATTCAGTGATTGCTCGCTCAATACGCATTGCTGAAGAAACTTCATGTTTTTAATCAGGTCAATACGTGATCCTTTTAACCGAATCGCGCATGACTGATCAGAATTTTTACACTGGCTATTGTGATCACAATCACGTAGTCAGCTTCCACTTACATGTGCGGAGATACTGTAGGTGTGAAATTTCTTGTTGCGCAGTGGTGGATCCAGCCCGGGGCCAGGTCCCCCAGTTTTTGGGTGACAAAAATAATTTATATATATATTTTAAAAGATTATAATAAAGTCATGATATACCTATCATAGTCTGAGGTCTGGCTGCAGTTTTTACCTTCTAGATCCACCACTGCTGTTGGAAAGCAAGTATCAATGAGAGAAGTCAGTTTAAATAATAATAATAATAATAATAATAATAATAATAATAATAATAATAATAATAATAATAATAATAATAATAATAATAATAATAATAATAATAATAATAAGAAGAAGAAGAAGAAGAAGAAGAAGAAGAAGAAGAAAAATTCTCATTCAGTAGAGAACAATATTGCATTACTTGTTGAAATATTTTCGTATTCAACTGGTGGTTTCTATAATTATTTATCTCACTGCACTGATGCCCACATCCTCCAAGTGCTGAGTGCAATCCCTCCCCCTCCCCCCTAAAAAAGTAGATAAGATCAGATATGTTTGTGACAAGTGTTCGAAGTGGGAGAAAATCAGAGGCAGTATGTTTTATTACGATTTTGACTCGACATACCGACTATCTAAATGTTGAAATACAGTGAGGGTATGTTGCCTAAAAGAGTGCATTTCTATTTACATAATGATTGAAAACCATAGAGAGATTCTCTGTAGTAAAGAAGGGGGAGGGGATATGAAGAGACTTTGATCCCTCGCCAACAAATTTCTGGAAGAAAAATATAAAAAATATCCTCTTATGTTGTATTATAGAGAATTATTCACGAAAATGCTGAAAAACTGAATGAGTATATTAACAAATTCCTGAGGAAAAACTCTCGGTCCTCCCACTCGACTGTAAAGTATTGCAAAGCCCCGGAAGGTCATCACCACCGAAGACAACCTCTAAATCCGCCTATGCTCAAAACATGGCATTTATATGCATCAAGGCAAGAAGACACATACATACATAAAAAGAAATTATTCAATATGTTACATCAAAATATAAACTTGATGAACTTCTTTAAAGGCACATCATTTTAAAAACAAAAGGTAGGGAAAAGATAACAAAAATGTCGGTGTTGTCGATTTAGAAATTATTTCTAGATAAATAAAATCTTTTTATGTGCAAAGCTATTCGTCATTTACTGTGTATAAAAATGGATTTATTAAAAGTATTTAGCATCTACTTTCCAGTGACGGTATGTTTTAATCATTGAAAAACCAGAGACGGTATGCCTTCATCACTGAAAAACTAGAGGCGGTATGGCATACCACCGCATACCGTCTCCCTTCGACCACTGTTTGTGACAAAAGCAAGATAGCTCACTTTGTAGTATGTGCACACCCAGAATTTTTTATTGAGAGGGGTCTAAAATATGGAAGGTTCAATACTTCAGGACATTCCATTTATATACTATTGAGCTAGTGTTATTCTACACCCTAAAAGATGATAAGTAATGTAAGAACTACCTTTTATACTTTATTGAAGCAACACTTTATGTTCATGAATCCAAGACTAAATTTTTTGCCGCAATTTCGTACTAAATATGTGTGGTTGTCTTGCTTTCGCGACGTATAATGTGGTGTTCCTCTGACTGAACACAATCGTGAACTCCCATTAAGCTCTAACTTTACCCTCTTCCTCGTCTCCCGCTTTAACCTATAGCGTTCGCAAATTCAGTGGATCCTTCCAGTGAGGAAGATTAATTAAAAGAGGTCTGTATCTGATTTGATTTTTAGTGTAGATTTTTATTAAGTTCTAAAAATATATCTAATATGTGCTATAGATGCACTTTTTGTAATCCTTTGTTTAAAAATATGGAAGTTTGTCATGAATTCAGAAATGTACGATATATAATTTGCTTACTGGTTCAAAAGATCCAATATATTTCAGGCAAAAATTTCCTTGCAGGCCTTATATCTGGAGAATACATATAGTGTAGCCAAATCCAAATTATCACTTAACTCAGTATGGTGTGCTTATTCCGTACAAAAAATACGAGAACTCGATTTAGGGGCCGTTCAAAATTTTTGTGGCCCCTGATCCAAAAACTAATTATTGGCCGAGATCGCAATCTTTTGATTCATTTTTTGGATAATTCCTAAAACTCTTGTTTTTATAAGAAAAGAAATTGTAGAGAAGAAGTGTAAGATCAAATCTATGTTGCATCAATAATTTCTCTGTTAAACAAGTATAGTTTTATTAAGAAAACTTATACATTGTACTCTCATGTCCAAAATGATTGTCGCATATCTATAACTGTCTTCTTGTAACAATATAATTTGATAATGATTTTGGAGGTTACTTTTAATACTGATACTATATGTATAATAAAAAAAATGTATATTTGTGGTAAGTTTCATAGGGAAAGAATTATAAATACGAAAATTACAATAAGTAAAACAAAATATTGCTAAATGGACAAGAAAGTTTTATTTTCGTTTTATTGTTCTTATTTGCTACTCTTTTCACATGAAATTTGCCGCACATATGTCTTTGGCGATTATACACATATACTAACATTATAAGAAATACCGTTCCTACAACAACATATTTATAGACATGCGACAATAATTTTGGACATGAGTGTACGTCGAGTTACGAAGCTTTGTTGGGGGGGGGGATCTGGACTCGGTGGGGCTCCGCGTGGGTAGATTAAATTTTTATTTAATTTCAGAACTTATTGTCACTTTTAAAATGACCAATTTAATTAAAGTTCAACTGTGTCATTTTCGATCAAAATTATAGCCTATCCCCCTCAAAAAGAAAAAACTCTCATGGGCTCAACTTGTGCTCTAAAACTCCCTTCCCTTTCTTCTACTCAAATCTTCCTCCCAGTTCCCCTTAACAGTATTAGATTTCTATTTAGAAACTGAAATTTATTGCTTTAAATGTTAATCACGTTACCTATACACTACAAAGTAGATATTTTTCAGTAACTTGCTATACCTGGCAACACTAAAATCAATTTACCAAGTTTCAATGTTGCGTTGACTTATTCTGTGGACGTGTTCTGCGAAACTATTTATCCAAGAAATTCCGACGAAATCACTCAGCATTCTTCCACACCTATAACAAATTGCTCTTGCGTAACATTCGAGTTCATTTCACCTCTGTAAGTAATCTTGTTCGCTTCGCAATCTTTAAATGCTAACTCCTCAATACGTACACACTGCAAGATCATTTGCAGCTTAATTTCTCAATTAAACGAAGGAGAAAGTATCACGCAATGTGTAACTAAGTAGATAATGATTGCGGTGTGTGTGCGTGCGTAAACGCTGAAGTAATTGCA
This sequence comes from Thermobia domestica, assembly GCF_964235325.1. Lineage (NCBI taxonomy): Eukaryota > Metazoa > Arthropoda > Insecta > Zygentoma > Lepismatidae > Thermobia > Thermobia domestica. The sequence continues at coordinate 123,162,965 of NC_137462.1, read as the reverse complement.
CCGTTGTCCTTTTAAAAGAAAAAAAAAAACACTTTTCTTTCGTTGTTCTTAAAATATATACAATATTTATGTTTTCTTTTTACCTTACCATTATATTACAATCAGTGGCGGCTCTGCTAGGAGGGCATAGGCTCTTGTTCAACTAGAGGTGTCTCTTGACAGACGAATAAATAGCAGTGAAGTTCAGAGAATTGTTCTTTAATATCCGGTAGAAAAATAGAGTGCTTTCTAATATTTCCTTCAACATCCACCATAAAAATCAAAGTACTTTGTCTCAAAAATTGTTACTGAACTTCAGATAAAGAGATAACTCATTCAGGAATTGTTTCTGATCCTCGAGCAAACTAAATCAGACGTGACTTTTCAGAAATTGTTATTAATTCTCCAACAAATGAATAAGGGGATCATTACGAGAACAAATGCTGGACAATTATGAGCACTTTTCTTAGGGACCTCATTTTCAAAAATCGTCATTACGCTTTCCATTTCAGAATTGTCTTCAGGTCTCTAGCAACTCGTCGTGTATGAATATTTTGAGTTATGTACTAGAAAGAGCTTTCTTTCTGTATTTTTTTTTTAAATATAATTCGGGAGAATTACTTCAACCTGAGGACTTCCTCGCACAATAACGCCATTCCCCCATCTTACTGGAACTAAATTAGCATATTGACAGAGCTTTGTTTTGTCTTTCAAGATAAACTTCGTTCTTGGAGGAAAGAACACCGAACTGATTTTCCGATTAGAAAAGACTGAGGCTTGGATAAAAATTATAAATCTCTTCATGATTTATCAATTAGATTTAAAAATGTTTATATGAAAATAATTCGGAGGTGATTCCTGACACCAACTGATTGTACAAATGCCTCTTTCGGCGCTACGACCAGCCGAAAACTTGTCGGAAAAATAACTCGAGAACAAAATGCGGATAGAAGTCGGGTGAAAGGGTATATCCATTATTTTTTTAGTCGTACATTCCATTGATGCACAATTGGACGGAACGTGCACTTGGGTGAGCCCAAAGAAATTTGTGAATTCTTGGGGTATTTTATCAAAAGCTGAATGAGGAAAATAAGCAACAATCGAGTTCGATATTTCAAGGATGAAAATAAATGTACATTGTTCAAGTTAGAAGAATTCGAAAGAAGCAGAGATGTACAGGGTTGATTTATCTACTTTGTCTCACATCATAATGTCAGTACAGAATGAATTCTCGGATGAAGAACCATCACTCTGAAAGATACATCCTTTGAGTGTATGACATTATTTACGAAAAATATTGAAATATGTAGGCCTATGATGCGTTGGAGTTCGCAGCTTTTGCAAGTGCAATAGGAATGTCTTTTACGAACAATTTATCAGTTAAATTTCTCTCTTCTCGTTTCTTTTAAATTGTAGAGTCCATCCTTGATGTATTTACATTCTTGAACTAATGCCGAACTTCCTATTATACATTACTTTTACTACTTTTTTTTTCTCTCTTAAGTTTCTCTAATTGAAGTTTCATAATAATTCCTCAGTAAGTTAAGGGATCACTTTTTTCGAATTGAAAATACTTGTCATTGAATCTCTTTGAATTAAGAAATAGTTATTTTGATCCAATGAAGCAGTCTATACAACTTAGTTTATTCTTGTTAACTACGTAAATCTTATAGAATAGATCTTAAAACACCTGCTAAGTGCTGTACATCGTAAAACACTAATATACAGGGCACCCGGTAAATATCCTCACATAGACTAGATCTTATCGATAAGAATTGAAGTTATTTATATCATATCTCGACAGTCACCTGTTACTGCATGTTTTTGTCATCTGGCTGCGAGCTTCTTTATTTCGTTGCATTCTACGACTTCCCCGTCCCTCTTCATTGGAAAACTGACTGAATCACTTCTGTATCTATGATGCGACTAATAATGTTTCAGACTCATAAATCCAACTTGATATTCATGTAGTATTCATTCAATTTGCATTATCCTAGAATAGACCTAGAACAGTAATTCAAAACCTTTGGAATCTAAGACACTTTTTTTTTTTTTTTTTTTTTTGCTAACCCCATAAACCTCTGCTTCTTTACAAAACACCTTTATGGCTACCCACCCACAATCTGTCCGCGACGCTTGGAGGGATGTGGGTAACCAGTTGAGGATAACTGGCCTAGAAAAACACAGCTTACCGTTTCCGGACTAAGAAAGCTCTATGAATTTCACACTTTGAGCGGAGTATTTTGGTTTATCACACATGGTATTTACTTGAACGAGACGTCTATCAGAATCATAGTTCTTTCCAAGTCGGGATACGGTGGCTCAAAGATAGAATACTCATTTCGGTGTGAGGGGTTTCTCGTTCGAATTAGGGCCATGAAAGTTTGTGGTAGACAACATCGTGTCCGTGAGTTTTCTCTGTATTTTCTAGTTTCCTTCTGCACTCTCATTCCACGAAATGTTTCACAATAATTAGCTTTCATTTATCATTCGTATCTATTAGCCTCGAAACCAATGAGAACCAATGGGAAGTTAAACGCTTCATTTCATTTAAGATCTTCCAACGAAATGTTATTCTGTACAGAGACTAAATACACTCCTGCACTGGTCAAGTATATAGCATTCTAGTTTATGGATTTATTTGCTTCGGCTCTTCCGAGCTTAAGATGTAAGTAAAAACACATTAAGAACAAATAATAAAAACAATAAGAAATTATATAAAATGCAATGAGCTGATCAGTACGGTAATCTATATCTATTTTTGGCCCACCCTGTGGATTAATCATATACGTGTATCTCTGTTTATTTCGAGTTCTAACAGTGTTCTAATCTGAACAATGCACTACGACTTTGTTCGTTGTAATATGTACTTCATGGTTGTTTATTTTCCTCATTCAATTTTTGATGAAATACCCCAGAAATTCTCATTATGTTTTATTGTGTACCACCTTTGCACCATTCCTGCATCACGTCCAGTTGTTTATTAATAGAATCTACGACTAAAAATAATGGACATTCTCTTTTACCCGACTTCGATCTGACGTTTTGTTCTCGAGGAGTTCTAGTTAATATATATAAATTTTCGGCTGGTAATAGCTCCGAAAGGAGGCATTTGTATACCCGACTTGATCTACAGTTTTTTGTCTTATCTTGGTGTCACGAATTACCTCCGATGTTGTTTTAAAATACCTTGTGTATATATAGTCATGTCTGAATAAGTGGGATCACAAGGTAGTGCCAATTTAACCTCAATCTTGTAGAAGTATCTCACTTATCAAGTTTCTTAGTTAGCAGGTTGAAAAAAAAAACGATGTGTCACTTATAGAGGTAACATTGAGAAACAAGATTCTCAGTAACAGATGTTTCTCAGTTATCTAGGTTTGATTGTATATTGGAGGGGAGCAGCTCTAGTAAGACCCACAAGACCAGACATACTTCTTCCAATAGAAACATAGGGCCTACACTTTCCTCCATTTAAGTTAATCAGGAAATACTTTTATCACATAATTCGAAAAATGAAATCGTACTTACCAAATCGAACTGATACCACATCGTTGAGGAAAATCACTTACCTGGAAAAAGGGAAGCCAGGATTACAATTAGACTCTTATCAAAATGATTACTTTCACACCATCTGTCACAAATGGATATTTTCAAGCATTATGGTTCTCAAGTGTTATCTTCACCTTGACACACATACCTCATTTTCCCATTACTCTTCATGCCCATATTCTAGTGCTTGTTCCTTAACTTTTTCATATCTATGTTTCTGGCTCGCAGAGTACAGTACAGCCTTTCCATTTGTAACGGAGGTTACACTTTTACTACTGCAAAGTGATATATTATGCAAATAGAACTTGCGCTGTCCGTGTTGTTGTAGACCAAACAATACATACCCATGCCACCATTTATACGATAAAAGTATATGTGGAAATATCACATCTTTATGGAGAAAAAACGTTATTTGTTGCGTAACGGAGGTTACATTTTTTGGGAACAGGTTTAACTCTTCATACTTTTCCAATCGGAACTTTGGTTATTGTAGCACCAAAACTATTGCTGTTCGATTTTTTGTTTATTAAAAGATAAAACTAGGAAGTGAAAGAACAGTTGTGAGGAGAAAAAATTAAATTTACTTTATTTCTGATATGTTTGTTGTGTAACGGAGGTTACAAGTAATTTAAGATCAGTGACTGAATCAGTCCTGAGGTACTATATCGTAATATAACTCGGTTTATGTTACTACAATAACTATTTACGTAATACATACAATTGTACGCAATCTATAATCATATCTATATATACTGTATATCTTAATGAATGTTTGTCTTATACTAGTACCAAACAAGACAAAGACTTGCAAGACGAGATATAATATATCTGTAATACCAAATCGTGGGTGTATAGAAGAGTGTATTACATAGCACAAATAAGACAATAGTCTGTTGATGACTGATACCAAGCTCAGGATTTCCACTCAAGAGCAATACAAACTATTGTGCAGTGAAGTTGGAAAGTATTAACAGCTATAGAGCATAAGATACAAAATAACTTCACGTTACGGAAAGAGACAAATGAAACTGTTACTTGCGTAAAATAATTAACAGAAATAAATATAATCTATCAAGCTTAAAGTTTGTTTCTAGAAGATCGGGTACTTTGATTTTAATCAAATATTCACTTTTCATATACATCAACTGGATGCGAAAATTTGTACAGTATCATGTTGCGTAATACCTTCAGATTTTGAGGAGGTAAAATTGTGTCTACTTTTCATTATGTTCATCAAGTTGAAACAATGTACCGTCACTTTTACACAATTTTAGAAATGCCAACCGAACTTCATCATCTTCACATTCAGTCTGACAGATGCCTGCATACTTACAGGCAACTTTACTTGTAGCGCCATACTTGAAATCAATTGAAATATAAGTTTCTGACTTAATATTATGTGCTGAGAGTTCGAATTCCGATATAAGTTTTCCAACTGATGGTCCAGGAACGCCAGAATTTGCATGCTAGACAATGTGCCACTAACATCACCACCACTAGCATCATCGTCATCAGTGTAAACATCACTATACTTTAAACGTCTTTGAGATAATCTTTGTATGGTTGGTTGCTGAGTCGACCTCGAAGAAACATGTATTTTGATTAAGTTTGGACATTGCGGTAAGACCAACTAGAATATTATTGTTATTCATTTTCTCACAGTGATAGAAGTTCCGTATTCCAATGATATCAGTAGCTAACATACAACGTTTGTTCAGGAGGAGGCGAGCATTTCTTTATCAGCTTGAGATATAAAAAACACATTAATACTTTTAGAGAAATTGGCAGTGTGTTCATAGAAGTTTTAACCAAACAGTCCTTTCGATTTGACCACCTATGGCATCTATCAGTCCCTTTCCACGTCCTGGTGTAAAGGTGAAGTTTTTATGTAACTAAGAAACCTATTGTTTCGATTGTACGTGAATTTACATCATTATTTTGTTTAACGGAGGTTACATCGTGTTAGTGTCAATTCAAGACATGTAACCTCTGTTACACCTTTTAAAACGTAATATTATATTTATAAACCAGTTATTGTAGATGGGACATTAGTAATGTCTTCATTATTACTTTCCGCAGGTTTGGTGCAAATAAGACACCTATGTTCGACTTTACATGAATTCATCAATATTTTATGTAACGGAGGTTACATCGTGTTGTTACACATCAAACCCTGCATAAGTTTAATACAGTAGTTGCCTTGACAATACTTATTGCTTTCTACAAGTGTGCTTTTTTCGTTAATCCCACAAATATGTTACTTCACTTCGTCCACTAAATTAATACAAGCTAGCCAAATTCATCGTGTTTGAACGGAACTTCGACAATGAGCGACTAGTTTCATTCAGTGATACAAATATATAACAAAGAGGTACAATAAATGCACTAATAAGTTGTTTTTATACAATATAAGGATGATCAATTCCAGTGCAGATAACATTATTCTTCAGATTTCATATGTATTTTTCTCGTGAAATTCCCACTTCTCGTGGAATGGCTGAGTAGTGCACACTACATACTAACTGACACGGTTAAGTGGGCTAAAAAAAATAGACTGAAGAGTATAACACTTTTTCGTAGGTTCGAATCCAATTCAGAGCATGAATATAACGTATTCTCCCTTCACCATTTATTTTTTTCTTTTCTTTTCATCTCACTTAATTTAAAGCACAGAACTGTAAGATGTAAAACACAGAATAAATAAACAAATAATAATAATAAATATTTCGTAACTTTTAACCCATAAAATATGTTTTTCACTTCCCTAAGTGCTGTTATTTCCCATTCATATTTCAGAATATTACTAATAATACCAATACAAGTGCCGAAAGTAGTCACTTGTTCTAGTTTTATGTCTGCAACTTCTACGGTTGACATAGCTCTTTTTTCTTTCAATCATCACTGCTTTCCTCTTTTCAATAACATTCCACAAATATCCTTCCCAATTTTCCCTTAAGTTTCCTAACATCATTTTCGACTCATATACCACAATTTCGATCCAAAGTGTTCCTTTTATTTATATGACGTTCTCTTCCTCCTTCGGTACCTTGTTGTACACATTCCCAAATAGCATTGATCGGTTTCGTCTATTTACATTGTATAGTCTATCAATAAGAGTTAAATTGCAACAAAAAAAAAATGACAAGAGGAAAGTGTAATGGAAAGGAAAGTTCCATGAAAAAATGACAAGAGGAAAATGTAATTGGAATGGAAGTTTGATAGAGATATCACTTTCTCCAACACAATTTAACATCTTTAGAATAAATAATAATCAGCAGTATTCTACATAATAAAAAAGGATTTCGATAGGAAGTTAAAGAATTAAGTTATTCGCTTTGAATATCACACGAATTTTTATATTGAAACAAGAAACAGACACAGAATTTACAAATCTTTGAGGAAAGACTGGGAAGAATGCAGAAGCAAATAAATATTAAAAGATGAATGGAATGATGTTTAGAGCCAAACTATAAAAGTAACCAAAAAAGCTCTGTCACATTTTCACCCGCCATCTTCGAATATCACTATATCACCTAAGACGTACCTGGAAGATCAAAAATAGCCCCATCAGCATCGACCACCTTCTGTCAACGTTCTGGAAGGCCATGGATTCCGTCGCGGTAGAATTTGGTGGGCCGTGAAGCGAAGAAACTATCAAGTTCATTTTGCACCTCTACTAGAAATTTGAACTTGCGCCCTCTAAGGTGATTGTCCAAGGAATGGAATAGGTGATAATCGGACGGTGCAATGCCCGGGGAGTATAGCGGATGCAATAGTGTTTGCCATCCAAGGTGTAGAATGGTGTCCCGAGTTATCCTAACTACGTGGAGCTTAGCGTTGTCCTGTAACAGGAGGACCTGTTTGCAATTCAGAAGTGCTGGCTCCACAGTTTTGAGTTTTTCTTGAACACGGCTCAACTGCTGACAGTACATAGTTGCATTGATGCTCTGACCAGCTGGTAACAGTTCCCGATGCACGATGCCGCGAGCAGTCCACAAACCCACAGGAGGACCTTCTTCTGCTACAGTGCTTGTTTCGGCTGTTTTGGAACCGGTTCATGGATTGCTAACTAATCATGATGGCGTCGTGGAGCTTCGTACAGGACCCACTTCTCATCACATGTCAACACCTATTCAGATTTGGCTCCTTCCTCAGGCGAGACAGGAAAGACACCAAGATATCTGCTCGCGTTACCTTCTGGCCAGGAATCAAATCATGTGGGACCCATTCGACCCAACTAGTAGTGCTTCCCAAGTTGATGGAGGTGCTGCCAAATGGTCTCTTCACTCACACTGAATTGTAGTCACAGTTCTTAACATGTCTGGCCACTGTTCACCCCAATTGCGACCTGAAGATTTTATTTTGTACACGTGTTGGTCTTCAGCACGTGATGCGTATTCGAGTGTTTCGTCACCGTCCTCAAACTTGTTAAACCACCCTTGCACTGTCCGCGTAGTCACGACACCTTCACCAAAGGCCTGGCATATCTTCTACCCCGCTGCAGTGGCGTTTGACCATAGTTTGAACTCGTACAGCATAAACGTCCTTGTGACGCTCTGTGGAGGTGCCATGTTCTCTCTCTCCCTTACGCAAGTTCACTGTGTAACTGAACTGCTACAACCAGGTAATATGTTGTGTAAATATACTCACACGAACAACTTACCTTCGCCTTATCTCCATTAGCATTTAACTCACGGTGTGAGGGCCAACTGAACACAAACTTCTACTGAAAGCGACAGAACTTTCTTGGTTACCTTTATAATTTGTTAAATATAGAAGAGAAGAGAAAAGCCATAACAGTGATTTATTTTAGACATGTACGTAACGTTATTAATAAGGATTAAAAAGAAACTAAAATTAAAATAAAAATGGAGTAGGAAAGACTTGAAGAAAAAGTACATTTTGTAGAATGTGAAATAAATAGTTACGAATAAGGATCTTCAAAGATTCCTCATGAATTATTTTATTGTATAGAAGAAACCTATGTAACTTATTATCGAAACAGCACGAAATACAGGTCTGAAGGGACAGGTCTGAAATGCAGAAGAAAAAATGAAATGAAATCTTTGAGTTTTACGTCCCACGCTATGCCGGTTAGGATAAAGGAGACGGTGATGATGAGTGATGAATGAAATGGTGGAATGAAGAAAGTGGGAGGAAACGGGAGAACCCCGAGAAAACCCACGCACATGGTGTTTGTTCACCACAAAGTTCACTTGGCGGGGGCTGGGATCGAACCCGGGACCCGAAGCATCAGAGCTGAACGCTCTACCACGGAGCCACCGCGGCCCCTGAAATGCAGAAGAGAGAAGAATCAAGAAAATAACCTAGACGGAATGGAAAGTAATGAGGAAATATAAACGAAAGTTGAGGAGAGAAGAAATATAGCGGAGAGGTCAGAAATAGGAAAAGGAGCAGGTTGGGACATTACTTGTAAAGAAATTGTTCTATTGTGAATCTGATAAAAGATAAAATCTGATAAAAGAAGGAGGAAGAAGAAAGTAATAGACTGGCGACATTAAACAAAGCAATTCTTACGTCGAACTGGAAAGATTATAGAAAATTTTACAGTTCATAGATGTTTCTAAATTCAAGCCATTTAAAAAAAATGATCGCTATTACTTGTGATTAGGGCCTGGAAGTTAAGGAAAAATCATCTTTTTTACGAGTGCCCGAAGACGAGGCTTAACATAATATATATTCATTTTGGGTCATTGTGTGCCATAAACTGGTGGATTTTATTTGTCCATTTTATTTTATTTTATTTTATTATTATTTTTTTTGCCTTTTTCGGTGTTTTTTTTTTTTTTTGTTTATTGGTTTTTTCAAGCTTTTCATAGGTCTTAATGTCTTTTTTTGCCCTTCATCTTTCGACAATAAATTTGCTGGCTATTATCTCGAATCACCACCACCTCCTAAATATCTTTTCTTTAGTAAAGAAAATTCAAAAGATAAGATATTCTTCAACCACTGGACTGATAAGCAGTGGTCGAAGTGTGACGGTATGCGGTGGTATGCCATACCGCCTCTGTTTTTTTCTGTAATGAAGACATACCGTCTCTGGTTTTTCAGTGATCAAGACAATATCTAAATAGCCGGTATGTTGAGTCAAAATCATAGTAAAACATACCGCCTCTGCTTTTTTTTTTCACTTCGAACACTGCTGATAAGACCAGATCTGCAACAATCACAAATCAGATAAGGAAGCGTAACAATGTCCTCCAGCAAGGAGGAGTGAGGGTGGGGAAGTTTTCTTATTTTAGTCTGTACTTCGGTTTGTGGAAGAAGGACAGATCGTTAACCTACCAGAAGCTTGTATTTTTTGAGCATTATATCCATTAAATATGTGATTCTAATTAAATTGGTTTTTATTTTTACGTCCTTTTTTTTTCAAGTTTTTAGGCCCTTTTTTTAGATATTTTTAGGTCGTTTTTAGGCAATTTTTAGGACTTCAACTTTCGACCCCTATTTATGATGATGATCAGTGCCAGGAACAATAATAAGTTCGGAGTTTGATCTCTCGTACTCTTCGTTGATGCTTGTTTGCTACTGTATTTCACTGCTTAACTACTAGTACAAGCCAGACACAAAAGAAGAGTGCAACTGCAAAAGTTAACTAAAAAATTCTTCTTGTATATAACTACAACATAATCAGTCAGCCGCCGGAACTTTCGAAGTTCCTTTTAGTTCAAGAATACATGAATTATAATCCTTCAATGTGTGGATACGCTGGGACACATCCACATAACCCAATTCATGCAAAAGTCGGTGTAGCATTTCAACTGCAATGGCCTAATTGTACAGGGCCATTTGAGGTTCCTAATTAACATAGGCAGAAACCCCCTAAAGAAAGAAGGCACATGGTGTAAGATCCAACGAATAGAAAGGACAAGGAAGATTATTGTCTCTATTTGCAACATATCCGATCCAGTGCTGTAGAACACGATTGAAAAGCGTTTGTACACCCCTGTGAAAATGTGGGGAGGGGAGTTTTGTCCAGTTGTAGAACATAATAATCATTTTGATTTGACTTGATGTTAGTTTAGCGTCCCTTTCAGCAGCGTGGCTATATGAGACAAGAACGTGGGATCCGAACCACATGAGCCCCCCGCCGGGTCTCTCACGCCACATAATAGTCAGAATTGGTATTCAACTGAAATAATGATCAATTTTCCAGCATGCTCAGAAAGAGTTATCTTTGACAATTGCTTAGTGAAGAGAAAGAAGACGTGTACATTCTTGTGAGATACTACAGAAAACGATGGGCCCGGCGGGAGCTCATGTGGTTCGGATGCCACGTTAATCAGTAGGCCTCATCTTATATACCTCGCTGCTGAAAGGGACCTTAAACTCAACTCAATAGAAAACGATGGCTTTTATACAATCCGTGCACGTAGTTGCTCGGTTTTCTAGATATGGACATAGTGTCTATTCACCTTGCCACTGATATGGAATTCGCCTTCATCGGGAATGAGTCTGTACGAAATCATTTTTCTCTTTCCAACTGCATCTCATCACAATCACGACTTTTCATTTTGTCCGCTGGTGTAGAAACTTGCACTACTCGATCTTGTACGGTTTAAAACAGCCGCTTATGCATTCACACCATCATTTTTGACACATCCGATTCCTTGATTTCTCTAGCTAGGAACGTCACTGAAGCGCTTCACACTCTTTCAATATTGTTAAAAGACACATGAAGACGACCAAGTCTTTACATAAGCATCCAATTGGGCCAACCCGCTGGTCTATTGGCTACTGCGTGTGGATTTGGTGCCTGTTCTCGGTTTAGACTCCCGGTGGGAGAGCATAAAAAGTTTAATTTCATAATCATCCACTTCCGTTAGTCATCCGTCTCCTCTTGCTCAAAGAGCATAAGGATGAAACATTAAACTAACTAACTAACTAACTCTATGGCCTATGAAACCCGGAGGTTCAATGCCGCGTTCACAAAAGCTATCCACTAATTTCTATCCTTAGCTAACTGCATCCAGTTTCTACTCTGTGTTCCAATCTCTGCGAGATCCATCTTAATATTGTCCTCCCATCTGCGCCTAGGTCTTCCTAATGGTCGTTTTCCGATTGGTCTTCCAGTCAAGACTTTGAAAGCGTCTCTACTTTCTTCCATTCTAGCTACATGACCCACCCATCTAAGCCTCCTAGACTTGACGACCCTAACAATGTTGGGTAAACCATATAAATTATGTAGTTCCTCGTTATGAAGTTTCCGCCATTTCCCATTCCCGTTCTTCTTGGGTCCGAATATTCGTCTCAGGATCTTGTTCTCAAATACTTTCAGTCTATGTTCTTCCCTCAGAGTAAGTGACCATGTTTGGCAGCCATACAGAACAACAGGTATGATTATCGTTTTGTATATTTTAAGTTTCAAATTCCTCGACAGAATTCGCGACGACAAGAGATTTTGAACCGAATAGTAACACGAATTCCCCGCTTTTAGTCGACATTTAAATTCTGCGTGAATATGATTTTCCTCTGTTAATATTGATCCTAGATACTTGAAAGTATCCACTTTATCAAAAGTATTATTTGATATTTTAACGCATCCATAATTTGCTGTATTCCGGTCCCGACGCACTTCCATGTATTTAGTGTTCTCTGCATTTACTTCTAAACCCATGTCCCTGCAAGCGTTTAATAAGATCTCTGCATTTCTTTCTATTGTTCTCCTATCATCATCTATTAAATTTACATCATCAGCATATGCCATAACCTGGTGAATACCGTTCAACTCTAGGCCCTGGTTGCTATCTTTGATTTTCCTTATAGCGTATTCTAGAACGAAGTTAAATAATAATGGTGACAACGCATCTCCTTGTTTCAGGCCATTTTCGACGTGAAAGCTCGTGGACAAAAATTTTCCTACCCGGACTTTACTTTGGGATTCATTTAAACATATCTTAATTAATCTAATTAACTTTCTCGGTATCCCAAGTTCTGCAAGAACGTTGTATAATGTTTCTCTCCTAACCGAGTCGTACGCCTTTCTAAAATCAATAAATAGTTGATGTACCGGGGTATTGTATTCCCACTTTTTTTCCGAGTATTTGGCGAATGGTAAATATTTGGTCGATAGTTGATTGATTTCGTCTAAATCCGCACTGATATCTCCAATAATTTCATCTGCGTATGGTGTCAGTCTTGCTAACAAAATATTTGAAAGGGTTTTATAGGATGTTGACAGAAGAGAAATGCCTCGATAATTATTACAGTCAGTTTTGTCGCCTTTCTTGTGGATTGGAACAATGATTGATTCTTTCCACTCTTGTGGCAATTCTTCCTTGTTCCAGATAAGGAGAAATGAGTTTGTGTATCTTGTTCCACAATTTTTCGCCTCCAGCTAAAATTAACTCAGCCGGGATTTCATCTACACCCGGAGATTTGTGTTTCTTTAATTTCTTTATAGCGGTTTCTACTTCTTTTCGGTTGGGTTCTGGAATATACGGTTCTGCGGTGTGTATCTCCTTTTCTCCACGCACACTAGTTTTTGGTTGCGTGTTAAGCAAATCGTCAAAGAAATCTTTCCATCTATTTAAGATGTTATCCGTGTCAGTGAGAACTGTACCGTCAGATTTCTTTAATATATAAGCACGAGGTTGATAGCCTTTCTTAAATTCGTTGATTCCCTTATACATGTCCCGTATGTTTTTATTTTTACTATTATCTTCAAGTTCCTTAATTTTAGCTTTCAGAAAATCGCGTTTCTTTGTTCTAAAAGTTTTCGAAGTTTCCCGCCTGATATCTGCGAAATTTTGTGTGGTCATTTCATTCGGATTTTGTAGCCAGTGTAATTTTGCCTGTTTTCTCTTCTCTGCTAGTTTTATGCATTCCTGGTCGAACCATGGTTTGTTCCTACGTATTTCCGCGTGTCCCAATTTTTCTTTTGCTGAAATTTTAATGCTATCTCTAATTTCAGTCCAGGTGTTCTCAACACTAGTGCACTCCGAATCTTCTAAAGCCGAGAATCTATTCGAAACTTCAATCTGGTATTCCTCTCTTACCTGGCTCTCTTCTAATTTCTTTAAATTGAATCTCTCCGTTTTCGGACAATGAATATTACCTTTATTCAACGATAACCTCTCTCGTATTATCGCTGCTACCAGTGTCACAATCAGCCCCTCTAAACGACCGGACATCAATTAGGCTAGATTGCCTTCTTCTATCTACTAAAACGTGATCAATTTGATTATGTGTTTTCCCGTCTGGTGATGTCCAAGTGTATTTATGAACGTCGCGATGTGAGAATTTTGTACTCTTCACGATTAGGTTTTTGCATGTTGCAAAGTTCACGAGTCTAACAGTTGTCATTACTTTCCTTACGCAGACTTTCGTTCCCTATAATCGGTTTGAAAATATCCTCTCGTCCTACCTTTGTATTGAAATCCCCTAATAGAATTTTCATATGACATCGCGGGAGTTGGTCAAATATCCGTTCCACTTCTTCGTAAAAACTGTCTTTTATATCGTCATCCTTATCTTCAGTTTGGGCACGTACATTTAAAACAGTAATATCACACCACCGTCCCTTAAGAGTAATAAAAGAAGTCTGTCAGTAACAAATTCAACCCGTTTAATTGCTAGTAATATACGTTTATGAACGAAAAACCCTGTTCCTAACTGGTGATTTTTATTTCCTTCCCCGTAAAAGAACGTAAAATTTCCGGAATTCTCAGATCCATTTCCTTCCCACCTAACTTCCTGAACTCCTACTACGTCCATCCTGTATTTCTCTAACTCCCTCGTTACGGATTTTAACGCGCTTGCCCTATAAAGACTCCTAATATTCCATGTTCCAAATCTCATGTCCATTTTCTTTTGCTGAGGTTGTGCCAAGTTATCAGTCCTTGTCTGAGGCTTTTGTGAATATTTCTGAACAAGTGCTTTTTTTACAGGATGAGATTGTTAGCCCTACCCAAACCCCCAAGCTGGAGGACCACTCCTAGTCGGCTGTCAGCGACTGCTTATTCAGTATATTCGCAGCTAACCTCTATATCTAAAGGCCTTCTCCTCGATCCGCAACCTGAGGACGCGCCATGCCGTGGTGACAGGAAAGCTACAAAATCCCATTTACAAACATTCAGCTTCCACAAATTGTGAGCAGAGAACTCACACTTGCACTGTAACTACGGATCAAATCGGAGCGCAGAGGAAACTTCTCCTGCTACAATGATAACCTGGAAACTCGCCTCACGGCTCAGCAGTCAGTATGCGAAACGAATTTCCAGATTCGCATGAGAATTTTGTCATTTTCAGTTGCTAATGTGAGTTATATCCATGTAAGGTGAGAAGCAAATATATCATTACCTATTTAAACCCCACACAATTCTTACATGTACACACCCTCTGTTGATCATAAATGTCTACCAAAGAGATTATAACAATTTACGTTACAATAAGCCAATCAATTCTTTATAATAGGTCATTCATATTATGATTATGAAGAATGTCATTATAATTAATAATCATAAGGATTAAAGCCCAGTCGACAGAAGTTTCATATCCATGAAATCGTTTAGTCACTGTATGTTGGAGGGTGTATTTTGCTTAAAGCAGAAAGTGAACGTGTTAAAGAGTATTTCGCTTACAAACTCCATATACTTTTGAAATTGCAGAAGGGAAGGGGCAGAGTATGATATATACTACTTAAATGAAAACTTACACACTTTCGATCAGTTTCCTATACTTTAAGGAAAGGATTATGATGAAAATCGGTGCTGGGGTGTTCGTTGTTACTGCTTACCTAGGAGTTAAACCGCAAATAAAGAATATCTTATTTCTGATTATATGAACGTAAATGCTCAAGTCAAGTCTGTCACTCATGATCAACCAGAGTGAGAAATTCTCCTTACTGATTAAGTATTCACGTTGAACCAAACTTGTAACACCTATAAAATACTGACCGAAAGGAACTGACTACTTAATAACACATGCCTTTAACTGAAGATCCAACTCGCCCGTGTGCTCCTCCACTTTGTTCAGGCGCCGCTTCACATCTTCTCTTTTTATGTTCTCTCCTGATAGATCCAGAATGTTGCACAAATCCTAGAATAGGAAAACAAACAATAAAATTTTCTTATAAATAAACCCAAGTTAAAGGCAAATATTACATGTTGAAACGACGTGCAACAAAACAACACAGCAACGAAACAAAGTAGCACATAATGGCGCTGCGTTACAATGACACAACGATAGAATGAGCTGAAAACAATACATTTCTCATGGTTACTTAAGAGGCTCATTAGCTTAGTAAACTTAAGAACTAATAGCTACCACGTATGTAAAATAATTGGTTTACACAAGAGGTTTTACGGCGCGTGAGACCTGGAATTGACTCCCGGTGGGAGTCCATTTGGTTCGGATCCCATGTTAAACTGTATGTCCACGTCTCATATAGCCCTGCTACTGAAAGGGATGCTAAACTCTAATCCAGCCAGGCAGCCATTAAAGTTCTCAAAAGGGAGAGACAGTTTTGACACATAGCTAACTCGAGAGGGAATCATGAAGTAAAGTAGAATTGAAATATGTAGGGTAAAGACAGAAGTACGGATGTGTCCTAAGCTAAAGTGATAAACTAAAATACGGGAATAACAGATATAATTGTGATGGAAAATGCTTTACTGTTGGAGGATACCTGGGATGTAACACCGGCCTACGTCACCGCTCCATAAGCTCCTTTGTGGTTATATGGTTAGCGAACGCATCTTCGGCGCGAGAGACCTCTGTTCGATTCCCTGCAAGAGTAAGTGTGTTCCGAACTTCACGTTAAGCATAGGACTATGTCTCATGTAACCTCGATGATGAAATGACCACTAAACTTCAACAGTGCAGTAAACCAACGCCACCCGTGTCCAGATGGCGTTGAGTAAAATGGGTCGGTTGTTCAATGTGTCCGATAAACGGTCTGTCAGAATGTGGCAGCAGTTTCAGAAGACATTAGATCGTAGTGATCTACTTCCACGCTTCACCCGCCATGAGTGACAAGCTGTGGTCGTTGGGCCTAAATTTTGGACCGGCTACGTTAGATACATCCGCCCCGTAATTCCTCTATTTTGGACGATTTGTCCACGTGAAGGAGGTGCACTATCAAGGTGTGTCCCTTTACTTTGATTCGCAAATTGTGATGTAACCCCTATTCTCTAAGGGAGGGGGACACGCCTACTGCGCGGCCAGACCAAAATACTCAGTGTCTAGTAGTTAACTCAAATGTTTAAAACTCGGGTTAACATTATTGTTCATGGTAGAGACTTTCAATTTTCCACGACGAAACACAAGTTTTCATACGAAATCTTTGCAAAACCAGACACTTTAAAACCGTTACAGCCTAGAAGCCCAAAAGGAACTCCCGCTACCACGGAAGATTTTTCAGCTGTCTGTTGTGATTGGTGAAGTGGATGATGAAGTCGAACAGGGACTGAAATTCGAAGGACACCATGTATCCAAATGCAATGACCAAGGATAAACCTACATGATGAAAATCTTAAGAAATTTGCAGGATACAATAGATGCTTTACTCTCTGAAGGGGCCGTATGTCTATTAAAAGCGACAGAGTTGAAACTTTCTTGAACATCCAAACCACTCTCAATTGGGTGTGAAAATACTAGCAAATTAATGATCAACCCGCAGCAGCATGTAAGAGAGAACTCATTCAATTCACAACTGCATGCTATCCATTCGTACCCAAATCTTCAAGCCCCACTCATGTGTGCTACATGCCAACAGAATCACCCTACATACACGTGCAAATTCAAATCACGTCCAGAACCATAACGTGTAGTCCCAATCCTTCCTTATGAACTTAAGCAAACACAATTTCCTGATCCATCCATAACGGAGGTAGTTACCGTTTCTCAGTTGCTTTCCTTCCTTACATTATTTGTGCAAATTGTAATCTGTTCCCTAACTCACATATTACAAGTTCAGTATGCTGCACGCAACATCTTCACTGCTACTTATGATGAGTCGACTGTATACTTTCATGTTACAGCAATCATATCCAATGCCTAACTTTTCTTTGTACATGATAGCTCTCACATTTATGTGATGATATACAAGAACAAAATAAAAATAAAAACTGGAAGATGAAAGGGAGATAGACGGGAAGTATTAGAGGAAGATATTTTGAGAATTTAACACGGAATGAAAAAGAGCCAGGAGTAAGATCTGATAGATTAAAACTACAGAACAAGTTAACTTCATAGTACAAGATATTACTAAAACGTATGAGGAAGTCATGATTGACGAAAACGGTTTTAAACGGGAAAAAGCGATGGAATAAGAAATGAAATCGTTTAAATTACATAATGTCTGCTCACTTGTTCCACGTCTACCTGAAATGATAGTTAATAGCGAATGGTATTTAATAAAGAAGAAAATTCAGATGATATACTGCAGAAAAGAAAGGCTAGGTTAGTAGCAAGAGGTTGTAAGCAGAAGCAAGGTATCGATTATCAAAACTTTTTGCCTCAGTGATGAGTTAGAATCACTGAGATTATTAATAACATTAACAGAACGACGTGAAAGAGTAATCAAGCTGTATAACGTAAAGATTGCATATTTATATGGAAATTTGAAAGAAGACATATACATGGAATCAGGCTCTTATTTATAAATTGTGCGCCTCTGTCCCCTAAATAATTTGCCGCCCCCGAAAACAACCTATATCGAAGTTGAATTCACAGTTTTTGGAATTGCTGAGATGAATAGTGACAATTTTAATCCAATTCAGCTTAAAGGTCATACTCTACTTCCCAGGGAGGAGACAAGATCTTGAAAGTAATCGGAAACGACAAATATTAGTGTTGAATTCATAGTTTTCATGGTGTAGGCCTATCAGTTTTCATGATGTTCAAGTTCATCCTCACCCCTTTTTAAAAATAATCACATAAGCTAGTTAATTAATAACTACGGTAATTATAGTGAATTAAACACATGAACATATTATCTCGCACTTGCGTGGGACTATGCGGGTTGCTAGTTTTAAATATTGCTTTATTGCGATTTTTTAAAAAATCCAAAATTTTGCCGCCCCCTAAATTCTGCCGCCCTGAGCTCGAACACAGAATATCATTTACCTAAATACGGAATCGGAATGATGAATTGACCAAAGTCATGTTAGTTTCCAAAGGTTACAGAGCGATTCATATATATACAAAATGAAACTATAGTAAGATAGTATCTATATCTTGGAGTGTATGTAGATGATTTTCTAATTATAGGTCAAAATATTTAATCTATTAATGCTGAAGTGCAAAGAAGTCAAAATTGCATAGACTTACAAGAAAACAATGATTCTAATATTTCTTGGGTATAAAAATACATGAAATAAATAATGTTTTTGAGCTGCCATAAGAGTTATATTTCCAAAAAATCTTAAGAAAATTTGAACTACTAGGTTGTAATTCACTGAATCTTGATAATTACCAGGGTATTCAGTAAATTACAACCTAGTAGTTCAATGACGATATATATATATATATATATATATATATATATATATATATATATATTAGGGTGGGTCGAAAAAAACTATTTCTTTCAAATCGAATTCTAATAGTGCGGAAAAGTTGGACCATCTATCGAAATGTGTAAGTATAATTTCTTTTTGAAATCGCGTAATATCTTCAGTTCGCGCATCCAGGTTAAAGTTTTACCAAATTGTCAAAAATCATACTTTTTTTGGAACACCCTGTATAGAACACAGCTTGCTTCTGATAGTTGTAATAGAGCGCTAATTCTCAAGTAGGCATGTAACAATACACAGAAGAAAAGAAAATCAACATCGGATAATATCTTCAGTTCTTGTACTAACGTCAAAATCTCGTGAAATTGTAAAAAATCGTACTTTTTTGGAACACCCTGTATAAAATAGTTTATGTTGTTATAGTTTTAATATGGCGGTTATATTTTTCCCAACCATGCGGGAATATTCACAAAAAAGAAAATAGAAATTGGATAGTATCTTCAGTTCGTGTATTGGAACTTAAAAATCGAAAATCGAAAATGGATAGTATCTTCAGTTCGTGTATTGGAACTTAAAAATCGAAAATTTTACGAAAGGAATCATTTTCTGTTTCCGATCTGATCTTGCAGCTCTTCGCTCATTTCTGATCTTAGAAATGACCCAGAACTCACCACGAGGAGGTGGCTGCACTTCACCCACACCCTTCCCAACCACCCTACCATTGTAGAAGTTTCAAGTTTATTTCTTTTGTATTTCGGGTATAACTTTAAAATCAGACTTCTTACTAAAATCTGGCATTACAGAGCGTGACAAAAGTGTGGTCCGAATAAAACATCTCTGTTTAGGGAGCCACATACTTTTGTAGCAGCCTCTGTTACAAGTTTAACACATCTTTCTACGGACTGCGTGTGACATGGAAATTTTAGGTAGTCAAACTCTGGTAGTTGTCTTTAGAAACTACGAAATACTCGCTGTTACATGGGCCATTATTGGTGGTGATGGAAGTTTACACGTTGACCAATCTATCAATTCGGTATAGTCAGTTGCTTCAAAATTGAGATCAAGTGGTAAACATTTCTTACACTTTTAACTGATGGTGGTTGATTCCTCGATTTCCACAATCTTCTGAAAGCTAATTCTCTTATGTGTTTCCGTTCATCCATCGCCATGGCCAAAATAAGGTTTTCAGGGTGCGCAAAAAAACCGTTTCGCTGTATTACAGGATCGATAATTTCTAGTAAACTTTCCGGTAGATATCGTGATGTCTGAATCAATTTAAACACATGTTTTGCACCATCTTTTACAGACGAATTTTGTTTAATAGCAAATCAAGCTGGTGCATATGTTTTTACAATGTAAGTCGCCAATGTCTTCAGCTCAAATGAAGGATCTTCTGTCGAAATATATAACCTTAAAATACGATACGCTATAGTAAGCCACCTTGAATGACTAATTGGGTCTGGATCCTTTACTGCAAGATCACTTGGACACTAGCGCTGTTTATAGCTCTAACAATATCAAGAAAATATTTTTTTTCTTTGCTCAGGTCATTTTCTTTTACGGAGATATCTTCGGTCTGAATATTCTCATAACCATCAACAGGAAGCTGCTCACAGTGTTTCAATTGTTTGAAGATAGTTCCAGAAAATTATTTGGGCCTGAAGTGTCACCATCTAGGCACTCGAAAAGATGTCTGAAAGATAACTCATTAAAATGTAATAAACAAATGAACCACTAGAGTGGTCTTCCAAGTTTGACCCCAATATTATGAATAACCCCAGTTTTACATCCAGTATTAACCACTGTCCCATCACAGCCGATAGCAACAAGATCATTTATGCCCAAGTCTTTGTCACTTAAATAAAAAAGTATACTCTCATATATATCCTTTGCAGATCCAGTTCTAGGCGTTATATGGCCAATGAACTGATTTCTGAAGAAAAAATATACATTTTACAAATGGGGATATGAAACACTGTGGAATTTTTATTTTTCGTGAAGAATGTATTTGATTTCTCTTTTTGTGTGCCTGTTGCTACATGCTTGAAGAAAGTCATAGACTATTAGGGCTATAACAACAAACTATTTTATACAGGGTGTTCCAAAAAAGTACGATTTTTTACAATTTCACGAGATTTTGACGTTAGTGCAAGAACTGAAGATATTATCCGATGTTGATTTTCTTTTCTTCTGTGTATTGTTACATGCCTACTTGAGAATTAGCGCTCTATTACAACTATGAGAAGCAAGCTGTGTTCCATACAGGGTGTTCCAAAAAAAGTATGATTTTTGACAATTTGGTAAAACTTTAACCTGGATGCGCGAAGTGAAGATATTATGCGATTTCAAAAAGAAATTACACTTACACGTTTCGATAGATGGTCCAACTTTTCCGCACTATTAGAATTCGATTTGAAAGAAATCGTTTTTTTCGACCCACCCTAATATATATATATATATAGTCATTCGGGGAATATGCACACATTAAGCTTTGTGTACAAGTAACAAAATAATAATTTTCAAGTGACAATGTTAGTGCAGTTTAAACTGCAGTCTACGAATTGGGCAATTTTCCCCAAATGTTGGAGTAATATCTACATATATGTAAAATATGCACATATGAACCAAATTATACACTGAACATGTGGTATCTTTGAAAGAAGTAACTGGAAGATAAAGAAGGGTTAGAAACTGTAACATTTGGAACTACAACGTCTGAAGGTAGAAAAAAGTTTGTAAAGATTAAATACATGGAATAGAGATCTACAGCACAGAGATATGAAATTACAAAAAGTACAAAATACGGATAAGTCTCCTGTCTCATTTTCAGTATAAAAGGCACTTGCTAGTATTGCGTCGGGATTCACTGGATAAATGCCATAAGCACGAAAAACATTTGCTGCTGATCCAACTGTCGCTGCCTTTTTACACGCAGCAGAAAAAAGTCGTTCTAAAACAAATATTGTTAGCTTTCTTCTAATGTTTTGACGATTAAATGAAGAGCACTGTTCATTTCAGTTGAATGTGAGGGGTCTGTAAATTGCTCTATCTAAGAGCTTCAACTGTGGTTTATGTGGCTAGGAAGACAGAGCAAGGCAATTTGATTTTGAATGCAGAACTCGATGGCTGCAACATTACTATAGTAGGTGGAAGACCCATTCAATAGCAAGAGCACTCTACTAGGAGATTTGTGATTGACAAAATGTTTCAACCACGACGTGAAAGTTACCTGGCATGTATCCAGAGTCTGGAATGGCAGTGACCGAACCGGGAGGTAATCCATCCTTAAATTATTTTCGCATTGGATATTATAAAAGGAGGAATGTAGGAGTCGCTGGCACTACCGCATCCCATTACTGTTACAGTCTCTTCCTTTTCTCCTGTTGTAAAGGTCTGTATACATTATTTTCTTTTTTTGATCCAATACTTTTCCTGGTTTGATAATTAACTGTAATCCAGTTTCATCAAAACTGAAAACAAGAGCTCTTCATTTGATTCAGTCATTAAAGCTTCGAGAACATTATAAAATGTCCTACATTCTTCTTTAATCCATCAGCTTGTCCATTCGCACACTGACATTTGGATGTCTTCGTAGTAGTCCGTATAACCAGTCATATCCTGCACTTTTTCACCCTGAACTGAATAGACGGGAAGTTCTTTCTTCTTCTTCTTCTTCTTCTTCATTATTGTTATTATTATTATTATTATTATTATTGGTAGAAGACTTTTAAAAAGTCCATATAATCTGTGTGTTTAAAATCTTTTCGTTTTTGCTTCTAAGTCAGATAAAGAAGGATCTTTTTCTGTCCTCAATCTGCAGATGTTTATATGTTTTAATAGTGTGTTTGAAAGATAAATTATAGGAAGAAGATCCTTGGTACAAACATATATAAAATCTTTCATGTTTAATATTTTCAAATGATGCTGTGTATGATTATTGTACATCTCGATGTAAACCACTTTGAAAGAGTTTGGGCGCAACACACACAAATACACGGAGTACAGAATACACATACATACACGCATGCGCACAAACAGAATCTCTTCTCATTTAGCGCTGCTCAGGCACATTGTTGAAAATCAAACATGATGTTAAATTCTGTTATCAGCATGACGTGTTCCAATCGCTACTTTTCCCGCCCACGGAGAACTTTTCTCACTCGACTTTGCTCTTAGTGTCGTGCGCATACCAATCAGCTTCCTTTCCAAGCTGTTGACTACTACTTGATTCCTCCCCAGGGAACTTTCAGACTACCACGCATGTCCAACCTTTGACCTAACGGCCCTAGTGCAATGTCTGCACACGTTAAACCTATGCGCCCGACCCGTAAATTGGTGCCGACCGCAAGGCCGATCGAGCCATTTAAAAACCCAGATTTTTGGCTCGATATTCGGACTTGGTTCCTATCTTCCTGATGCCCCTCAAGGTCGTACTATCTACACGGAGTCCGCAATGTCTTAGGTACGACCTAGCCCAGGGTTTCCGAGTTGTTTCTAGTGATCCTTGCCGTCACTCCACCTCTCATTCTGCTGGCTTCCCCGAAAGCCCTCCTTACTCTCTTGGTTACCATTCATACCATGTCCCATCGGCTAACTTGGCAACCTGTTTCTGAAAGCTTGACGACAGCCAGGGGTCTGCTCCTAATTGCTGGTCGGTTTAGGAAACTGACGATCAAAGTCTGCCTCCCTCGAACTTGGCAATCTGCTTCTACAAGCTTAGCTACAGCCGGGACAAGTGTGCCCAGAAACTACTGGCGAGCTTAGGAAGCTGACGGTCGAAGTTCTGTCACTCCCCTATTTGATTTGTTTAGAAAGACTCTAGGTTTATTGCCTAGCTAGCTCAAACACACCGGTAGATCAAATAGTTACACATGTAATTCTAACTTCTCTGGTAAACTCCTCTATTTGATGTGTGTTTAGATAGACTCTAGGTTTATTGCCTAGCTAGCTTAAACACACCGGTAAATCAAATAGTTATACCTATGTACCTAAATCTTCTACTAGGACTGACTCGTGTCCTCCCAACCTAGTGAAGTTTTCTTTTGTTTTGTGAGTTTTTCTCTGTGAACATACATAGAGATTGGAATGTGTCACGTAAGTTTTACAAACATTTTTCTATAGACAGTTACACTCAAAGCCTCGGTTCGTGGACTTGTAATATCAGTAGGACCAATAAACTGCAGGCTTACTGCAAGGAACTGTATTTCTGAGTTTTTGTTCTCAGTGATATCCCAAAGGGTTGGTAGTTATAAAACTTCTATCAGGATAACGAATTCCATCCTTTCATTAGAAGTCTTGGCCAAAGGCAACGCTACCTTGTAATACTTAGATCTTCAGATTGGTTGTTAGCTGAGTTCCTATTCCAGTTTATAACTTTGCCGCTCGAGTTATAATTGGTGATTTCCAGAAACTTTGTTGACCAATTAGGAGTATTTTGGTTAATTACTAAATTCTCTTGTGTGGGAGCCGGTCTACGCAAACGCATACCGCCGACCCGCCACACCTCTTCCCCACCTGTGATGCTCCACCATTTCTTCGTATGTACCAAGAAGTGGACATCAACTAAATTCGTTCCTCTTCACTTCTGAAAAGGTAAGCTCTTGGGTCGCCATCTTAATAGAAAGTACAAGTGAATAACGCATCTGATTTGCTTGCGAAGAACAGGAGCTAAAGGGAAGCGGATGACCATCGACGAGCGCTTATTATCTAAAACTACATATGTCTATGCTATGGAATTCAGCTAAGAGATCTTCAATTAATAACGATCTTTAACAATCTTCCATCAGTAATAATGCTTTAATATCCACAAATATACAGTAGGGTAATGGATCTAAAGTTCAATTTGCATTTATAATAGATATCTATACGAATTATACAGCATATGTGACATCAATAGCACGGTAGTTTCCTAACCATTCCTCTGAAATTCTGCATAACATCACAACGTAGAGAATGACGAGAGTAACTACATTAATCTATCAACTTGAAGACTACTTTTCATATAATACATTAATCTTCTTAATTCATAATTCGTCGTTTCATATGATCCAATATCTTATAACAATAATACATAATTACATTGTCGATTCATTCATATCAATTAAATCTCATCTTAGCAAAATTACTTATTCTTTTGCATTTCTCCCTTCAATTCATCACATTGCAATAGTTGAATTAAAATATATAAATACAGTATATTATGGAGGAACAGCTTAAACTACATTAAGACGTGTGCTATGATAAATGTTTGAATAACGTTTCATTCACAAGGCATTACCACTCCTACTGTGCAAAATTTAGATTGTTTTAGAAACTGCTGCATAATATATTCCATAACATTTGACTATGTAAGCTACTTTCAGATGTAATTTCAATTATTCATGGCAATATAAAAGTAAAGAATGATTCGTAGGACAGAAATAATTTAAAACTTCATAATATAACAACACGAACACTTTACAAACCAAGAATCACTAAGGAAAAAATGTATATTCAATACAACTTTCTTTTCTTCTACTCCCAAATTTCTATCCTACGACGTGACATTACAATGAAATGTCATGACTTCTGGCTTTCATAGGTTCTACTATATAATGTTTTAATATAAAAATTTTTGAAAAATAGCAAAGAACAGAAAATAACTAATTAATAAATTAATATTACGAACAAAGAAAAGCAAATTAAGAAACAAAATGTAGCGGTACTTTTGGGGCCGTTACATCTACCACCGCCACTAAAATAAAAATATGAAATATTTTTGGTTTAAACTTTAAACATGTTAAATAAATGTTTAATCTCTATCGCTTATTTAACCTCCAATCTAAATTCCTGAACTACAGAACGCATCAACAAGATTAGAATTACTGAGTAAGTCAGCAGTATGATTATTATTCTCTGGTATATTTGTATTTCCAGTGTAACCACTTCAGTAAATCTATTGCATCTCGGTCCTTATATATCCTCCTCTTATTTATTATCTGAGGTTTCCACTTCCGATGTTTCCAATCACATCTTTTTCTTTCTTTCGTTTTGAATTTTCTTCTCTGATGCTTCCATTCTGTCTTGTGTTTTGGTTTCATTAACTTTCTTCTCCTCCTTTTCCAGTTCGTTTCATTCTCTTTCTTTTTCTGGAAATCGATTCTTCCCTTCATAATCACAGTTACATCTTGTTGGTTGTCATTTGATGCATTGTATTTTCCATTTATTTTCCTCTTTTTCGGACGTGTCAAATTCGTTCTTTCTTGTTTTGTATTCTCTTTCCTTCTCCATAACCTCTGTTTCCATCTGATATTATGTATCACTCGGTATCTACGATCCACTCGGTATTCACACATGGTTTTGTTACAACTTCGAATTATTTTCTTCTCCTTCGCTTTTAGGCGAGTTTTCCCAACTCTATCAGTCTCTCCTATTCCTCTGCCTTTCAGAATCTTCCCACTGTCATCAAATGTTTTATTGTCATCGATTCGATATATCATTTTCTTCATTTTAAAACCTTTTCTTCCTCTTGGGCGTTCAACTTCTTCAGAATTTGACTCTTTACATCTCCTTCGATTATCATCTTCTTTAACTTCAAATCTTTGATTCCTCATCTTTTCGCCATATCTAGTATGTTTGTCTTCATAATACTTTTGATAATCGTTTTCTTTTAACGGAAATCTGTCTTCTCGAAAAATACATTCATCTTCAATTACTGTAAGCTTCTGTGTCAGTTTAGATTTTACATCGGACTCAATCTTCTCATTATTGCCCATTTTCTCCACCTTCTGAGTAACTTAGATTTTAAGTTCTGTAATTTTTGCTACACTTTCTTCATATAGCACTCCTATTTTATCTTTCATTTTCGAATTTGGTTCTCCCATATACACATTATTTTCTTTACTTTCGTCATTATAACTGGGTGTAGATTTGTCATTTGTGTCTGTTGGTGCCAATCCACAACTATCAATGCTTCCGTCTTTCAGATTATTTTCACTTTTTATGTCAACTAGCTTTTCGGTTTCCTCATATTCCTCGTGTCCGCTTTCTGTATTATCAGAATTTGTTTCTTTTTTGGATTGATTAGGTTTGTTGTTCTTCTCTACTCTGAAGCTCAATCGTGCCTCATCCATTCGGTTACACAAGGTCATACACTGTAATTTTCTATCTGTTCGAATGGTTTGCAAATATTCCAGAAGAAGATTCTCAAATCGATCCAACCGCTTCATAATATCTTGCACCGGTTGTTGTATCTTCTCTGCAGCTTTATCATCTATTGACTTGTTCAAGGCCTCGACATTTGAACTTTTAGTAATACTTTCGTCTCTGGTTTCCGCTAAATTTACTTCGTTCGGTTTTGAAACCTTACAATCACTATTACAATTTTCCTTGCACACACTTAAATCGTGACAATAGTTTTCTTCCTGAGTGTCAGCACTCTTATTTGTTAATTCAGCATCTTTTTCTTTATCTAAACTAGGAGGCGATGCGTCCTCATGAGATAGCTCTTTATTTATTCCTTCACATTTATCGGTACATTTCCCTTCATTTGAGTCAGCAGTCTGTGCATCATCGGTCGATACCTTCTGTTGTATTTTATCATGATTCGAGGTTCCTTCCTTATTATAATAACTAACTTTCACCCTTTTTACAATTGCCATATTTTTTTAATTAATAATGTCCCTTTGAATCATTCTTCCTTTTCCCGCCAGATTATATTAGTAGCTTAATTTTGCAAGTAAAATTTCCTCCCGCCGACATTCACTCCTTTCTTCAGCCTTTAAGATCCTGGCTGGTAGTCTGCCATTTGTGATGCTCCACCATTTCTTCGTATGTACCAAGAAGTGGACATCAACTAAATTCGTTCCTCTTCACTTCTGAAAAGGTAAGCTCTTGGGTCGCCATCTTAATAGAAAGTACAAGTGAATAACGCATCTGATTTGCTTGCGAAGAACAGGAGCTAAAGGGAAGCGGATGACCATCGACGAGCGCTTATTATCTAAAACTACATATGTCTATGCTATGGAATTCAGCTAAGAGATCTTCAATTAATAACGATCTTTAACAATCTTCCATCAGTAATAATGCTTTAATATCCACAAATATACAGTAGGGTAATGGATCTAAAGTTCAATTTGCATTTATAATAGATATCTATACGAATTATACAGCATATGTGACATCAATAGCACGGTAGTTTCCTAACCATTCCTCTGAAATTCTGCATAACATCACAACGTAGAGAATGACGAGAGTAACTACATTAATCTATCAACTTGAAGACTACTTTTCATATAATACATTAATCTTCTTAATTCATAATTCGTCGTTTCATATGATCCAATATCTTATAACAATAATACATAATTACATTGTCGATTCATTCATATCAATTAAATCTCATCTTAGCAAAATTACTTATTCTTTTGCATTTCTCCCTTCAATTCATCACATTGCAATAGTTGAATTAAAATATATAAATACAGTATATTATGGAGGAACAGCTTAAACTACATTAAGACGTGTGCTATGATAAATGTTTGAATAACGTTTCATTCACAAGGCATTACCACTCCTACTGTGCAAAATTTAGATTGTTTTAGAAACTGCTGCATAATATATTCCATAACATTTGACTATGTAAGCTACTTTCAGATGTAATTTCAATTATTCATGGCAATATAAAAGTAAAGAATGATTCGTAGGACAGAAATAATTTAAAACTTCATAATATAACAACACGAACACTTTACAAACCAAGAATCACTAAGGAAAAAATGTATATTCAATACAACTTTCTTTTCTTCTACTCCCAAATTTCTATCCTACGACGTGACATTACAATGAAATGTCATGACTTCTGGCTTTCATAGGTTCTACTATATAATGTTTTAATATAACAATTTTTGAAAAATAGCAAAGAACAGAAAATAACTAATTAATAAATTAATATTACGAACAAAGAAAAGCAAATTAAGAAACAAAATGTAGCGGTACTTTTGGGGCCGTTACACACCTTAGATCTAAATTTTCTTTAAAACTTTACAGCTTGGCATAGCTTGTATAAAGAGACCAGGCGAGAAAGCGCAAGGTATAGCAGTCGCCGACGTAGCTAACCATTAAAGCGTGATATTTATTGTAACATCAGCGCCGAACGTCAGTGTCTGGGACGATTTGATCTCAATTTGTTCGTGTGTATGTATGCATCAATCTACAGGACGGAATTTTCCGTCTTTTAACATTAAATTTTGAGGGTAATGGCACGAGACGTCG
This sequence comes from Thermobia domestica, assembly GCF_964235325.1. Lineage (NCBI taxonomy): Eukaryota > Metazoa > Arthropoda > Insecta > Zygentoma > Lepismatidae > Thermobia > Thermobia domestica. Next base: position 123,133,704 of record NC_137462.1, on the reverse strand, counting down.
GAATTTGCTATATAGATTTTGACTGCGATCGACGTAAAATTTCAAAATTAGTGGGTCGGATCACACTTTAAACAAAAGCCCTGTCTCATGTAGCCTTGCTACTGATGCAAGACTGTTATCAATCAAATTAAACAAACTAATTTTATGCGTTTCGAACAAACTTGGGTTGCAGGATAAATTTGACTCCAACTCGGTTTTTATAAAATATTTCTAGATCTGGGGCATTCGGAGCACAAGGTATTCAAGTCCATTTTCAGACAAATTCACTTTTGTTCATCGAACGTAGCATCTTCGTAGCCAAGTGTACGAAATAAATTAAACTAGCACAGCAGCACCTCGATCGATTTCTTCATTTCTAAAAACGTTTTGACTACACCCTTCTAACTTCCGTCCGTTGATACACCACTTGCAGAGTAGCACTTACCAACTGAATCTGGTATAGGCTTATTACTATATTGTCACATTTTTCCTTATTGAGGAGGAGGTAGGCTCAAGACCGCTCAAGACGTTGTCAATTTCAGTCATCTGCATCTGTCCATCAATATCTTTTCTCGGAAACAACCGGAGAGCGCAGGAAAGTAGCTATGAGCGGGTCTGTTTTGTCAATTGTTTTGATCGAAACACCGCCCGAAACAAGGAGGTCATGTTGTGTCTTCACTGTTCGCCTTTTCCCGTTTTGCCTTATGAGTCTTATCCGAGGAAATGTCAATCAAAAATTGGTACTTCATGATTTGTTATCGTGAGGCAAAACAGGAATTCCCGCTTCGCCTTACAATAAATTAGATACAGTATATTGGTAGCCCTGCTTGAGCAGATATAAATGTAATTATAAAATGTTAAACGTAAGGATGCCGAGAAACTTTAAAAAAGTTTCATTGAAAAGATAACAATGTAATGAATTGGAATTCAGGACTTAGAACTAATGATCGATGATAATGATCAGAGGTCATAGGTGGACTTGCGAACTTTGACCCACAATCAAAATTTTAACCCACGAATCTGACCATCATGGTTCACGAATCCGGATTTTCGACGCCCTACTCCAATTCACGGGATCAAAGTTATACCTAATCACAAAAAACAAAATAAAAAGGAAAGAAAAAAGGAAAAGAAAAACGGCATAAACATAGCCCTTCAAGTCTTGGTGTGCGTAAGAGTCTGTTTTTCTACGTATAATTTACATGCAGGAATTATACCATGAAAGTTTCCTACTTTGACAAAATCTTTTTCAGGATCATATTTTGGTCAATCGGTGATTACATGAGGCACGAATTTTCCCTTCTTGTTTGGACTCGCAACTTCAAACAAACGTGTTTGCTTCAAATCTGCTGCCACTCCCTCAAATTCACGTTGCAATTTTTACTTCTCTTTGCCGTATTTTTTTCTTTGCTGCATATAAAAACAGTACTTTTAACACTAAAAAGTAAAACTTTTAACACTATCCACCTCACATGTACGTTATTTATTTTAACCTTAATGACAATCGTTTATTCCATCTACAGAAATAGAATTGCAACTTCTCGGAAAAAAACTGAATTCAGATCAGGAGTGCAGAAAAGTTTTGAAGAGTGAAAAAAATCCTCTCGCCGAAGTTCACTACTTATGTGTAAAGAAAAGAACAAATTAAAATTATAGTTCTCATAATAATGTTTCATTTATTGTGTAATGAAAACTTTTTTTTTTTTGCAGAAACTCCGACTCATAAAAATTCCCAACCATCAAACAGTCTGAGCCCTATGTTCATTAGTATGCAAAAAAAAAAAAAAAAAAAAAAATCAAGCAAAAGGTAGTACGACTATACTTAGGTAGGAAAAAAGAAGAATAAACTCTTCCATAACCCAAAGGGAGGATACTTTTATTTGGTAAAGTTAACATCTTAAAAAATGGGAGCATCAAGAAACTTACAATAGCTATATGTGCAGGGGTCGCCGGGTAGAGGAATAGGGAGCTGACTCTCCAAACCACATTCTGCCACATGGAGTTCGCTTGTTATATGTTTATTAAACTTGTTTAATGCTTACAGCCAGGGACGTGAGCAGGAACTCATTTCCGGGGGGTGCCTCAGCGTAGAGTACTCGCTAACGCTCTCGCCTTCGGTGCGAGAGGTCCAGGTTTCGATTCTCGGTGGGGGCACTCGGTCGAAAAAGTGTAAAATACTTTTTCAGGCCAGCCACCCTGAATGAGGTTTTCATGGATTTTCCTCATTCACACCAGACAAATGTCGGGGTGGTACCTAACTTATAGGCCCCAAGCCGCTTCCTTCCTTCCCTTTCCCCAGATAGTGTGCTCGCCAAGGGACGTCATCCCTTAAACGTGACGGGCTAAATGGCCTTAGATGCTGAAAGTCCAGAATAAATCATTTCCGGGGGCGAAGGTGTCCAAATTCAATGTGAGGACAAACTGTATTAAAATTTGTAATATCCCATAAAATTAGACAAAATTTCTAGAAAAGTTCTGGATTTCGGGCAGAGAGTTGCTACTCAAATAGAAATGCTGAGAATCCTTACCTCAATATATATAGGCTAATTGAAAATGAAATCTAAGTCTTTCGTCCCACGATTATGCCTGCTAGGCTAAAGGAGACAGTGATGATGAGAAATGAATGAAATGCTGGAATGAAGAAAGCGAGAGGAAACGGGAGAAAACTCACGCGAACGATGTTTGTCCACCACAAAGTTCACTTGGCGAGAGCTGGGATCGAACCCAGAACCTCATGCACCAGAGGTGAACGCTCTACTACTGAGCCACCGCGATCCCTATAGGCTACCTGAGTTACTAAGGCAGGAGCAATTAGAAAAAGAAGCTTCGGTGGCCATGCTTTTAACAGGACACCAGAAACATAATTGGAGACAATTAAACATTCGCCTGCGTACTTTGAAATGCAGACTGATTAGTAAACAGATTTCTCTAATGCAATACTTAGATGCTGTTGCTCATTGTATATATATGGCAGATAAATAGCATCTTGTATAGATGTTCTGTACTTCTTGTAGTCACTGTACTTGCTTTGTTATATGAATAAACAAATCAAGTTGTATCTATGAATGTATTCACAACTCTTCGAACATAAAGTTCTTAAGGTGAAACGGGAAAATGCACATCGAGATTTTCCGTTATGCCTTACATCAAGATGGAAAGCGATAACAGGTTTTACATGTAAATTTCATTGCTAGAGGTCATAAGGCGAAACAGGAAAAGGCGAACAGTGCAGGAATCAGGTCATATGGTTCTCGAAGCCGTACATGAGAAGGAGGTCGCTTCGTATTTTGAAGTGAAGTAAATAAATAAGAATATTGCCTTTTTTTCCTAAACGCTAAACCTTTTTTAACTTGATGTAATAAATAACCTATAATACTGATTGACATAATTGGTTATTCCTATTCCATCCAGGGTGTGTGTAAAGACATTTGAGGGGGGTGTTCGGGGGTGTAGATTACTCCCTGCTCGGGTAATAGGCTAATACGTAGAATTTTTCTTTTTAAGTCCTGTTTAACTGATAATTTTAGTGGTTTTCATAATACTGAAGTAGGTTTTCTTTTGCAAGGCTGTGTGTAATAACGTAAAGTGGAAAATTTCAATATGAGTGGAAAAATTAATATATGCTTGTGATCACGGCTATTGCTCGGACCGAATTATTAAGTAAATAAACCTTAGAGAGCTACGGACGCAAAAGTGAGTACAATATTTAAACACGTTCAGAAAGGTTAGGTGTGGTGTGTACAGTGGACCACAGATATTCTTGATGTACAAAGTCCGCGAGATAGGCAACCCAACTAACGCCTGCTCAGAGATTAATTACGCCTGGTAGTAGCTACCACAGCAGCATGAAGTTGCCCCCAGCTGTTAAAAGCACAAATCGTAAAGAGTGCTTTTGTGCACAAGTGGAGCGAAACGCTGGCTGACAAATGACAAAAGGGAGTCTTTGGATACTTGTACTCACAATAATTCTTGTTTGTATGATACACACGTAAAATTATACACAGCCACTTTAAAAAATATACGGATACCAAAGGCGCCGATGAGTAGATAACAGCGAGGGGACTTAAATAATTTTATACTGTAATTAACTCAAATGAGGGATTATATAAACAAGTTTACTTACTTCAAATAACTATACATATCCGCGTTTCAAATAATATACGGATAGATTATGCGGTACATATGGTAGGTTATTTTTTTAACTAACTCAAAGCTTTGCACTGAGTTTTGAAACTCTTAACAGTGGTCCTAACTGGAAATTAATTAAAAATATGGATGGAAGAACCTAACCCCCAATGAAAATTTTGGGGGTTTAACAGGGTCTGAGCTCCTAGGTTCCAGCGCCACTGATTGATACGTAATAATACTTCGAAAGAAGAAATTGTCCGATTTCATTATTCGTTAAGTGACTTGAAAAATGCTAAAAATTGGTACGCAGTAATTTATTTGTAAATATTAAAGTGAAAAATTCAATAACACTCAAACGAGTTGGAGAACTTATCCGTATTAACGTATTTCCCGTTAGGTTGCAAATATAACTAAGAGTTCCTGATTTGTATAATTTTTTGGGAAAATTTACACATTGAGATACAAAGAGAAAGAGGAAGAATATAGTGTCAATAAACAACAATTTTAAAATGCACGAAATTAACCGATAGAATCAAATATAGAACCATTGACAGAATTAACTTTGCAACTCGTTTCCTCTATCTATTTTTCTTCCTTTATTCTCAGGATTATATCATCACTGAATTTCTCCACTAGAGATTATCTTTCATTTAGCAGCATCCAACTGGAGCTCAGCCTTGTAAATGAAACATTTTAAAAGGAGACCAAAGGGAGCAGGCGGCAATCGAACCCGGGCCAGGAAATTGGCAAATCACAACGTTAACCATTCACCTAAAGCGTTACTTACTCTGGCTTGCCTAAATAAAGCGTATTTTCTGTTCGTTCAAAACAGTAGCTTGTTTATAGTCACTTAAGGAGGATTACTTTACTATTGTATTACCCCAAAAATATTAGGGCCTAAGTACTATATCAGTTCATGCGCAGACTGAGAATATATAGGCCATCATATAGCTTTCCTTCGTTTTGAAGATTTGTCGTTAATTTCCATGCTATTAAGCTACGGCTACAAATAAGCACTTTGGATGCACCAAAAAGCTCTTAATCCCTTGAAACATATTCATATTCTATTACATCCTTCCATTTTTCTACTATTTACTCTGCATATTAGTAATCGGTCACCCCACCACATTGCTACAATTATTCTTATCTTAATGCTACAAGAATCGCATTATATAGCGCTTTACTTTCATATATTTCTTCAAGAGAAATGCTTTTGTGGTCACCGCGGTGGTTTGAAGGTAAAGGAAGCTGTAGCGAATAGATGCAGACAGATAGTTAGGCTGCCGAAAGACCATCATATACAAGATAAGTACTCGAGAATTTTTCTTCTAACCTAGGCACCAGTTCTCAAACCTAGGCACCATAATAATACAATTTCATACATGGGCCATCATAATTTTATTTTTGATTTAACTTATTTATGAGCCAGCCTCCTATTTCCAATCGGTTTGACTAACTGGCGTCCAGGATTTATCGAGCCTGAACAAGAGGAATATTGACAGAAATTCATTATTATGTGTTACGTATGTTGTTACTTTAAAACTTCAGCTTTTTCTTTTCAATAACCTCACACGAAATAGTGTTCTAAGTATACAAACATAAGTTTATTTATATTCTTCTTCCCTTCAGATAGGCCAGTATCCCTGGGAGGCTGCCCCCTAAACTTTTCAAGGTAGGCTTGCAAATAAACCATAATATGGTGATGAACTATAATATGGTTGGATTAACTCCCCTAACTTCTACAGGCCCCCCTACATTTTTGGGGTGGCTACAAGCTCTGAGATGATTAATGTTTGGTATATGGTAGTACATTTGCAAAAGATTATATCGTGAAAGTATTGTGTTTTGTGTTCTGAGGTCCACAAGTAAAATAAATAAATAAATAAATCAAAATCATTCATAAAAGCAAACATTTTAAGCGTTCAGCCTTTGTTACGTTTCGTCCAGTAGATTGACTTCTCTTATATTGTTTTACTCACTGGAACAGAATACTGTGTTCATTACTCGTCATGACATAAATCACAAACATTCATTATCAAAGGACACAGTGGATCAATAGCGGGTTTTCTCGCGATTCATATGTTTCCTCCCACATGACCATTCCAACGATTCTTTTATAATCATTCACTCTCATTAATCATCAGTCTCCCTTTGCCTACAGGACATATTCGTCGAACATAAAAGTAGAAACTTCATTTTATTTTATTTAGTAATAAGCCACTATATCTAGTTTATCATTACTATGAGACCACATCTGTTCATTTGTTGGTTTAAATGTAAACTCATGTGCTCAAAACACTTCAGCCAATTTGAAAATGTTCACGTGAACTAATATAAACAATTTACGAGTATGTTCCACCTTCAAAGAAAACGACAATAAGTGCGAAGATATTATGTTGAAATAATATTGCTAATGTGTAAAGTAGTTCGATAATAGCGCTGGTAAATTATCAGAATGCTCATGAACATAATTATCATCGTAAGTTTGTGCGTCCTTGCAGTAGCGTACGCAGGAATTTATTTCGGGAGGAGTCCAAACTCAATATGAGGGTATTTTATAGTAAAAGTCCTAAAATTGCCCCTAAAATTAGGTTAAATTTACACAAAAATCGAAATTTCGGGGGGGGGCGGATCCCCAGGACACTCCCCCTGCGTACGTCCCTGCGTCCTTGTGTTGAACTCAACAGAGAATTTAGATTAATTTTACTTAGAGAAATGTTTTTTCATGTATTAATTTCCTAGGGCTTCCCCCTGAGCTCATAACTATGAATCCAGGATGAAGTTGCATATATGAAATTAGCACTCTACTATCAAATAACTATGCTTTTATATTGTTGATTTCTTTTTCCTTAAGAATGAATAAAATTCGCTTCCTAAAGTCGGTCGGTGACCGAAACATGAGGGCGCCGATCCTGAGGGGGCCAGACCCCCAAAACATCTGAATACCACCCAAATTTACAGAGAAATCGGGGCTCTTGCATGAGAATAATTAGTTTCTTACTTCAGGCTGCAAACAATGTCAATAATATGGCAAATTATTACACTTCAACTTTGTCCTAAGATATTCAAGTATATTCAAATAAATGGTAACAAATATATAAATAAATAGTTTGCCTTTTAAATAAGCCTTAAATTCTGTTACTTTTCTTATTCTTTGTGTTATTAGCAACGTCGTACACATTTGAAAAACATGCATCGTATCTTTCACTAACCCGTTTCCTAGTGAGTGGCGCAGACCTTTTCCACTGTACCGACCGGTGGCATATTTGCGGATCCAAAGGTTTCAGATACCCTCTGATCTGATTGGCCGATACAGGTACGACATCATGAGTCATGACCTACATATAGCACTAAGTAAAGGCCAGATGCTGTCGTTCCTTGTAGCCGAGTGAGCTAGCGGAACATGCTAGTAAAGAAAATCGTTTTTGGCGTGAGTTCAACCCTGTCTAAGGAAAGTTTTCTTTATTATTTAAAAAAATTAACACTTCTTTCGTTAAAATAGGATTAAAAATAATATTCAAATAGTGGTTTAACGATTATTTTTTTAAATTTTCATTAAATTTCTTTCATTAAAATAAGTTTGCCCTTTAACTATACAGATCCATAGCAAAAGTAGTAGTAGTAATAAATAATAGTAGCAGTATTAGTATTAGTAGTAGTAGTAACGGGTTAGAAGCCCCGCAGGGGTTGGTTGGGTTCTGTTCTCGACATCAAATTGGCAAGAATACTGAAACGTTTGGGATCGGCAAAAATGCCGGCCAGTGACGTACAAACATGGTGGTCTTTGTTTTAAGCGCACGAGTGGCAGACGGGAATTCAATCGCAAATTTCGACTAGTTAGAATCGTCGCATGACCGAAAAGAAGTGTTCCCCGTAATCAGCTAGCTCTGAAGTTGTTTTTAGAGCAATAAAACAAATTAGTTGTGGACTCAGAGGGTACTCACTATATCAACATTACAGATTTTTTTAAAACAAAATACAGAACTCCTTTATTTTGAAGCAAATACGGCGCGTCTATTATACTCATACCAAATTTCATATAAGTCAGTCCCCACGTTAAGCGGGTTTGCACATCCAGACTCATAACTATGAAAACATTTATGATCACTCCAACTCCAATCATTTCACAGATTCAACCTGTTGTATATAAGTTATTAGGACGTAAAGTCGAATTGTAATTTATACGAAAAAGACTTTTATACATTGCAAGACTTGTCCAAATATCCAACACAAACTCATAGTCGTACCGACATAAACAAAAGCGAGCGTGTAGCAGAAAACCAATTTATACAAAAGTCAAAAGAGAGACTATGAAGGCATATGAAATGGTCGAGCGGTTTGAGTGAATAATCTGTCAATCAGAAGTTTATATGTTCAAACCCTGTACGTAGAATTCGTCTTTTCTAAGTGTGTTCCTATTTTCATCAGAGGACTGAGAACATTTCTTTGAATAAATATTTGGCAACTACTTTTCTTTCAAATTCGATTAGATTCCCGGCGGGAGCTCATGTGGTTCGGATTCCACGTTAATCAGTAGGTCCACGTCTCATATAGCCTCGCTGCTGAACGGGACGTAAAACTCAAAATCAATCAAATTCGATTAGAACGGAACATTATATGAATTGCAAAACTAAAATCCATAGCTGTAAAATCTAAGTATATTCAATATTTTATTATTATCCTTTGATTTCTAATGAAAAACTATTTATAAGTATTGGTGATTTCAAAAGATTCTTCCGGGGGGATTGTCAGTATATGAAGGACGGAAAACAACTATTAGTCCACTTTGAGTATGATCGAAGATATGGCTTCGAAGGGGAAAATTATTTAGGTCGGCAGTGTCTCAAATTCTCCCTCAGATAACCCCCTGAAATCATCACTATTTCAAAGGTTTTCTTAACAAATAGAATATTACATTCATTTCTCGTTCCACGTTTTGAAATGGCAAAATCTTAACTTGAAGAGAATTATAATACGTACAAGAGTAAAGAATTATAGAAGTAATGAACTAAATATTGTCGTGTAAGTTATCGATTTCTAGTCGGATTAAAACTCGAATATTCGTGTGGATCCTCTATATATTTAAAGCAAATCCTCTATATATATAATTTTTACTGGAAAGGCATGTTTAACTCCAATTACTTAATCAATATTTTTAATAATATATTTTTATTGTAATATTTTTTACAATTCAATGTTGTATACACTTCATTTCCCAAAGGAAACTCTCGCAAATGTATGGTGGACTAGTGAATATTATCAAATAAATTATCATTTAGTTTACGTAAATGCTGCATCGCCTCATTTTAAACTTCGTACTTTCACTAATAATAATAATAATAATAATAATAATAATAATAATAATAATAATAATAATAATAATAATAATAATAAATAATAATAATAATAATAATAATAATAATAATAATAATAATAATAATAATAATAAAATCATGGTCGTTATCTTTATCAGAATTTCTGGCTTAGTCAAAAATGAATTTCACGACGTCTCTATTCGAAGTTCTATTCAATAGAATTCGTTACAAAGAGAAACTTCGAGAACAGGTAAAATACAAATCTTATTTCGATAGGACTCAAACTAACATTTAAGAGTGATCTACGCGCAAGCGCTTTAGACAATTTTTTTTTATTTTCTTTAAGTTAACTCATTCACCGGACGTATCTTAGTAACTTGTCTCTATTTTCTACTCGGTATACACATTTTACAGTTATTTCCAATAACCATGAACGACAGGGACACAAACACAAAAACATTAAAGACAGTAAAAATTCTTCTAGCGGGAATCGAACCCGGGATGCCGTACACCAAAGGCACACGTGCTAGCCACTAGACCGGCAGGGAGAGCAAATGAAATGTATTGTGTAGTGTCTGAAGTCTATTTCACCCTGACGTAATATCTCTAGTGATCGCATGTTCACCGTATTTGTTACTTTGAGAAATTATGTATGGTACTGACATAGGTTCTATTATATATTCGTCCATAAATATTATATCAAATATAAGAATTATTCATGATTTGTCATGGAAATTCACTGGTAAATGCACAGTAGACAAAGAATGCATTGGAAGGAGAGTTCGACAGAGATAATATATTTCGCCGACATTTTAAAATATCTATCTAGAAGAGATAGCGAAGAGGAGTCTACATAATGGAGATACTATTTCGTTAGGAGGTAAAATGATTAGGTGTATAAGGTTTGGGGATGATATGGCTGTTCTTGCAGGATATAAAAAAAGTCAATAAGATGTTGAAAACTTGAGAAGAGTTTGTGAAGAATATAGGATGAAAATAAATGCCAGAAAGACAAAATCCATGGTGATTGGAACGAAGTGATCTGTGTCAAATATAGAAGTCGGAGCGGAGAAAATACAAGAGGTGACTAGTTTTGTCTGACAAGTAACACTTCCCAAGTGTAACACTCCGATTTTGATTAAATTCGCCAGGTAGATACTACATATAAAATAAACGAATATGTGCTTTTTATTTTCTGTAAAAAAACTGTTTTAGGGGCAAAATCCCCCACCCAAATTTTGGAAGTTAACGCCCGAAAACCAAGAAGTGCACCGAAGTGAATGAAATTGTACACAGATATTGTAGACCTAAAATGAGGGAATACGTGTTTCGTATTCTCCTAAATTAAAACGGTTGGGTGAGGCACGGACCCCTGCAAAAATTTGATCATGAAATATCAGAAGTGCTGATAATAGTATGGCAGAAGTCCTTAAAGGACATGAAGAACTGGAACGAAATTTTGTTGTAGTGACAATATGCAAAAAAAATTAACGAATACGGAATTTTATTTTCTGCGGAACAGCGGTTTTAGGGGGCAAAAGCCCTCACCTAAAATTTTAAAATTTGACGCCCGAAAGGCAATAAGAAGTGAACCAAAGTCAATGAAACTGTGCACAGATATTATAGACGTAAAATGAGGGAATACTGTTTCGAATTTTCCTTTTTAAAAAAGAGTTGGACGGGACACAGACCTTCTAAACCGTTGATTACGAAATATCAAAAGTGCAATTCGGAGGGGTCCTGACTGGAATACTGATATATATACCAGGAGGATGAATAATTTTCATTTTGGACGTATGGTTTCAAGTTGATATTTAACTCAGAGCTATGTTCTTAATGAGTTGAGTTGATTTGGAGTCTAACGTCCCTTTCAACACCAAGACTATATGAGACGTGGACGTATTGATTAACGTAAAAACCGAACCACGTGAACTTCCGCCGGGTGGTGGTGGTGATGATTTTGACGCAGCTTTCATTTATGCCACACATAAACTTCGGAAGACAGTGACCCATATTTAGAAATCTTTTGATGTCAGCAATCATAGGCTAAAGTGTGGACGTTTACTGCTATTTGAAAACATAACACTTTGTACCAGCAACCCAATAAGCTCAAATATTGATTAGTTTCATTCTCTATGTTAGTATAAAAGTATTTGCACATGCATAATTCCACTTGATTGTATTATTCCTGTAACATTGAACATTTTCATTTACTTTCCCATAGTGAGCCAAGGTAAGGACTCGACATATTCCATATTCCTGTGTTTTGGCAATCAATTTGACTATAAACAAGCTACTGTTTTGAGCGCACAAAATACTCTTTATTTAGACGAGCCAGAGTAACGCTTTAGGTGAAGGGTTAGCGTTGTGATTTGTCAATTTCCTGGCCCGGGTTCGATTCCCACCCGCTCGCTTTAGTCTTTTTAAAATATTTCTTTTACAAGGCTGAACTCCAGTTGGATGCTGCTGAACGAAGATAATCTCCAGTGGAGAAATTCAGTGATGATTTAATCCTGAAAATTAAGGAAGAAAAATGAATGGAGAAAACGAATTACAGAGTTAATTCTGTCAATGGTTCTGTATTTGATATTATCCGTTAATTTCGTGCATTTTAAAATTGTTGTTAATTGACACTATATTCTCCCCTTTTCTCCTTGTGTCTTAATGTGTAAATTTTCACAAATATTATACAAATCAGGAACCTTCAGTTATATTTGCAATCTAAGGGGAAATACGCTTACTACGATAAGTTCTCCAACTCGTTTGAGAGTTATCGAATTTTGCATTTTTAATATTTACAAATAAATTACTGCGTACCAATATTTAGCATTTTTCTAGTCACTTAACGAATAATAAAATCGGACAAGTTCTTCTTTCAAAGTAGTATTACGTATCAATCAGTGGAGCCAGAACCAAGGAGCTCAGGCCCTGTTAGACTCCAAAATTTTCACTGGAGGCTGAGCTCTTCCCCGAATGGCCGATCCATATTTTAATTGATTTGCAGGTAGGACTATTGTTAATAGTTTCAAAACTCAGCGCAAGGCTTTGTGTTTACTTAAAAAAATATCGTACTACATATACCGCATAATCTATCCGTATATTATTTGATACGCATATATGGATAGTCATTTGATGTAAGTTAACTTGTTTATAATCCCTCATCTGAGTTAATTATACGATTATTTAAGTCCCCTGACTGTTATCTACTCATCGGCCCCTCTGGTGTTCGTATATTTTTTTCTGCTATTGTGCTATTTACTGTGAGTACAAGTATCCAAACACTCCCGTTTGTGGTTTCGTCAGCCAGCGTTTCTCCTCACTCCTGCACAAAAACACAGTTTACGATTTATTCTTTTAACAGTAGGGGACAACTTCATGCTGCTGTTCTAGCTACTCTACCAGACGTAATTAATCTTGGAGCAGGCGTTAGTTGGGTTGCCTATCTTGCGGACTTTGTACATCAAGAATTTCTGTGGCCCACTGTACATGTCAGACAACATATACATAGTTATTGTCCGTAGATTTATTGAATTAATAAATCTCTTATTTATTACAGACGTCATATCATGTTTATGTGTGTGGGTAAGGCATTATTGTCTCATTTTGAATTATTGCACCTTCAGACTCTACGCACTGTTGGCCTAATTTTATCTCCCCCAATATAAATAATCTAGTTCGCACACTCGGTATATCCATAACAAGATACGACGAAATAATTTAAAATTTAACTCCACTAAGGCCACTTACAAATGTTCATTCTAGAGGACAGCACAAACGACACGTTCCAATTGCTTTTGAAAGCAGAACTTAATGTACATTTTCAACTATAGGTTATCACGCAAAAATACTAATTATAAAGGTAGTTTTAAAATGTTATGTTTTATATATTACTGCAAAATCCCTTCTGAAAGTTTACTACATTAAGGTGTAATTCTTACAGTATATTTGAAAGCAAATGTATTATATTACAGTTTACTACGCCCCTGCATATAGGCTTAACACGTCCACACCGCACCTTTAACCAAACGCCGTCCATCTCTTACCGCCAGACACAGCCATATCTAACCCTATTAGCGTTCACGAGATCTCTCAGGTTCGCCACAATAAACTAAATACTGCGCCTGGTCTAGATAATATAACATACCGCCATATCAAAGAGTGTCCAACTTCGTTATTACTCCTTCTCGCTAATATTTATACCTTTATCTTGCGAACAGGCTTCTTTCTTTTAACATGGAAAATCTCTAAGACACTCGTGTTTCTAAAACCAAATAAACCACCCCAGAACGTTTCATCATATCGCCCTATTCAGCTAACTTTGACTTTCAGTAAGATCCTGAAGCGCATCCTGGTCAAGCGCCTATATATCTACCTGAACGATCGGAGCTTAATTCCTATCACACAAGCCGGTTTCAGACCCTCTTTTTCTATTAACGATCAGCTTTTAAGACTCACATCACTTATTACTCAACATTACAATTCTGCAAAACCATCCTGTCTAGTCCTACTTGACTTAGAGAAGGCATTTGATAAAGTCTGGCACCACGGGCTAATATACAAACTTCTTCAGTTTCGACTCCACATGTGCTACATCCGCCTAATATACAATTTCATTACCAACCGTCTCGCCTACATATCCATTCATGGCTGTTTATCGCATCCGATCTTTCTACTTACTGAAGTGCCATAAGAGTCTGCATTATCTCCTTTACTTTACCTCTTGTACGTCGCTGACATGCCCAGACTACCTGATAACGTCCATCTTTTTCAATATGCCGATGACACGGCTTTCCTTGGAATCGGAAATTCTATCCAACAGATCAATACCGTTCTCCAGCTTGCTATCGATCGCTTCAGTAACTGGTGTAATCACTGGAGACTTACTATTAACGCAACAAAAACGCAGGCCATGGTCTACTTACCTCCACGACGCTCTTCCAGAGTGCGCAGAAACCCACGTCGCTTATCTCTCCATGTTGATCAAGTGCCGCTTCAGGCCAAAAAATACAGTAACGTACCTGGGAATTACCTTTGATCGCCATCTTACCTGAAAGCAGTCACTACTAAAGCCTATAATCGCATCAATCTTTTGAAACGTCTTACTGGTACTATCTGGGGTCTGAAGCCAACACAATCCTCAACACCCACAAAGTTTTCCTCCGACCTGTTTTGACATATGGTTTCACTGCCTGGATAGCCGCCCGACCTCAGTATTATCATAAACTTTTCATCTTAGAACGCCACACATTTCGTACAGCTTATCGCATTAAGCTCCCTAGCCCTACGCAGGAACTTTACGGCCATATTACTTTTCCAATTCTGAAATTTCAGCTTGAAAAACTGCGGCTAACACATCTCTAAGCGCTTTCAAACTCGCCACCCATTACTTCAAGGTACAATGCATTATTTAGCAGTTCATCCCACACCTTACACCTACTATTATCCACCACTCTCCCTACTGTTTATATTATATCACTACACGCTTCAACTACCAGATCCAACTTTGCGATTCATATCAGAATATGTTGTTCACGATCATCTTCCTCTCATCCATCCATCATTTCATGCACAGTGATTACCTTTGTTTATTAACTTGGACTCCCTATGTTCCCATCAGTGCCTAGAGCAGCCCATAGGCTGAAGAATAAGCTCATCTGTCTCACTAACATAACCTCAAGTGTTGTATTGTGTACTGCACTTCGCCTCGTCTTTCATGCTTACTGAAATGTTTTGAATTATTATTTCTATTCTTATATTTCACGGACATTTTTCAATGCACGTTTTCACGTATTTCTAATCATTGTGTTATTTTGTATATTTAACTTTGCTTTTTCACCTCACCACATGTTAAGGATCAAAGTTACTTTCCCCTACATCGTTTTGTGGGTATCGTGTACCAAAGCTACTAAAGCAGTTTTTATATTAGCAATATAGGTGTATTATACCTGCGCTCTGTATTTGCAATGTAGAATAAAATTCACCTCAAGTCAGCTTCCTAACTAGTAATAGATGAAGCTCCTTTATGGCAGGGATTCCACTTTTAGTGTTGTCACTACAGAACTAGTGATCTAGCACGTACAGATGGTGATCAGAAAAATGGACCTGAACGAAGTTGCAACTTACCAGATTAATATGGTGTCGGGCCACCTTTCGCCTTCAGAACAGCCTTGATGCGACGTGGATGGAGGCATAGAGGTCGTGAATGGTAGCAAGTGGAATTTTTCGTGCAGGGCATCGGCCAGTTCTGTGAGAGAGGATGGAGGTGGAAATCGTCGCCGGAGTCGTGTTTCCAAGACGGACCACAGATGTTCAATTATGTTGAGATCTGGGGATTGGGCGGGCCAGGAGAGGTATTGAACTTCATCCCGATGTTCCTCAAACCACGCTGCAACAACGCCAGCTGTGTGAATAGCTGCATTATCATCCCGGAAGATGGCGTCATTGTCCGAGAACAACATCCGGACCATAGGATGCAAGTTGTCTCCTAAAATTGCGACATAATCGTTGGCAGTGATTCGTCCGCTAAATGTGACCACATGAACCAATGAAAACCACGATATGACGGTCCACAGCATCACCGAGCCGCCGCCATGTTTCACAGTTGGGCGGAGACACTGCAGATCATAAGCTTCTTTGGGCGTTCTCCACACATAAACACAGCCCGTGGTTGGGAATAGTGTGAAGGATGACTCATCCGACCATATCACACGTTTCCAGTCCTCAACGGTCCAAGTTGCATGGTCGCGGCACCATTTGCGGCGTGCGAAAGCGTTATGGTCCCTGATGAGCGGTTTGGCCCGTGCAACACGACTCCGTAAGTTCATGTCATGTAATTCGCGGCGGACTGTGATTGTCGAAACAGGGTGGGGGAGGTGCTGATTGAGTTCCTCCGTAACTTGCTCCGCAGTGGCACGACGGTTCTGCGTGATTTTCTTCCGCCCACTGTTCCGCTTCCCCGATGTGGTTTTCCCGTGTGTTGTGTAGACCGTCATCACCTTCGACACTGTCCCACGCGACAAACCTAACACAGTAGCCACTGCCGTCACACTCACTCCACATAACCACGCACCAACAATTTGCCCTCTTTGAAAATCTGAGAGGTCTCCCATTTTACACTATCTCCGTTTGCTGCAGCCACTGGACACTGCTGTTCCACTGCGCCTGACGTAGTATGGAGACCGACCTAACACACCACCACCAGCGGTCCGGCGCTGCGGGCGCCATGACACCACTGCCAACCCATAGATCTGACGTGTTGCCAACTACAGGTGTTTCCATTTTTCTGATCACCATCTGTACTTTGTTTAAATATGCACAATTTAGTGATTTTCGGTATTTCATTTCAAATGCAGAGAAGTGACAAAGAAGGGTTCTTTCGTGACTAAGCGGTTAGAGTACGCGCCTTTGGCGTGGGATACCGGGTTCGATTCCCAGCGGAAGCTCATATGGTTCGGATTCCACGTTAATCAGTAGGTCCCGTCTGATATAGCCTCGCTGCTGAAAGGGGCATTAAACTCAAAATCAACTCAACTCGAGTGTCAAGGAAATGATTCTTAAAATTATAAGGATTGTAGTTGAAAAGGAATGTACAAACTTGGAAGTATTTTCTGTCTCTCTTTATCTATATCTCTGTCTGTCTAAATGTTATCCCTAGTGTGAAGTGATATTAGGTTGTAAACAGGGAGTATCTGATCCAATATCTTTTTTCGTTCGCTAATTGAAATGGCATTGCAAGTTTCTTAGAGTGAAGAAGTAGTTTCTTGAAGCAAGTAGGAAATACTGTAAGTATCTAGTGCGTTTATTTTTGTCACGCACGAAGATGCAGCCACTATCCCAATGAGCTATATATAGAGAGAGAACCAAAATATATTCTCTGTAGAAGTTTCAATAATGGTTTCCTTATCGAAACAACACACCGTTGACTCAGGACACCGCAATTTGCCATGTAGACTAATGCTGGTTTCTTCCAGATTGACTTATTTTTATCCCATCAACCTTAGATGTTTCATTTATGTAGGACTAATGAAACCTGTCAAAAATCTCTTGACAAAGGGCCTATATCTTCGCCGCCAATGGAATTAACTCTTCCCTCACATTTTCAAATATGAAGATTTCTAAAGAATTCTCGCCAACACTTTGAACCTACCAGCTAATTCGTTATTCGGCAAATTTTTCAATTGAACACTGACACTTAGCAGATTGATTTGATTTTAATTTAACTTTTATCCTCCAAAACTTGCAGCAAACCGTAACCTCAAAGAATACGCTTCTTTGAAATGAACAAAGTAACGTATGTTACCATACTCCTTCTCGGGTTCTCTACTATACTTGTCGTTTCCGTAGACTATCATCTCAATGTCCATACTAATTGTGATCTTTCTTGAGATAATTTGTTTTATATACATAAAAAGGTAACAAGAAAGTTATGTCGCTTTTTCACACACCACCTTCGAACATCGATATGTCAGCTAAGATGTGCCTGGAAGATCAAAAATAGTTACCATCAGCATCGACGACCTTCTGGCAACGTTCTGGAAGGCCCTGTATTCCATCGCGCTAGAACTTGGTGGGCCATGAAGCGAAGAAGGTATTAATTGCATTTTGCATTTGAACTAGCGTCCTCTAAGGTGATTGTCCAGAGTGGAACAGTGATAATCGGACGATGCAATGTCTAAGGAATATGGCGGATACATTAGTGTTTCCCATCCAAGGCGTAAAATGGTGTCCCGGGTCATCCTAGCCACATGGGTCTTAGCGTTCTGTAATAGGAGGACCCCTTGTATAAGGTGTAATGTTTCTAAAAATATATGTGTTTAGTGCAAATATTTTAGAAACATTACATCTTATAAAGGGTAACCAAGAAATCACGTTGTTCGCATCACGAACTTTCCAATATAAATTATCTATATATTCCAGTGATAATCACAACTTTTTTAGTATTCGCAACTCTCTTTATTTTATAGCTACTACATCGCAGTCTTCGCTCGGAACCAAAAACATCCAAATGACACCGCCTAGATATATCTCCACTAATTCAAATGGACACATTTAATAGTATTCATACTTCTAACAGACAAACTATTTCACAGACTTCAACACCTCTCACCTAAGTGAACTAATATACATATATTAACAAACCAATGCCAAAGCTTAAAACAGCCATTCCTCGAGTGAAACGAAGTGACACTCTTAATTTAACGTGCATCGCTCCTACCTGTGCTTAGGGAATAACTGTTTAATGATTTCTTCCACTGTCTTAATAATGCTTCAAAAAGTGATTTTTTTAATGTGTATTGTGTTATCAGTGCTTTTAGTGATTTTTTGTGTGTAGTCCCTTAGTGTCGCTACCCCCATAAGAAGAAAAATAACCCTTTGGCTTATTTTTTAAACAAGTCAGGGGGTGTAATATCCCACGTGGTATTGTGTATAAAAACATATTACGCTTGTGTTTATAAACACCACCACATGGTTTTATATCAAGATACTACGCACCAGGTGGATCAACTACAACCAGCAGACGACGGATTTCTGGCTCCTCCTACGAAGCAGACGACATCGGAGCAGCAGCGCCACCGCCGTCTGGGGATCTATAAATTCGGCAGCCGCCAGCGGACCAGTACCAGTTCTCTGGTGCTCTCCCTTCTGTTTGCTTCGGAACATTAGGAGTAACCTAACCCCAAGCCTCTAGTCTGCTACGGGACTCTTGGCTTTTACTTTCTCCTGGCTCAGCCTGCTTCGGGCTTTGTTGGGAATCCTACATCCAGTTGCTTAGCCCGCTACGGGGTTCTGTGACCACTAACCTCCTCGCTGCCTGCCACGGGGCTTTGTGGAGATCCTGTCTGCGACCTCTCGGTCAAGGACTACCTATTTGTAACTTCACAAGTATAGGGAATATCTTTGTAGTATGTCTGTAAAATACTGTTATTTAGTGAATTTTATAATAAAAGCCGGTAGTGGGAATCGATTCCGTACACTCATTTTATTAGCTCGCTCTACCTACAATTTACATGGGACAGAGTTTTACAATATATATTACGTTTGTAGAATATTTGTATGTCCTAGACGTCTATAAATAACTATCACTCATATAATACGAGTGTCCCCTTTCTCTTTTCCTGAAGTGTAAGTTTTTAGCTTCATTAGAAGTCATAAAAAAAATCATTCTTCTTGACTCCTTACTCTAATAACATAACAATGTTCTAACATTCCGTAGATGGCAATGGTTATGAATATTAATAAACGATTGTTTTTATGCACAACTGGAAATAGAATACTATTCCCTAACACATGAGAACTCTATATTCTATGCGGGAACACCAATTACAGTTCTGAACAACAGATGGCAGTGAAACTTGAATTAAAGTTTTCGTATAATATACTACTCCAGAATGTCTCTTGAAACAAGGTTGTCGAAATCATAATTACTTCTAATGCACACAAACATTTTGCTTGTCTCACGTACACCCAACAGAGATTTTACCACTGTTATGCCCAATTCCCTCGAAATGTTTTCGGATTTTTTTCTGCTGTAAGAGGTGCACCGCAACTTATTAACTTGATAGGGCCCTTTATTAATAGTTATTTTGTGTCTCGTGTGTGCAAGTGATAGCAGGAATTTCAGTACCATGAGGAAGTTTTCAAGTCAGTTCAAATCCCTAGTAGAGGTACAAAATGCACTTGATACCTTATTCGCTCCACGGCCTACTAAGTTCTACAGCGATGGAATCCATGGGCTTCCATAACGTTGGTCTATATCGTTGGCAGAAGATCGTCGATGCTGATGGGGACTATTTTTGATCTTCGAGGTACGTCTTAGGTGACATATCGATATTCGAAGGTGGTGGGTGGAAAAGCGACAGAACTTCCTTGGTTATCTGTATCTAAATTCCTATTACAGCACATAGGGGATAAAAGTAGACACGAAAACAAGTAAAATAATTTATTAGGGGGTGGGCTATGATACCCCGCCAAAATTTAGAGGGGATGGTCCTAAGTACCCCTAGGTCATTGACCCCGGGCCAAGGTCATTGACCTTTGATCTATGACATCACTAAAATTTTTGCTGACTCGGCGAGATATAGAGGGACCACTACTACTGGTTTACATCTCACCAGTCAACTCTATCTCTCACTGTTCTTTAGAAACAAAAGAGTTTCCAAGAAAAGCATTTGGAAACAGCTTGGCTTTATTTTATTATAATAGCAGACGTAAGCTTTCAGAAGGTAGGAACAGCACATGTGACATCTTGAGGAAAAAACACTGCAGGTTGAGTGCTGTTTTCCATTATAGAAGGGATTCTCGGTCGATTCTCACACCCGAAAATGCAAACGTTTTAAAAGAATTTAGACATCACTCGCGGCAACAGCCTGAAGACCAGTTTTTTTTTTTTTTTTAATGCAGTACATGAAAAGCAGTTGTTTGTTCCAATGAAGTGATATTATGAATCGAATGTAGCGTATACCCACATACTTCCTAAATTTTAGGTGCCTATACGATAGCTTCCAAAAATCAGTGGTGGGTATACGCCGTATATCCACGTATACCCTCCATTACATCCCTGCTATTTTAAATTACGAGTTTGCTAACGAATTCCACACCTTCAACTCGAGCAATCCCTTACCTTAAACGTTAAGAAATTGTAGAGTATACCGAATTTCAAATCCCCAATTTAAAAGGGTCTTCACATTGGTGTGAGAATCTTCTGTATAAATAATGAGAAATTTCAATGTTATAGAAATTGCCCTTTCTTTCCCGCCTTACAAGCAAAACTTTCGAGAACTCTGGAACGCGTGACCTTCTATTTTTAGTTTCTAAATGTCAAATATAACATATTCGACTTAAGCGAACCCTTACATTGGATATTTTCTGAATAAGTAATGGAAAATTTTAGTATAGAAATTGTCATCTTTCTTCCTTTACGAGCGGAATTTTCGAAAACGCTTAAACACGTAGGGCCTTATGCAGAGTCATTCTGACACATGATTGGTGCCATACTAAAGAGTTCGACTCGTTCCCTACAGTAGTCAGGCCTTTAGTATGACGCTAATCATACGTCAAAATGACTCTGCATAAGGCCCGTAGTCTGTTATTTTTTAACTAGCTGAAATGCTCGTTATTCGCAGGTACAGAATAGGTTTATAGAAAATATTCCAATCCGCTTCCCCATTAGGAAATTCATTTCAGCGAAACTGTAATGGTAAGATTTCGTAAGATACTCTACTTTTGGCATAAACTTTGAAACCCTTACCTCATAGAATACGAACTTGAATCGAAATGACATGATAAAAACCCAGTTTGAAGTTGATACTATGTTCCAAAAAAAAATTTTTTTTTTTTCAAACGGTCAGCCTTTTCTCGATCCCGGAAACTATGGATTCGACACCATTCTCGATAATTTTGGATACTTTATTTTTCATCCTTTCCCACCACCATGCCGATAGAGGCTGAACGTAGACTTAAATGGTATCGGAAGTGCCATTATTCATCTCAGCGACCCCGAAAACTATGGACTCGACATTAATATAGGTCATTTTTTTTATTATTTTTATGTCATGCACTTTCACCTGCCGGATCTTAGGAAGGTTTCATCCTGATTGGAGGCTGAACGTGCACTTAAACGGTACTAGGAGTGTCACAATTTGTCTCATCAAAACTATAAACTCGGCATTAATATTAGTTGTTTTCAAGTTTTCAATTCACATTTCGTTCCTAAGTGGGATCTCGAGGATTCTAGAGGTGTTTTATACCCCACAGTACTTTTTCCAGACTGTGTCATACGTATACAAAGTTTGGTTGAAATTTCTAGCTGGAACATACACACATATATACATATAACCGCATTTTACAACTCAAGCGAATACTCACATTCATCATTTTCTCAATAAATAAATAAATAAATGGAAACTTGGACATTATAAAAATGCTCCCTGTCCCTTTATTGCTTAGAAATATTTTTTTTTTTTCCTTATTTTTATTTAAGAGTTCCTACATCGATTTTCACATCTCCAACTAAGTAAATCCCCACATTCGGCACTTCCTGTGTAAGGCAAGGGAAATTAAGAGTATTATAGCAATGATTCCCTTTTCACACCTTAGAAGCAGGATTTTCAATAACGCTGAAACACGTATTTCGTTATTTTTTAATTAAATCTATATACCGAGTTTCACATTTCGAACTTAAACAAATCCCGATATTCGTCACTTTCAAATTAAAGAAAGAGAAATTTGAATAATATTGAAGTGATCTGCATTTTTCCACTTAGTAGGGGAATTTTCGGAAACGATCAAAAAGATACTTCCTTGTATTTTAAGTAAATGTTTACTGTATGTACCAAGGATGTTATAAATAGAGGATTTGCCCATATGTATCTTCATCCTATTAAATCGGTGAAGCCAAAAAAAAAAATCAACCGAGCATAGACACATCTGATTGGCTACTCTCGTTTCCGCCATCGTCTGATTGGCTACTTTCGTTTCCGCCATGATTGTTGGCTCAAAACATTACGATCCTATTGGACGAAGTGGGCAGAGTAGGGGTGGTGAAACTGTGACGTATGGCTTCAAGATTTTGTTGTAATGGCAGATTCTCTACTTTATAAGATCCTTGGTATGTACCGAATTTTACATCTCTAGACTCCTCACGTTCAGTATTTCTAAATAAATTTTAAAAAAAGAGGAGGGAATTTGACTATTTTAGAAATGTCCTACCTTTTACTCTCACGAACGAATTTTCGAGAATGCTGAAACATGTGTTACTTTATTCTTAATGAAAGGTTGGTATGCCGAGTTTCATCCCTCTATATTCTAGGGATTCTTGAGATACAAACTTCTTGTAGGACAATTTGAACCTTCCTTTAGACGCATACCTTTGCTTTCGTCACAATAGTAGTATTCTGTACGAATTTCAGAACTCTGCCTACAGTTGTGAGGCCTGGATACTGATGAGTCACTCTTTTCTACCCTTTTATATACCAAACCATTTTTAAAAATATTTTAATCAAGACAGGCCTACTTGTTTCAGTAGAAACATATTTGACGCTCTTGATAAATCACAGAGCATCACTTCAAAATTAGCAACAACTTTCTTCTCTCAGTAACAGAAACAGAACAAAAAAAAAAAAAAAAAAAAAAAAAAAGTATGAGATTCACATAATAAACTCCTTTGTTGAACTATTACATTTATCACGTGGAATTGTTAAGAGTACTATTCACGTATTACATTGTTTTATGCGGAATTGTTTTATTTCCAATTGTAAATATTGGTCTATCATAAAACGATGGTCAGAATTTGTTTAGACTACTTATGAATTACGGGAAAAGGTCAGATTTATTTGAAGTAAATGCTCGTTAGTTGAAGTTTAGCGTGTCTTTCAGGAACGAGGCTATACAGACACGGATCTAGAACTTAACGTTGGATCTGAACCAATAAGCTTTCACTGTTTTTGTCGATTTCCTTCTTAATTTGTATTTCAACTTTCCGTACATTCTCAAGTGCAACCCTGTTTCCATATTTTTTCTTTCCTAGTTTCCCAGACTGTCTTTTATAACCTACCTTCTTATCTGCTATTTTCATGATACCATACTTTTACTTATGAAGTTCGAAATACTTCCACAACTAGTTGGTTCCTGTGTCTATTTCATCCAAACTCAAATTTCAAGCAAATGTTTTTACGTTTCCTTCTTTAAACTTTCCAGTATTTAAATTGTAGACCTCTGCTTAAACTTTCTTCTGAACTTTTCACTTGTATTTCCACTTCAGTCAGTACAAGATTGTAATCTGGCAACTTCTGCGCTTTTCACTTACCATTGGCGTTCTTCATAATGTTCTTACCACGTTAGCAAGCCACTTGCTACAAACTGAAGTTTCTATACACAAAAGTAAACAGGTAATTTAGGTAACATCTCTCTCTCTCTCTCTTGACACAGCAAGTACGATGGCGAATCATAAAGTTACACTAGCTCGCCGCGAAATCACGCTGTGTGTCGTGACTGTAGCCAATGCAGGACAAGCTACAGTAACTGCTGACACGTCCGAAAGGAAGGTTTGTGTGTGCAGAGCGATCTAGGTTCAATGACGCGTCAACTGGATGTTCACTCCAAATTGGAGGTGCGTGGAAAGATCAGATTTGTATGGGCTAAACGGCTCAATTGCACGGACATTCATCGTGAAATCACTGCTGTGTATGGCGAGCGTGCAGTATGTCGCCCAGGTATTGGAAAGTAGTGTAAGCAATTTGACGCCGGACGCACGGATCTCATGGACGAATATCGCTAAGGCAGGCCCGCAACATCCAGTACCGTTGCAAATGTTGACCGTGTGGATGGGATCATTAGAGAGAATCGGCGCATAACCCTGCAAGAAATTGCCAGCCTGCTGAACATTTCGTATGGCAGTGTTTTCCGTTGTTCACGAGCACCTTGGTTTTCGTAAACTGTGTCAAAGATGGGTACCACATCTTCTCATCGATGTTCACAAGGAACAACGCTTCCAATCGTCACTGGCGTTTTTGCAACGGTATTCTATGGAGGGCAACGAGTTTCTACGGCGAATCATCACAGGGGATGAAACGTGGGTCCACAACCTTAACCCACGAATCAAAGAAAACATCAATGGAATGAGTGCACATCACATCACCACCACGAAAGAAGGCCAAGTGCCAACTTTCAGCAGGAAAAATCATAGCGACAGTGTTCTTTGACATTGCACGTAGAATACCAGTATATGCCGCAAGGCACGACAATCAACGCGGTTTCATATTGTCACACGTTGCACCTGTTGCGTAAGGCAATTAAAGAAAAGCGACGAGAAAAATTGAGGGTCGGTGTGATTTTGATGCACGATAACGCAACACCTCACACGGCCCGCCAAACGTCCGAACTGCTGCAACAATTCAAGTGGGAGATATGGCAACATCCTCCAGTCTAGACTTAGCGCCATGTGATTATCATGTGTTCGGTAAGCTGAAAAGAGATCTCGGTGGACGACGATTCCGAAACGACGAGGACGTGAAAGCAGCTGTCTCCAGGTGGTTACATAGCGCTGATATATCCGGAATCGAAAAATTGGTTGACAGTTACAAGAAATGTTTACAGTCTCTTGGTGACTATGTGTAAAAGTGAACGTACAGTGTATGTTGTCATAGTCGTGTTGCCAATATGTAGATGGTTTCATAAATGGCCATAACTTAGAAGCGTAACTTACTTTTTGATTGGCCCTCGTATATGCTTTACTACAACCTATTAATTATAGCCGTTACACCCTTCATCATACCACCGCTTTTAGAAGACAACTCCTTCTCAAAAGACACGTCAATAAGAATATACACAATGTAATACTACTAAATAACAGATGTAACATTTATTTATTGTTCCTATTTATTTCCTTCTTTCATTTACGTATTTTCAGGAGGCCCCACGTAGCGTAGTCGCTAACACTCTTGCCCTCGGTACGAGCGGTCCCGGGTTCGATTCCCAATGGGGGCACTCGGTTGAAAAAGTGTAGAAAGAAAAGCTTTTTCAGACCAGTCATCCTGAATGAGGTTTTCCTCATTCACGCCAGGCAAATGCCTGAGTGGTACCTAACTGATAGTTCCCAGGCCGCTTCCTTCCTTCCTTCCCTTTCCCCGGATAGTGTGCTCGCCGAGGGAAATTATCCCTTATACGTGACGGACTAAATGGCCATAGAAGCCGAAAGCCCAGAAATCTAAATCCTTAAATATTTTCAGCTTTCATCCATTTGCTCTCCTACAAAATTTGGGGTGTGCGTCTCCCCTCTCCGCCAGAGACGCCCGTTCTAGTGACAAGTTGCAAGATGATCGCCTGTAGTGCAGATAAAGCATTTTGAGCCCTACTATTCACATTAGTCGGTTTGTCATGAATATTTATTCTGAGTATCATACAAAATTTCGTAAAAACACATCATCAAAGAAATCTATTCACAAATGCTATCTAAATTTCAAAATAACAAGATTTATTTGCAAGCGAAAATCATCTGGTAGGCTTTCCAAGTCTGAGGGAGATGTCGAGAGAATTCGAGCTTGTTTTCAACGCAACCCTCAAACGTTGACAGCGAGTGCTAATAGGGAACTTCAAATGTCTCGCGCAACTGTATGGTACGTAGTTCATAAGCGTTTACACATATATCTCTACCAAGTGCAGTTGTTAGTACATTTCATACTTAATGAATGCACGTCCAGCTACGAATTATGTGAGTAATTTGGGTGGTTGTGCACTGACTTTTTTTAAAAAAACTGTGTTTCAGTGATAAAAGCACATTTCACTGAAGGAAAAACTGAACAAACAAAATGTTTGTATTTGGGGAACTGAGAAGCTCCATAATATTGTGTGCGCTTCGCCATTTTTTTTTTTTTTTCGCAATTTTATCTTTCAAAGTGTATGGTCCGTACTTCTTTCTCAAAGAAACATCTCTACACATGCTTACTATATGACTTATGGCACAGCTTGAACATGACAATGAAAACTTTATCTATTAATTGGATGGAGCCCTTCGCCACCTTCATCCCAATGTTAGGAAATACCTTTAATGAGAAACCTGTCACATCGCTGTATTGGGCGAACTGCTTTTATGTTGGCCGCCAAGATCACCAGACTAACCCCATGAGTTTTCATTATTATTATTATTATTATTATTATTATTATTATTATTATTATTATTATTATATTAGTTCTATAGAATTATCTCAAAGACATTGTGTACAAGCCACCTCCACCCCAACATGTCTGTGAACTGCAAGAGCGCATTACTGTTGCAGTGTGAATTATTGATGAAAACCTGATGAAACGGATCTCGAAGAAATTGGATTACCGAATTCATGTATGCACAGTAACAAAGGAGCTCACATTGAGCATTTGTGAGTTATTGTATTACAATTTTTACCACTAAAACTTAGACAGTTATAGTACTTATGTCTATAATTTTACGCAATTTGCAAAATTAATAAAAAAAAAAAAAAAGTTAAAAGGAGTTGAAATCGTTCAAATCATTTTGAACTACCCGGGATTAATTTGAATACTGGTATAATCAGCAAGCTGCAGTCTAATTATGGCTTCTCCTAGGCTCATACGATGGTTTTAGTTGTTAACACAGTATGATTTAAAGTTTATATTTACAAAAAGTACACAAATTACATATTTATTTCACACTGTAATTCACTGCTAGATACTTTTCTTTTCCTTTCATTAGTCTCATCATAACATATAACCTCAATGGCACGGACTGTTACCCAAATTGCCTGTTATTATTGTAGATTTTACATCAAATTAAATTGTTTTAAATTTTAAGAAATTGCATTAGATACACAATAACTGCAACCAAAATGGCACCTACATGAGTCCCGAGATTACCTGTTCAAATTGAATTATTTAAACAATTGAATGGCTTAAAAAAGAAAAAAAAATCTTAAGACTGGCGCCGGACATATTTTACTTAAATTACACATTGTAAAAATCATATCGAAACATAAATCGTCTAAGGTAAAAACTATCTTAAAGTATAAAAATTGAATTAAAAGTGAATATAAAACTAAGCAGTGGTACTCTCTCGATCTCTCCATTTTCTTTGCTAGAATAATGAAAGTCAACAATAGGAAAATACATCTCTTTTTTCCTCTTCTAACAAGTCAGCTTCAATTTTCTTTTAACAATATCCACCTACCTATATCATGCAGCACTTTCCAAATGAAATTTTTAAATTTTTCTAATTCCAACGTGTCGGTGTTCTTCGATGACAATTGATAATGGCAGGAATCAATTAACGTCATCTGACGTTATTATATATTAATGAAAAGAGGAAATTACCGGATTTTTCTTAATACACCAAATCCTCTGTAGGTACGAATTCAATGATATACAAAGAATGGAAAAGTAAATGACTGACTGGACAGGCATGCCGAAGATCCCGAATTCGAGTCTCGGTCTGGTCATTCACTTTTTCACTCTTTGTACACATAGACTTAAAGTACACACATTTTTTTTTTTTTAATCATGTTTAAATTGTTGTTATAAATCTTCTCGGATAGTCATTCTAATAACTTTTTCCGCACATTCACGTTGATCTTTTTTTTTTTTTTTTTTTTTTTTTTATCGATAACAGAACGACAAATTTTATTACGGGCATTATTTAGAACAATTCACGGATGATTCTCTTTCAAAAGTGTACCATTTTTAATGTCACTTATTAACACATATTCAACACCCATTTATAATCGAATAAGAGATCTCGGTCAGACCTCCCCAACGAAGACTTATTCTCAGTGCCTTCGATTGCAAAGAATCATGGAATTCGTTAACGATAACTTCGGAAATACAATGAACAAATGACTGACCGCTCATACTACCAGCCTGTCGTAAAACCTTAGTAGGCCCTGGTGCGAGAGAATCTTAGTTCGCCTAAAGCCATGTGGGCTTGTGATGGACATCATCACATCCATGAGCTTTTCAGGGTTGTTTCATTTTTTTCTATCTTCATTCCATCGTCTATTGCGTACCATTCGCTTTCATTTATCATCCGCGCTCTTTATCCTTTAAGACATAATCGCAGGACATTAATTTCTCTCAATTTATCCACATAGTCCATTAAATGGCACATGTAAATTTAGTTTTATTTACATATATACGAACATTGTAACATTGATTGAAATTCAAGAATTAAAAAGAAAAAAAAGATAGAAAAAGGGAATCTGGTGAACACAGTATACCTTCTAGTTTGATTACCTTTTCACTGTAGAAGGAGAAGGAACCACATGTAAGAAATCATCACTGTTATAACGTAAGAAGAAATAGTCAAAAGCAGTGTCATGCACGTGGAAGTACACAGAAGAATATAAACAAATGGTGCAGTGAGCAGTACAAAAGCGAGGAAAAGTTTTTTAAACGTGCACAATTCAAAATCGGAATACAATTCACCTCCTTATTTTACTTTAGGCGGTAGGTCATTAAAAACATCGAGAGCATTCCGCTCATACAGATTTAATGATATTCAGTCTTATGGTTGCGCTTTACGTCCTTTGGTAGCAGTGGTGTCTTAAAGAACCTTATGTATAGACTGAAATACAAATAGAGTATGCATCAAGGTAGTATTCCTAGAGTTAGGATCCGCAAAACTCACGTACCAAAAGCAAGTGTTTATTAATGTGTGACATCAAACATCTCTGTATTGTATGTTAAAGATTCTTGTATCGTCGCTCTGAGTATACATCACAAATTTGTAGAATGTCCAGAATACTTAAGATCTCAGAGAATGTTTAAGACTAGGTAAAAAAAAAAAAAAAAAAACTACGTAATAAATCTATTTTTAGCGGCCATATTCTCGCCTTTATTCGTGTACCTGCAATAGCTGACGTTCTGAGATTTTTACTCGCAGCTTTTGTGTTGTTTCATTATTGTTCCTATTCTTTTTTGACTTATTTTTCTTGTTACATGCTTTCTATGTTGTTATCCTTTCAGCTTTTTTAGGATTTCTCTCTTAATTCTTATTTTGTTATTTCACCGTGCTTATATTCCATTTACAATTTTCTAGAAGCTTTAATTGGTAGAAATCTTATTTTTGATCATTCTTAATTT
Organism: Thermobia domestica; assembly: GCF_964235325.1. NCBI lineage: Eukaryota > Metazoa > Arthropoda > Insecta > Zygentoma > Lepismatidae > Thermobia > Thermobia domestica. Next base: position 123,103,702 of record NC_137462.1, on the reverse strand, counting down.
TGGGAGTCTGTTTATCAGCAGCATGTATCGACCATTGGCCTTTTGGTGACGGGGGGAAAAACTTCTTCCCTGTTGACGTCCCCATTAAACACCATAACCAATTAATCAATCAAAGTGATTGTTCCAGATAGGCCGTGAAAATCCCACAATCTTCCTTACATTCTTCCATATGGTAGTTCGTATCATGATTAGTATTAAGGTAGTAACATTAGTCGCTCTATTTCCTTTAATTTTTTTTTTCCCTTCAAACTACGAAGTATTACAAAAGCTGCTTCACGAAAAAACATACTATGTATTTGTCTTGTTTCGAGAAAAACATGTAGCTATACAAAAAAAGAGAAGTTTCTAGAGATGTCTATGCTTCCAGTTATAACAGTGAAATAAATTAGAATTATTAACTCTTTTTTTTTTTTTTTTCACGTACAATGTCTTTGGAATACTAACAAGGGACATCACCCAATTGTCCTTCTCCGATTTCAATGAAATTTTTATTGCTGATAGAGGACATGTATTCATTACTTGTGATGACAGAAATTTTTGCCATGGTACATGTTTTCTACTTTTCTATAATTTTTAAGAGTTGTGATGTGGTTAATAGAGATTACTGCAGAAGTCCCTTACTACCCTTTGTAAACGAAGTGTTAATGAAAGAACAACAATGTAGATACATATAAGGCTTAGGGGAAGTCGTATGGTACGTATGACCTTGACGGCAGCCATCTTGAAATCCACCATTTTGAATTAAGGTCAAGTTTTTTAAATGGGAATAGCCTAATATGATACATAATTTCGGGCTAGAATTTAATCAGGAAGACAATGGTGAAGTTAGTTTTAAGATACACCCATTTGGGGAAAAGTTATAGGCATATTAATTGTTTAAACTTACTATGTGCGTAAGTCCCTTACCTCCGCTTCTAACCCGCGTATTAATGATAATAAGTGGGTAATACATATTATGCCTAGGGGTAAGTGATACGGTAAGGGTATCCTTGGCGGCAGCCGTCTTGAAATCAGCCATTTTGAATTAAAGTGAAGTTTTGAACAATGAATACCACAGTATGTGACACCTCATTTTAATAGTAAATTTTCCCCAAAAGCCAATGGTATGCTTATTTTCTATCTATAGTTAACCAGTATGAATTTAGGACTCTTCTAATGTGCACCAAACGTCCATTATTCGACCTTTCAAATTGACAACACTCCTAATTTTCACCGCATGTTTTAAGATTCTAACTGGCACTTTGCAATTGTTGTCATGACTCATGTTTTCTAAATTTATTACATTTTTTTAAGAGTTGCGATTTGTTAGTTCATGAATAGTGTTGGGATAAGCATCCAGCCATCTTTCTGAATTTTGAAGACTTGCCACGTAATTATTAATTTCCTAGGCAGTGTAATTATTTATTTTAACCCAGAGTACATGAGGAACCTATGGACCTATGTGGCGTAAAGAAATACAAATGAAATTATAACAAATTGGTGTTATACGAACACAAAATTATCATGAAATGTAACCTACACACTGTGCAAACGACGAACAGTATTTTTTTAAAAAATAAATACAACTTTACAACTTTAAAGGAACAGCAGCAATGATAGAAAATATCAAAGAGACATAATATGACTGCTTCCAACACACTGTTTGTACCATGAACAAAATATGAAAACAGGTAACTTGTTTATAAAGAGGTGTAACTTAATCGAGTTTCCGATCAATACTGATTATAAATCTTACAAACATGAACCATCGACAACAATCGCTAGAAAACGAATGACTTTTTTGTCTGACTAGCTAAACTATTGCTACAGAAAATAAATAAAAATACAATAAACAAATAAATATAAAACAAAACAAAAGATCATTGTTTTACACAACAATCATATTTCGCTTCATTTTTTTGAAGTGAATTTTCATTTGATTTCTCGTCTCATCTAGTATCCATTACAAGCTATGTCTTCGGTATTACTTGAATGCAAAGTTGGAGTTGTTTCGTTGTGCGATGATTCATGTCAGTAAACGAGTTTTTGAAGGACAGGTATAGGAAATACATAATTACATCAGTGGTGCCCCCCCCCCTTATGTCCATGACGCACCCCCCAATTGTCTACCCGTAGGTGTTCTTCCATGAAAAAAATCTTCTTTTCGATTAATTTTTACACTCCCTCAAACATATTTACACAGATTTTTAGCCCCCCCCCCAAATATTTCAATGACGCACTTTGCGTCATAGCCCCCCCTTGTGGGCACCCCTGATTACATTGCCTAGGAAATTAATAATTACATGGCAAGTCTTCAAAATTCAGAAAGATTGCTGGATGTTTATCCCAACACTATTCATGAACTGACAAATCGCAACTCTTAACAAAAAATGTAATAAATTTAGAATACATGAACCATGGCAACAATTGCAAAGTGCCAGTTGGAATCTTAAAACATGCGGTGAAAATTAGGAGTGTTGCCAATTTGAATGGTCGAATAATGGACGTTTGGTGCACATTAGAAGAGTCCTAAATTCATACTGGTTAACTATAGATAGAAAATAAGCATACCATTGGCTTTTGGGGATTAGGTGCCACATGCTATGGTTTTCATTTTTCAAAACTTTACTTTAATTCAAAATGGCGGATTTCAAGATGGCTGCCGTCAATGATACCCTTATTGTATTACTTCCCTCTAGGCATAATATGTATTACCGAAACCTTTATCCACTTATTATCATTAATACGCGGGTTAGAAGCGGAGGTAAGGGACTTACGCACATAGTAAGTTTAAACAATTAATATGCCTATAACTTTTCCCCAAATGGGCGTATCTTAAAACTAACTTCACCATTGTCTTCTTGATTAAATTCTAGCCCGAAATTATGTATCATATTAGGCTATTCCCATTTAAAAAACTTGACCTTAATTCAAAATGGTGGATTTCAAGATGGCTGCCGTCAAGGTCATACGTACCATACGACTTCCCCCTAGGCCTTATATGTATCTACATGGTTGTTCTTTCATTAACACTTCGTTTACAAAGGGTAGTAAGGGACTTCTGCAGCAGTCTCTATTAACCAGATTACAACCTTTAAAAATTGTTAAAAAATAGAAAACATGCACCATGGCAAAAATTTCTGTCATCACAAGTAATGAATACATGTTCTCTATCAGCAATAAAAATTTAATTGAAATCGGAGCCGGTCAATTGGGTGATGTCCCTTGTAAGCTATATTATGTTTGAGGAAAAGGAGTTGATTTTAATAAAACTGAAATTCGAAGTCGGTTAAATCGTAGAAAGGCTTTTACCAAAAGTCTTACGGATCTGTGAAGAAATTGTATTTTATTCGTTAGTTTCTGCACAATTTGACATGGTGATGAAAGTGAAGGACAGGCAGAAAACAATCACTTGGATGTACAGAAACAAGCACATAATAATAAGGAAGAAGTAAAGAAGCAAAGAAAACTGGTACACTGGTAGGTAAACCAAATTTAAGATTTTGAAGAATTGAAAGATAGAAGGTTCAAAATGAAGAAAAAAAACATATATACTTCTTCGACTTAATCACAATGATGTCCGTGAATTATTTTTGGAGGAAGAACACACATTGAACATTTTAAAGTTGTATTCGCGAGATAATCATAAAATGTTCTGATCAATTTAAGTACAATTCTTTATTGACATCAAACATTGATAGGATGAACTTTTCCCAATCACTAGGCAAAACTCAGTAGTATCTTGCTCCATCATTCTTTCCAATTTCTTCATTAGTCTACGTAAAGGATGGCCAACTTAAAATATGCGTGTCTCCAATATAAGCAAAACTGTTTAATATGAAATGGCAAACTATACCTCCTTGCCTAACTAAAAATACACTTCTTTTCTTCGCAAACGAAAGACTATTTCTCTTCTCTTCCTTTTATTGACAGGGGAACGAGAAGGGAAAAAAATAAAGGAAACCATTTAGTTCTTAAATCACACACATATATACACAGTCTGTTAGAAAATAACTGCACCACCCAAGAAAAATCGATACATTTTGCGAATTCTTATATATATTTTGAAGGATATTAATTGCAGTGGTTTCAAATTATTTCTCATACATCGTTTGGTGTTCAAATGAAAATGAACGTTTGAGTTTTACGTCCCACGATTATGCCAGCTAAGCTAAAGGAGCCAGTGATGATGAGAAATGAATGAAATAAATGGTGGAATGAAGAAAGTGGGAGGAAACGGGAGTACCCTGAGGAAACCCATGCATACGGTGTTTGTTCACCACAAAGTTTACTTGGCGGGAGCTGTGATTGAACCCGGGACCCCATGTACCAGAGGTGAACGCTCTACCACTGAGCCACCGCGGCCCCTCTATCGTTTGGTGTTTTATCTACTACATATATAGAGACAATGGCAGAAGATATCAGATAGACAATGTTATGATTCAGGACAGGTACCAGAATAGCTTAAAGAACACGAAGACCCTTCCCGGTGCTGATATTTTCTCTGATCATAATCTTGTGCTGGCCGAAGTAGATATTCAACTGAAAAATGTAGACAGAAGAAAAGTAGGCAACAAAGTGTTGAATACTGAAAAGTTGAAAAATTCGAAGAAAATATTCAAACGAGAAAAGAATAGGCGCAGGTAGTGCACGGTGGGAACACATTAGACGTTGCTTACAGCAGGCTGCAGAGGAAACAGTAAGTTACCATGAACACAAAACGGCTAAGAAACCGTGGGTTACAGAGCAGATGTTGCAGAAAATGAGGGAAAAGAACACGTGGAGACAGGTTGATACAGAAGAGGGCAGAAAGATGTACAGAAAGTTAAATAATGAATTACGGAGAGAAACAGAGCAAGGGAAAAGCTGTATAAAAGAAAATGCCAGGACATAAAAGAATTAGAAAGAGTTGGGAAATATGAGAAAATGTACAAGGAGGTGAAATCTATGGAATTTCGGAGGAAACAAGGGGATATTACGGTGGCAGTAGAAAATAAGAATGGGAAGGTAGTCAGCGAGAGAAATGAGGTCACAGGAAGCTGGAAAGAATACGTTGAAGACTTATACAAGAGTAGGAATAGACTGTGTAGCCTAAAGTTGAAGTAGAAAATGAAGTACGCAAGGATGATAAAGGATTTAGTATTCTTCGGGATGAGTTTGAAAAGACTATATCCGAAATTAGGAATGGAAAGGCAACCGGGATAGATAATATACCAAGCGAATTCATTAAAAATATGGGAAAGAAAGAATTGTTCCGACTATGCAATGAAATACATAAAACAAGAGAGTGGGGAAAAAATTGAACCCAAAGAGATGTGAGGATTATAGATCTATTTGGTCTAGGAATTAATTCGTGCGGGTGGACAAGAGATGGCGCAACGAACGGAGCGTCCCACAGTTCCGTGTATCCACACATGTGTTGCAAACCCCTGTCATCGCGTATCGTTCGTAGTATAGGGCAGTGGATTAAAGCGTCAACAACACCAGTTTGTAGTTAAGTGAACATTGCGCAATTTGTGCCTGATAAAGTGTTTTTGCGGGGTGTCCTGCTGCATTACTTTAACATGCAGAAAAGTGCGACTGAAAGTCATCGTATTTTGGTGGAAGTGTATGGTGACCATGCTCTAGCTGAGCGAACGTGTCAGAAGTGGTTTGCACGGTTTAGAAGTGGTGATTTCGGCTTGGCAGACCAAGAGCGAGCTGGACAGCCAAAAAAATTTCAAGACGAAGAATTGACAGCATTGCTCGAGCAGGATTCGTGTCAAACGCAGGAACAACTTGCAGCAGCATTAGGCATTGATCAAACAAGTCTCCAAACGCTTGAAAGCCATGGGAATGATTCAAAAGATGTCACATTGGGTTCCACATGAATTGAAAGACAGAGACGTTGAAAGACGAAAAACCATTTGCGAATTGCTGCTTCAACGACAGAGCAGAAAGGGGTTTCTGCATCGAATTATTACGGGTGATGAGAAGTGGATCCATTACGAGAACCCTAAACGAAAAAAGGCCTGGGTGAAACCAGGTGAACCAGGTCCATCACAACCAAAACGAGATATTCACTGTGCAAAGGTTATGCTGTGCATATGGTGGGATATGAAAGGTGTGGTGTACTATGAGCTGCTGCAACCGGGTGAAACTATGAATGGAGAACGTTATCGACGACAATTAATGCGTTTGAAGCAAGCTCTGGCCAGAACACGACCAGAATGGGAGAACAGACATGATAAACTTATTGTTCAACATGATAACGCTCGCCCACATGTCGCAAAACCGGTCAAAACCTATTTAGAAAATGTCGGATGGGAAGTTTTACCCCACCCGCCGTATTCACCAGACGTTGCTCCTTCGTACTACTACTTGTTCGATTGCATGAACAACGATTTGATTGTACAGCGGTTTACTTCTTCAGAAGATATCGAAACATGGGTCTCTGACTGGATCGCTTCCAAGGATGAGGACTCCTTTCGCCACGGAATCCGTACATTGCCTGACAGATGGGCGAAAGTGGTGGCTAGCGATGGACAATATTTTTCTTAAGGTATTTATGTATTTTGTGTTTGTACTACAGCTTCAATGTGTGCGTACCAACCGCACGAATTAATTCCTAGACCAAATATTAATCTCATATCTCATGCAGCTAAAATTTTGCTCCGAATACTGAACAGGAGGTTATGTGAAAGAACAAATAAAAAAGTTGAGGAGGAGCAGTTCGGGTTCAGAAGAGGTAAGAGAGATGCTATTGGATTATTAAGGGCGATTGGTGAAAGATTTATAGAAAAAGGGAAAGAGGTGTATGTTGTACTTATTGATCTAGAAAAGGCTTTTGAGCAAGTGAACTGGGAATTGTTGTTGGGAGTTCTAAAGAAGATAGGGCTGGAATGGAAAGATAGAAGACTGATAAGAAACTTATACATAAACCAACAAGTAAGTGTTAGGATAGGGGAAGAACTGACGGAAGAGAGTGCAATTGGAAGGGGAGTTCGACAAGGATGCTGCCTCTCGCCAACACTATTTAATGTCTATCTAGAAGAGACAGTGAAAAAGAGTTTACATGATGATGACGACATTTCGGTAGGAGGTAGAATGACTAGATGCATAAGACTTGCAGACAGTATGGTGCTTGTTGCAGAATCTGAAAAGAAAATCAATAAAATGTTAGAAAACCTGAGGATGGGCTTTGAAGAATATGGGATGAAAATAAATGTTAGAAAGACAAAATCCATGTTGATTGAAACGAAGCGGTCGGTGTCAAATATAAAAGTGGGAGGGGACAAAAAAGAACAAGTGAATAGTTTTCGATATCCGGGTAGTATTCTTAGTAATGACATGAAGTGCGAATGTGAAATAAAAACAAGGATAGGAAGGGCGAAAGAAGCTTTCAGGAGGAAGAAAAGTCTGTTTTGTGGGACCTTGAATAAAGAGTTGAGAAAAAGACTCATAAAATGCTTCGTGTGGAGTGTTGTACTGTATGGGGCCCAAACGTGGACATGACGTAAAAGTGATGAAAAATGACTGGAAGCCTTCGAAATGTGGGTGTGGAGCAGAATGGAAAGAATTAATTGGATCGAGCGGAAAACGAATGCGAGGGTGTTAGAAATGGTGGGGGAGAAAACATTTTAGATATTGTTAAGAAGAGAAAGAGAAACTGGTTGGGACATTGCCTAAGAAGAAATTGTATCATGAGGGACGTCCTAGAGGGTATGGTGGCAGGAAAGAGATGGAGGAGGCGAAGAAGACTACAATTAATGGATGATATAAAAACAGAAAGATCATACGTGAAGACGAAGATGTTAGCGGAGGACCGTGGATCATGGAAACTTCTCAGCTGCTGCAAATGACCTGACAGTAAGGGCAGAAAACGTATGATGATGATAATATAGAAACAAATGATTCAAATACAATATATTACACAATAATACGCTTTAAATAGCCATTATTATAAAGAGTATGAGCATATTTGTTTTATGCACTTTGTATGAACGCATGTGAACATCTCATTAATAAACAAATGGATGCGTTTTTTTTTTTGTTTTTTTTTTTTTTTGACAGTACTGTTAAGTGTATAAAAGTCATAACTGTGTATATGTCCCATTCAGTACTTTATATATTTCCCATGTGCCGCTTTCATTGCTGCCAACCTACTTGGCATGCTGAGTACGAGAGACTGGCACAAGGATACGTCTAACTCATGTAACCAAACTTGCACCACAGCTTCAATAAGCTCCATCCTTATTTGGAAGTACTTCCCTGAAAGCTTGCGGGACATGATATGTCATGAATTTTCAATAGGATTCATGTCTGGAGAGTTAGGTGGCCACTACAACCTTTGGATATGCATGTCTGAAAACCACTTAACCACAGCAGCTCTGTGACACGGAGCATTATCTTGAAATCCCCACACCATTATACTCTCACCAAACTTCTCTGTCGGTGATATACAGTCGCTATTAAGTTCTTCCCCACTTTTCATCCATAGTCGGACGCCACTGTCATTCCCAAGAACCCTAAACTTTTGTTTTCATAAGAGAAAATTACATGTTCCCATTCTTCAACACCCCACGCTTCGTACATGCTAAGAAAGTGTTTACTGGCTCTTACGTGATTTGCGTTAAATATCGGCTTCTTTCTAGGTGTTTTCTTCGGAATTCCTTGTTTCTTTAGCCGTCTAGCAAATTTCAGTAGCTTATACTAATACCAATATCATCGGACACAGTTTGAGCAATTTGTCGTGAAGATGTTCTGCTTGTCAAAGCTAGGGTCTTTATTTTTTAGTCTATCCGAGGGCTTGTTTTTCGTCTTCGGCCACATTTGTCTCTCAAAGAGGGCTTATTATACATTGTTTGCTTTCTAATAACTCTACCAACTATTATATGATGCAGTTCAAGTTGTTCGGCAATCTGACTCGCGAAATGCCACGATGGTACAACTCCAGTATCTTTTCTTGTTTACGAGGGGATGTGTCGTTCAGTATTTTACCCATTTTTAGTATGTAATCACACTAACTATTGGGGAACAATCACAAAGCACTAAATATCATATACAGATCATAAACAACTCTCAAGCACAAAAGATCACGTATGGAATAAATTTTCATTAACAGCGATCAGCAGATCACCATTCATTTGATTATACATGAGGCAGCCATTTGTATAGTGAATGTACTGCCACCTGTTGAGCAAAGAGCACACAAAATCCATGAGCAGTAATAAACAAAAACATATCAAAATACAATGGCTAACAATTGTACGATACGTTAACCCTCTTTAGAGATAAAAATTAATTGACAATTTTCTAAGGGAAATTAAAACATTGAGATTTTAGCAAGCGGTGCAGTTATTTTGTAACAGACTGTATATGATATCGACGATATCTTTCAAATATGAAGCACTACTTCATAAACAATATTAACTATTTTTAGAGTAAAAGAGGAATATTTTATATTTATTGATTCAAGATATAGGGTAAATATCATGGAGTACAAAGGTAGGTAGCTCTATTGTACTCGGAAATTTACAGTTGATTATCCAAGAAAAAAATACAGTCAATAGTAAAAAACCCGTTTCGAATTTGAGTCTCTAGAATCACATTCATACTGAGATCGCATATTTTAAGGAAAAATCAGCTTCAGTTCCTTAGTTCGTTGCGTATATATATATATATATATATATATATATATATATATATATATATATATATATATATGTGTGTGTGTGTGTGTGTGTGTGTGTAGTAAAATTGGCCTTAGCCAGGCAATATAGAAAAGACTCTCTCAACACACTTCACTCAAAATCTGTTGAAAGAATATTTTTTTCTACAGCGTGGGCCATAAGTCGTTTGACACTAGCAGTTATTCAATTCACAATTAACTTAGAGTAGCGTTATCTAACACGTAAACAAGACAATATGGTGTAGTTCATGACAATACATGATTTATGAATAACAGTCTTTCAGAAGTTAAAATGGCATTTTACTTCTAAATTTGATAAATTATCATCCAACAATATTAGTAATCATGTTCCTTTGTGCTTAAAACACGTAATTTGTGCCATGAAAATGAAGGACACTGAATACTTGATTTAGGTAACGTAACTAATGTGACTTTATGATACAACTTAAGATAATTTTAGTTTCGAAGTTGATAAATAATTGATTTCAAATGCATTTTTGTTAAGTGACTTGTGGTCCACCCTGTATTAAGCAGAAGTTACACACAAGAGTTGAATTTACACCAGCACCATTAAAAAATAAACAAAAAATTTAAGACAATAACACTGTTACTAATGGTGTAACAATCAAAAAATGGTGAGAAATTACGCTAATAAAACACATTTGAAGTGGTGCTTTTTACATTTTTATTTACTTTATTTGATATAATTAATACTGCAGTGTTACAAAGATTGTAATCATTATAAACTGAAAAATAATAACACAAAATAAATTAAGAAATCTACCAACAAATTAAATAAAAATTCTAAATCCATGCAAAACATGCGGGTGCAAAGAAAGAAAGTACAGAAGATAATTCCAACCAAATTCTAGTTAAGGTGCATGCAGACATTTTAACAGTACACAAGTATCTGACTTTTTTTCTTGATCCTAAGCTTTGTCAAATTACGTATTCCAAGTAAACTGTTAGGAGTATTACTACACGATTAGCATGCTCCAAGTTTATTTTCCTGTTCCCCATCAGAATCAAGACAGAACACAATGACCAGTCCGCAAACTAGATAATATATACATATTATCAATCAATCAATCGACTTTTTAGTAATGAATGATGCAATTACATTGCACCCATACGTGTTATGACATTAAGTGACAGAGCATAAGCATAAATATTCTATTTATATAGAACTTTAAAATCCTTGAAACTACCCATTTTGTACTGTAGCAAGGAAAAAATTGATTAGTATTTTCAACAACGAAGATACAGTTGATGTTGTTGATATAAAACGTTTTTTTCTTCTTTCTTTGAAGGAAAAAATGGAATCTGAGATGTCAGCATTAATAACTTTCATATTCAAGTTTCCATGCATTCTAACTGTAAGCCCGACTATTTTACAAAGTTTATAATGACCATATTTAACATCTTCCACACTTAAAGGCATGGACTGCTTATGTTTATGGATGCTGGAATACGGAATGTTCTTGATAATTAATGCAAAGATCACTATAAACATAGTATAAAATAGAATAATATAAAACACAAATAAAAACACGAACTACAGGATCACAATAATGGATTTTTTTTGAATGGCTGAGAACTTTTACTTGTGGTTAAGTACAATAATTACTAAAGGTGTGTTACGTTACTGTAATTAATAAATGCAACTACACCTACAAAATTAAGAGGGATGTATACAAAAACATATGTTAACTGAGAAGGGGCATATCAGACCAGATTGAATGTAATTGATGATGGAAAAGGAAATATATTAACCAGCTAATTCCGAAAAATTTAGCTAAATATAAACTATATTTCCGTTACATGCTAAGGACAATGAAAAACATGTGGCAGAAACTATGATTAAGGAATTATTTCCCTTCATCAGCAGGGAAAAATTAAAGCTCGACGAACTCCGGAGTGCTGATCTTGTTTCAATCAAACTCTCAAGGGGAACGGATCACTTTACTCAAGGATATTTACAGATTAATCTGCGTGATATGTCAAAGAAGGAGTTCCTGAGGAATGAACTGAGTCTATAATACCTCCTATACTTAAGAAACAGGGGGAAAAAACTATCTGTATGTGTATCCCTAAGCTACTATAAGTCCTTATCTAAATATGCTTAAACAGCGTTGTCCGCAGCAACCCATTTACATAATTTATTTTCTTAAAAACTTTGAAGTTCGGAGTGTGTAGGCCAATTTGAGTACGGTTTGGAACGATTTGAAAACCCTCTTTAAATCACACAAATATGTACTCAAAAAGATGTCCATATTTCCAAGTTAATGATAGAAATTTTACAGGAAAATACTCATCTTCGCATTGCTAGCAACTTTTCGTAAATGAATATCACCAACGGAGCTTCCAACATAAGGTCAACATCGAATCATACATCTCTCTTATTTCAATAGCAAGTGTCCCACTCACTATCGGCTCCACTGCTTTTCTCAATAACAACTTGGACTTGATAGTAAATGGGACACATTTTAATTTCTAAATACCTCTTGTACTTCAAAATTTTCAGTTCTCCTCTGAAGTTTTTGTCACGGAGAATAAAAACAAGACTGTTTTGTTTGAAGTTTAATGTCCCTTTCAAGCAACAAGGCTAAATGGGACATGAACCTACAGTTTAGGTGAGATCTGAATCACATGAGCTCCCACCCAGAATCAAACCTAGGTCTCCCGCGCTGAAGATGGGCACACTAAACCACATAAGAAACAAGAGGACATTTATTATATTTTTTAAAAAAGATTCACTGAGGAATAATAGTGGGAACACTGTACTGTGTAGTAGCTACAATTTTAATCGTCCTCGATGATTATGTTCATTGAAGAATAGAAAGGCCAATTTGCGTAGTCTTTTGTCTAGCAAGTGAGAGTTGCGACCTGACGATTGTGTTTCAGTTATACTAACACTCAATGTATTTTGTAATTACCTTTTTCACATTTGTTGTTTAACTAAACTTCTCTATCTTATGTGTTATTTCTTTATACAGAATAAACGAGTTTTCAAAATCCAATCTTCGCATTTCACTTTTGGATGCAAATAAAATTTCTAAATTATGGCACTGTGTTGTGTTTCTTTAAGTGCTTCGGAAGACCTGAAACGGAGTGTTCTTTCTTGCATGTTCTCCGAGTTATATTCTTTTCTAAAATTTGTTTTGGACATACCTACGCAGCGCTTCAATTTATTTAGTAATTATTACTTTATTTTTTTAACAATAGGATATAGTCCATATAGTGAATATAATTTGTTCAATGAAAATTCAACTTGGCAAAAAAAAAAAAAAAAAAAAAGTAACCGAACTCATTTTTAAACTATGTTGGTCTTTATACTTGTATTATCAAGTCATATAAATTTAATAAAGCGAACACAGTACATCCACTCAAGCTACTAATTCTTAATGAACGGGTATAGATGAATTTTCCTTTTTTCTACTCCTCAGGAGAACGTCGACCAAATGGTACCCTTATGCGAGAGGGTGGTTTAAATCATGTAGCCTTACTCCAGTAATGGACCTTAATGAATTAGATGTTAAACAAGCTTCTAATACCAACAAATGACTTAAATCTCATGTGGTATAAGATGTGCTAAGTGTACGATGCTATGAAAACTATTACGAAATATACTTTTTTTTATATACATACATATTTGGGATCGAAGGCGTTTGGTTTAAAGTGAACGTTTTGTTGAGGAAGCCGCACTCCCCCTGTATATATCTTCGTGCGAGGGCTCAGTCCACTCAGGACCCCCTGAATTTAATCTTTAGTTAGGAGGGATCTAATTGGTTAGTACTGAAATTTATAACGCATAGATTTTTGCGTTTGAAAAAAGATTATTTTACCAGTGGAGGGTCCAGCCATGAGAAATCCATTATACTTTTTTTTTGGGGGGGGGGGGGTCAACCCAGTTCTACACACACTAGAAAGTAAAATTCTTAACCTCCAAAAATTAAATGTTGCACATGTCACCGGTACGTTGATGACGTACAGATTCTTTATAGAGAAAAATCACAACTGGAGCTATTTATCAACGAACTCCGTACAACATATTCCTTACATTATTATCGCAACTAAAACAAAGATGAAACTAAACGTAAAAATCTACTAAAACGTTATTCTCCCAATTGTACTGCATGAATGTGAAAGTTGTCCCTATGGTTGAGAATTTTCAAAACAAGATTTTGATTGATATAGTTAAAGTAAACATATAGAGTAAGTTAAAACAATCCTGAGCTTTGCAATATATGCTTGACACTGAAAATAATACGGACTATCAAATCGAGATGTATATGACAGGCGGAATATGCACTTGCAATAATACCTAGTTAGGAAACCTGTGGGAAAAGACCCTTTGATACACCAAATACAAGATCAAGAGCAACAACAATCCTAGCTGAACTGGTTTGGTACAAAATCCAATAACAAGCTTCTGTTTTTGTGGCGATTTGCCTTTGGGTTCATACGAGTTACAGTACAAAAACGGATGAGGTTTCAATGTAAGCAGAGATATGTAGTCACTAAATGTACCTATGTTAAAATATTAGGAATTACAATGAAAGTGGAAAGTAAATAAATATATTTTTGATTGAAGACATTCATAATAAATAATGCAAGTCAAAAGTCCTAACATAGTAACTCAACTGAAAAGGGTTCCTATGCACTGAACTGGATTCCTATGCACTGAAAAAACTAACTTACAAACTTTGATGAACTATTGAAATATAAGCCGAAAACTTCCATAAATCTTATTAAGTTATACTAAACAAATCTCCTACATATCTCAAGGCAACACAAAAATTCATAAACACAACGTAAGAAGTAAATACTAATATAGTGAAGTAAGGAAACACACACACATCTTACAAACACAACGAAGAACGCCACACAAACAAGAACGTTATCATCAGACAAAGGAAAACCGAATCACGAACAATATATCGTTTAGGCAAAGAACCTTCCACATTCTACTATTTTTCAACCAGCTCAAAAATTAATACATAATAACTATAATGAAAGTACCCACGCTTGAACAAATTTTCCATTCGACTGTATATGATGTTTTAAGAGTGAATGTCCTTATTCGTTTCTTATATGGTAAACTAATTTCAATCAATATCTTAATTTGATCATTACGAATGTTCCTACTGTTTACTAGTGTGTACATTAACGTCCTTCTTCTGCAATAAAACTGCACTAGATCTACAGATTAACGTGAATTAGGATTACTCAAACTTCACGGTTTGCTTCACATACCTCTAATAGAAAATACAGTTTGATCAACATATCCAAAAACTAACGAAAAAGAGATGGATAGAGATATGCGTAGATGCTGATATTCGCGTGTGTACCTGCATCAAATATAGCTTTTCGCGGATGTATTCTTAGTTGCTGTGCGGACTAAGGATATTTGTCAAAAGACAAGTATTTTCGTGATCTTTCTTCTAAATACTAGATTTATTGTGTTTTATATTGCAATTTTGATTACTATTTGAGGGTATATAACCACCACAACAAAACTGTGTTTTGTTCACTTTTTTTCTTTCTTTGCGATCAAATTCTATAATAAATACGTGGTGCTAATGCGATTTTATACGATTTATGTGATGAATTTGTTTAAGGTACGGCTTATTCTTCGTTCAGAAGGATTTTGTTTTAACTGATATGGTAAGGTATTACAAACTTAACAACTTTCTTGTCAGAAGTCTGCCTTTTGAGAAGACCTTAAGTACGAAGTTTTCTATGTATTTTGTAATTTGTGTTTGCATGAATTTTAATCTATTTATTTAGTGTAACTGACTTACAGTAGTATAAGATTGAGTTTAATGTTCAGCTTTCAATAAGGAAAGGATTTCAATTGTTAGAAAACCTTCTTTTTAATCATAATAGCCATAGTTGTGGTTGCGGGTGTGATATTTTATATCCGCGCAGACCTCTGGAGCAGTTCTTTTAAGCGAATGAAAATTACATTTTGCCAGAACAGTTATTAGTAATTTCGAAAAATGTTAACGTTCTCTTATGTCTTCCTTTCAACAAACCAGAGAATATGAACTTGCATTATGATTATTACTTAAAAATTATTACTGATACAAAGATTAAATTACACTGTTAAGTAAAATTTTAAAATGCTACAAATTTTTCCATGCTAAAGATTTCCAAACTTCAATTTAACCCTAAAAATACGAAGTAGTAATAGACCTAGAAAGTGAATAACACAGCTAAACACCTAAATAAAGAGAAGGACTTTATTATTAACAGAAATTAAAATAAGAAAGTGTAAATGTTTTAAAGCAATAACGAAGTGTATCTACACTATAGCAACGGAAAAAGAAAGAATAAGTTGTCATGTTCAGAACAGATTCTTCAACTTCTATTTCACTGCAGAAGGCAGATCTGAAAATTAACTGCTTAAAGTTGAATTTTTAAAATACTGTATATCAATCAAAAGCTCATCACTTTTATGAGCAACAGCTCCCATATTTTCTAACTTATTATAAATGTTAATACGTTACATAAATGTTAACTAGGGCCTATATAAACGTTAACATGAATGAGAAAGTTATCTTGTAGTCAACTGGCTAACACGTGCGCTTTGTGTGCGTAGCGATGGCTTGTGTACACTCTATTGTGATACTTGTTTTGGATACAAACTCGAATAGCAGTTGGAATACCAATTTAAACAGTACCTATTGTCTCATACGTCCTCGGTGTTGAAAAAAGGAAGTTAAAACCAACCAATCCATCAATCAAATGAGAAAGAAAAAAGATTGGCCATTTGAATATCCTCTTACGACAAACTCCAAAGTTGACACGAAATTTCTCGGAGCCCTAGTAAAAATTTCGGTTAAATTCTGCTGTAACACATACTGAAATTATTAGCAAGAAAGCGCTGTTATTTTAAGCTTACATTCAAATCTTGTCCTTACCCTACATCTATACAAAGTGGAGTTCCAAACCTATATATGCTATGAATCGTTTAGTTTCTCGTTAACATTAACCAAATATTATAATCTCAATTAAATGTTGGCTTCTGGCAAGCCAACTGTGGTACCAAAGACCGGTAACGCACTTTTCGACAAGGAAATGCTAATCACAAGATTTTGTAGATACCGGAAACTATGTTGTAACTTGTAAGCAATATTTATCTCTGGTAATTCTTCAGAAAGTATGAAAATATGTTATAATTTTGGTAAGCACCCGAATGATTTTCATTCGCAGCAACAAGAAGTGGTCTTTTGCCAGAGTATTTTCAAGACAGTCTAGTACTATTGTTAAATAACTATAAGGACCAAGTTTAGTAACAAGAAAATTATTATTATCTAACACAGTTTCAATCGCATGCCAATACATTCATGCATGTCTTCCTTAAAAAGAAAAGAGCAAACACAAGAGAAAATAAGTTTACCTGTATTTCACTTTTAATGGCAGCCTGGATGCCACTTGAAATACTCTCTTGAGGAAAAGTTTGTTTCTGGTTTCCAGGACAAATTTCACACCGAGATTCTAGTAAATCATGAATTTGTTTCACTCCAAGTGAGACTTCTTCTAAGAGAGCACTCGCTTTAGGTATCGAAAACTGTTCTGCGTTAAGATGTGTAAAAGTAGCCTGAAACAGAAAAAAATATATATCCAAGTCAAGGGGACTCGTCATTTTTAGCAGGCTTCCTAATAGAAATCACAAGGAACACTGTAATTGTCTCACGACACACATTCAAATTAGTATAAGGACAAACGATATTTAAATATTTAAGATACTGAAACATTTTTAAGTATATCTACACATGAAATACATGAAGAAGGTTTTGTCAACTTTACTTTCATATGTATTACTACCATCCTACGCTGATGAGTGTCTCAATACTGCACTTTGTTTTTGAAAGGAAAATTGGCCTGTGAATAAAGATAACCAGAAAAAGCTTCATCATGGGTAGTTGGTATTAGAGCTCAAATATAGGATCTTCCTAATGGCAGGAGGTAAAATAATAACTGTACATGGGATAAACTGGCTACATTGACATTGTTCACTAAAGCAACGTTGACATAACAAAATCACCGTCTAATGATTGCTTGAATTCAGTATTTAAAGAATTTGAGTTGAGTTGATTTTGAGTTTAACGTCCCTTTCAGCAGCGAGGCTATATGAGACGACACCAATTTATTAACGTGGAATTCGAATCATATGAGCTCCAGCCGGGAATCGAACCCGGGTCTCCCACGCCAAAGGCGCGTACACTGACCGCTTTGCCACGAAGAAGCTCTTTTAAAGAATTTGATAAATTCAGTTATTTACATTGCAGGTAATCCTGAAATATATTACTTTTCCACTCTTAACTACCAACTCGTGTTGAATAAAAAGCGTTTTACTCTAACAGGGTGCAATTTAAGGAAAATAAAATAAATATAAATTAGTTTTGTGTACTTCGTATGTATTATAGGAGATTGAGTTAAGTTTAAGCAGCTATGCAAATAATTATCAAAATAACGGAAACGCCTTAACAAAACGCAACTCAACACACTATTACGGCGTTAGACCACCTTAGGCTGCAGTACAGCTTGTGTTCGTTGCGATACTGACACATATAACTTGTAAATCGTTACCAGAAGAATAGTAGACTATTCTTCATGCAATGCAGCACTCACTTGCATAAGTGATGACAAATCAGAAAATCTTCATCAGACTTGCCTTTCTAAAACTAACTATAAATATTCAATAATATTTGAGTCTTTGGACTAAGAGGACTAAACGATAAGGGGAGTCCTGAAGTTCAACTTGATGTTTCTCAAACCAACTCTCAACAGTCTCTGTGTATTGACACATTGTTGTTCTGGCAAACTGTCCTCGTAAGGTAACATCTGTGCCACAGGATGTATCTATCTGGTCACCTAAAATGTTATACATGCAATCGGTGGCAGTAGTAATTCGTCCTCTACGAGTAATAATAGGACCAATGGCATACCATGAAATTTTGTCAAATACTAGCACACACTCGCTACCATTACCGGTAGGAAGTCAGTCCGAAAAATATGCCTCTTCGGAGACTTGTCATACAGAAATCCAGCTTGTTATCTGAATCAATACGTCACTCTCTTCCAATCACTGGTAGTCTGCGTTTCATCTTTTCAGCGCCATCTTTTTCGTGCTGGCGGCGATCACAAATTCCGATATGGCAATCCGACTACAGATATTAAGATTATGCAGCTCTCGCCAAACTGTAATTATAGAAACTGGCCTTTCCAGATGCTGATTGAGTTTTCCAATTAGTTATACCGCATTAGCTCTACGGCTCTTAATCTCAATCCTCTTCAGCGATTGGCGACACTTCTCACCTACGCCTAGTTTCCGTCCATTCCTCTTCTCTCATGCTGCCTTGCCACGATTTCTGGGTATCTTGGACATATACAGTATGCCTAGCACACTGATAGTCTTCGATGTACTTGTCTCAGACAACTGCACACCCACAATTTGTCCTTTTTGAAAATCGGAAGAGGTCTCCCAACGTATGGTCTATATTACTTACACGAATTCGTACCACATCCTCTTGCGTACTACTCAGTATCACCTAACAGTACTAACACAACACGGTTGGTATATTTTGTATTCCTAACTCATAAAAATTATGTGTTGCAGGAAATGGTGATTCTATTATACTGATAGCTATATAATTACCATCACGTAACTAAGTAATAGTAATGAATACTCTTGGTACATTCTTAACTCATTTCATCCTATGACTGAAAAAAACATGGTTAATTTTAAAAACAACTATATGAATTACTACGTGTTGGCAAGTAGGTAAGTCATCGATATACGTTTTCATCACCCCTGATGTACGATCATTTGAATTAATTGGAATTATATAGTTACCGATAGATGCTATACAGTATATATATTTTAAAAGTATAATCTCAGCTTTGTGTTCCCAAACCGGTTTAGAATCTCATTCTTACGGTATTTCGGCCTTCTCTGTTGTCATGTAGTCGTTCCTGTAAAATTTACGATGTAATGTCAGTGCTTTTTACATTTTGTTGAGTATCTCCTAGTCCTGTACAAGAAAAATAGCCTCAAGTGTTCCCAAAATGCGCATTACGCCAATTCAACACTTATAAACATTGTAATTACTAATTTCCATGAACTTAATGCAGTTTTCTAGTCAACGTAAGTGACAAGTTTAAAAGTTAAGTATTACTCCAGTAAAACGTGAATAAATATACAACACAATTTAAGAAGAATCCACAGGAAACAAGGAAATAACCATTAATACTTAATTTTACACACAAAATTAATGGTAAGTGACTTTGACTTTATTTGTAAAATCAGTTCACAAACTTAAGTGACAAATTAAATGCAATTCCAATAAAAAGTTAATAGATCTACATTACACCTTAGCAACAATTCAGAAGAAACATAAAGAAATAACTGGTGCCACTAAAATATTTAATTTTACATAGAGAATTAGTGATAAGTGATTTCAACTTTATTTATAAAAACAGTTCACAAAAAGCTGCTTGAGTTCATGGAACTGAGTTATTACAATATTCGTAAATGTTGAATTGACATAGTGTGGTTTTCGGAATAGTTAGGGCTATTTTTCTTTTACAAGACCAGAAAACTCGAAAACTACGCATGAGAATTTACCCTCAAGCACGTTGCTTGCTCGTCTCTCGATGTGACCTATCGACTGATATGTCTTTGGACAATACTATATTTATAGCAAGAATTAAAGTTTTAAGAGAAAATTTTGGGTTTCTACTTTGTACTGTTGTCTTCCTAGTATCATAAGGAAAAGCTTGATGAGGATTACTTGAGTAACAATTTCGTCTTAATAGGTGGCGTGGTTGTCGTACAGCATCAATTTTTAGATTGACAAAATAATTAGTTTTTTTCTCGATTCTCTCATAAACTACGCATCAAGTTTTATAATCAAGTATATCATTTTGCTCGGCTGAATAAGGTCTATCGACTAGCGTATGTCTCATCTTCGAAAAAAGTTTTTCTCCTGACTGACATATGTCTCATTTTTGAACAAAGTTTTTTTTTCTCTTGACTGACATGTCTCATCTTTGAACAAAATTGTTCTCTTGATTGACATATGTCTCATCTTCGAACAGTTTTTCTCTTGACTGACGTTTCATCTTTGAACAAAGCTGTTATCTTGACTGACATATCTTCGAACATTTTTTTCTCTTGAATGACATACTTCTCATCTTTGAACAAAGTTGTTCTCTTGAGAATCAATCTATTCTAAGTGATCAAGCATGTGCCGCTCGATCATCTCCAAAAAAAATCTAATTTTTTCATGAATGTTTATATATATCAGGGTACTTCAAAACCACAATTAATTATATTTTAAAACATCTCGCAGCGACGCAGCTTCTGCAGCCATTTTGCGTTTTCTCGATTTCGGGCGTTTACGTTGTTTTGAAAATCTCGGCATGCATTTGTCCTAGCAAATTGAAAATTGCTGGGCGTGTCCAACTTGTCCGGAGCTAAAACTTTGTCCTCTTAACATTTTTTGCGTAAAACCACTTGAAGGGGTGAAATCAGGGCCTACAGTAGCAACATTTTTGGACACTGAAGACATGTTTGGGAAGAGGAAGCAATTGACGTAGAGGTCTGAATTTTTGTGTGCATGTAGTTCGGGGTCATAAGTTTATACTCAAAAATTTGCAGATCTGTAGCTGTTCCCAAAGACCTGAAAAAATATCGTAAAGTTGGGCAATTATGCAAATTTAGTATATTTCACTGTCCAATATCTCCAATGGGCCTGGATAAAAATATCTAAAATTTTGGGAATAGTTACTCCTTTAGCATACCATGACACACAACAAAGCGTGTTTTGTGTTTTAGAGCAGAAGGAGGTCAAAGTATTAAGGAATGACGTCATACTTTAGGTGGTGTTTTCTTCACAAATTCAACTGGAAATTCGTTATTGTAAAATAAAATAAAATAGGATGAATGGCTAGTCCAGTTAAGGCTCTCAGTCTCGTTTCTTTCTTTTAGTTGTGACTCACTGTCTTATCACCCAGAGCAGCACTAGTGAAGAATGCCGCTATCAAGAGAAGGCGAGAAAAGTCAAAATGCATGCTTGGCACAAAAAAAAAAAAAAAAAAAAAAAAAAAAAAAATCCGTAAGTACTCATTGCTCTTGCTATTTGCTATTGCAATGATATTCAATTCTGTTTATTGTTGTTTTAACTGTCAACTGTCAATTTTTCTTTTTCCTTGATCACTTGGTATGGATTGACCCTTGACTGACATATGTCTCATCTTTGAGCAAAGTTTTTTCTCTTTTTCTCATCTTTCAAACGCATTATTATATTTCATTATAAAAATTGTGACATTAAGTATCAAGGACAATTGACTGCACAGGACTTTAGCGTCCCTTTCAGCGCGAAAGCTACGTGGGACGTGGACATATAGTTTAATGTGGAATCTGGACCACATGAGCTCCCACCGGGAATCTAACCCGGGACGCCCTCGCCCAAGACGCGTACGCTAACCATATAGCCACGAAGAAGATGACTTGAAAGACAATTCTTAGTAGTTTACGGCTTAAAGTCTAAAATTCTGGATTATAACTACTTTCAAAAATGCTCTACCTCTAGAATTTCATTGGCATGTGCTTCGGCGCTGGTTGCGTCTTCCTTTGTACCGTCACCATGTACTTTTGCTGTATCTCTCTCGGTAATAATCTTCTCCATCCTTTGCAGAGATGAAGACACATCTTTCAAAATATTAACTGCTTCAGGCTTAAGTATATACTTTGAAGTAAGACGAATATCCTCCAAAGATAACGACTTCTGAAATGAAAACATGCACTGTATTAAAAAATAATTACGATAAAAATACGCATATAAATAAATAAGTAAAAGGTCTTCCTATAAGATTTGATGTTAAAGGCCCACGAAAACTTAATGCATTCCAAATGAAAGGTAGTTAATATGTCAGAGCATTTGTAGAGGTAAGTGATTTATGATTTGCATGTGTCCTCTAGGCTTACTTTAATCAGATTTTTAAAACGAAGAAAGTGTATATCTATAGAGATACAAAAATTTCAGGCGCCAGATCGCCATAGCGATTGAAAATACGAGTTTCACGCCTAGCTCTTTTGACATCAGTATTCTCAAATTTTACCTGCCACTTTGATGCGCTGGTTTCCAGAACTGGTGCCTAAGTCAATAGTAATTCTTGCGAGTCCTGGTGTCTGAATCCACTTAATATTAGATTCTTACACTGTTTACTATAGGGGGACACTGGTGACCATGGTTATTTATCCATGATACTATGATGCTCGTTTGAAAATTACTTAAAATCATGAATTTTACATTACAGATTTAATCAAATTCTTCCGTAACATAATAACTACCCTGTATTATAATGTAATAGTTAACACAAATATTTTCGAAAGCGGCTCCTGCTTTTTTTGTCAGTTACACTACGAAAGATACACGCAGACGTCGGAAACTCACATTCTTATTTGCCTTTTTTTAACACTGCATATTGTATCACGAGTCAATTAGATAATCCATACATTGATATGACCAAGAGGAATACTGATATTAGAATAAAGATACAAGAGGCCATAAGAACCAAGATTCTGCAGTTTCTGACTTATCAAAACATGATATCAAGGCAATCAAAATCATTCGCAAATCCATATCACCAACCGAAAGAAACTTTTCCGAGTCGTTATTATACTAGAACTAAAAAATATTAAATTTGGACGATGTAATCTTGATAAAAACTGGAACTGTGTCATTAATAGTTTCATTCAAAATTTGAGTTTCATTGATGTTATTTCAATTTAGAAATTCTTTTTCCTCGTTTATGCTCAAAGGTCTTAGATAGGAACAATTTGTTAACGTATCGAAATTGGCAACTCTTAAGATTTTTCAACTTTTATTCTAAATAATCTTAAGTATAGTTCAGTTATATTCTGTGAAGTGCTTTGTAAGTATTTTAATGTACATTTTCTGTTTGTGTTTAATACGTGCACGTTCGTGTGAGTAGCAAGAACAGGTTCAGTTGGCTGGGTTCTTTTTAATAGAATGATCCATGATACAGTACAATGTTAAAGACAAATAAGAATATGAGTTCTTCGACCTCTCCGTTCATTTTTCATAGTGTAAATAACAAAAAGAGCAGCTGTGAGCTCTCGAAATTATTTCATCATGTTCAATATTATACGTATCTTAAGACAGGTTAGTCAGTGCGTCATGTTAACTTCTGTCAGACGCGATTTTTCTAACATTTTAATTCTTCCGTAATTTAGATCAGTGGTTCTCAACCTTTTTTTGACTGAGGACACATTTTACTAAACGTCCAAGACATCGCGACAAAATTGTTTGATATTTTTAATAATAATAATAATAATAATAATAATAATAATATCTATTATAATAGTGAAACCTATTGATTTTTATAACAACTCCGCATAGTACTGAGCATTATTGCTACCGCTGGAGGTATTGACTGGTACAGTCTGTCTCGATTTTAACTAATTATTATTAAATTCTTCATGATTTTTAACTTCTAAAATTTCGCGACACACCTTAGGGGACTGAGTGATACACTAGCGTGCCGAGACATATCTGTTGAGAACTAATGGTTTAGATCATTGATCTGCTACATTATCTACATAAAGAAAAAAAATAATAACTGGTGTTCCTAACACCATTTGTTGCTACTAAATCGGCCAAATTTGTGCAAAATTTGGAACTAATGAGCTTTCAATTACGGAAAAAAGTCCTTCATTGATTCATTACATTTACAGATTAATCAACTCAGCTAATGCCCATAGGGTTAAAGGAGTACCACTTTCTACCTGAAGTTACATTTTAGCAATGTTTACGAGAAGCTGGAAGTTCACTATAACATGATAGTGTTTGACACCATTCAGGTCGAAAAACAAAAATTAAAAGTTTAACAGGTTTGTCCCACATATTCTCCCTAATTCTTATTCTAAACAGCAATTAACGAATTTTTAAACGAAAATTTGACTAAGTCCAAACATCAGCCAACCACCATACACCATATGAATGTTATACATGTCAAAATCTTTAAATGAAATCTGAAGGGTAGTTGTCATTACATTAAGATTACACATCAATTCTCCTGAGAGGTGACAAGATTTGTTTCGTTTCACTACTTATTACGAATGTACGTTGCTTCACTTTATTTCCATTAGGAATAACAATTTTCATGGGGCGCTAACAAAAGTAAACAATGCAGTTGAACTCAGAATACAAATTCCAGGAGCTGGGTTCATACTCGGATTCAGTCTCGTTACTTTTATAAATTGAAAATACTACAAAATGTCTAAAATATTGCTTAAGCAACCAACCTTATACCAACGAAGACATTTGAAAATAAACATTTCATATTCTATAAAACCATATTCTTCTCACTTCACTATCTATGTAGCGAAAAATCCATTTCAAACGCCTGAAGAAATAACCCATGCAAGGCAAAATATCCTCAATTAAATCGATTTTAGAAAGCAAAATTAAAGAAAACTAATATTTTTACAAGATAACTTTCAACTCCCAGTTTTCTATTGCAGACTTACATTTTCATTCTAGCAATGACTCCATGAAAAATCTGAATTACATTAATAGAAAATGCCTTAGTAATCTCAATCCCACACGAATGAAATTTTATACATACACTACATAAAGGCTCTACAATTGCACATGATCACACTCACAGGATTCTACACCTACGGACAGAATATACACCGGCGTGTCAACATACCATATAAGTACGTCATATGCCCACCCCTAGCTTCAATGCAGGCCTGCACTTTTGTGTTGGAGACGATCGTAATGTCGCATGTCACCTTCGGAAATTGCGTCCAATGTTTCTTCCATCTGATTGCGTAGTTGGTCAACGTTTGTCACCGGGATTAAATGCTGGACCAGACGCCACAATACCAATCCAATTCAATCGAGTACCACATATACTCAATGGAGAAAATGCTTGGGTTATCGTGAGGTCTACGGAAGGTGACGAAAGCCTTAAGAGAGAAAAAATTACGTATGTAATACAAGTTGTACGTGGAAGGATACTGTCGTGTTGAAAGAGCACATCACCCTGGTGATGTGCAGGAACGGTTCTGGTGATGCTTTAGATGAGCACTGCACTGGTCAATGTTCCATGTATGAACAGACGCGAACAGTCATTTCAGTCTCACTCCCCACACACTATGGTGCCTTGCTTTAGTGCCATGTACCACTGTTGTATACATAGTGGAAAACGCCACCCCCTCAATCGATGTCGTACCTACAACCATCACCAGCGCTGAGGCAGAGGTACCTACAATCATTCCCAAACAGAATGACGCATTCATCCCTCCAATTTCTTTCGCGACATCGTAACAGGGCTGCACGATGGTAAAGAACGCGGAGAAGTCTGGCGAAAGATACCCGTTTTAACAGTTCTGCATCCACAAAACAGTTGAAGATGGTCCTATCCCAGATGTGATATTGATCCTCTGTGATTCGGCTACCGTGAGGTCTGCGACGGCAGCTCGTCTGATCCGCAACAGGGCTGACGTGCACATGCATCTTCGTCAAATTACTGGAACCAACAGTGATAAGCTGACATTTTTCGTGAAACGTGCTGCGTGATTTTGCGGAATGATTGTCCATGACATGCCCTCGCTCAAATTGCGTTAACACATATGAAAAGCCGTGATTTTTTCATTCTCGGCGGAGTGCGTCTAAAGACACGATCTTTTTATTAAGACGCTTTTCTTGATCCAGCGTCGTCTTCGCGCCCCAGTAAAGGTATTAACCGAACGAACTGAGCTCGTCTATGCCATCTCTTCAATGTTTAAAACCAATTCGACGCACAGTACGATGCGGGAAACATTCAACTACTCTTTTGGCACGCAATCATTTCGTGCTACAAGCTCATGGTTTTAGACGGTCTGTACTCACCTTTTACTACGTCTACAGCGCTACGCTTTTGATCATCGCATGTATCGTTCCCTGCCAATAATTCATGCAAATACGGTATTTCTATGTCACTTTACGTTCACGGTACTGCATTTTGTCGCTTCCAAGTTGAAACACCTTATTTATGAGTTAAGTACAAGTTATAGAACTTTAATCTTTTTTTACAGGAAGCTCATTTTATATAAGACAGCAGGACCGGGGCCGGGGTCTGTTCATTAACTGGTGTTATCAGCGGTAACACTAAAAAATAAAATCACTAGAGTCTATAGTAGTTTATAAAACCTGTAACAATATTTTAAAAGGATATTAACAGAACAGTATTTTCACTTGTTCTTATTGAATGGATTGATATGTGTGTGTCAATAGAGAATGTTGTTACAGGTGACGAGAATTGTAATAATAAATCCGATAGAGAACATTGATTCCTCTCATTCTATGGCTTTGTCACAAGTCAAAACATAATATCTGCTCAGGTGTCCTGTTACTGCTCAGTTGGACGTTAAAATCCATAAAGTTACTAAACTTATCACCGGAGATCCAGTCAGCGCCAGTGTATGTGATTCCAGTTATTAGTGCGCTGCCAGTTAAATAGTCATTTGGTTTCCTCTTGTATGGTAAAAAGAAGTCACCTGCTGTTTTTTGCAATGTGTAAGCAATATTACCAATTCATAGACAACTTTAAATGTATCAATTATGTAACAACACAACTTTTTAGCATGCATATTATGTATTTCCAAAGAGGAGATCTGCAGGTATTCATTAGTTTATGGTTATGGTTTCTGGTTAGGCTAACAATAACTTATTGTCTATGAGTAAAGGTCGGTGACCTGTGTAGTGTTCACGTCATGATCGTGGAGGACAGCGTATTAAGCTTATACTGTTCCCACATATTTTTTTTTATTTCAGTTTAATGCTCCACAATTATGCACCGAGCCTAAGGGGGATTGTGATGATGAGATGAATAAGAGGGATAAAACGGGAAAATCCCGAGAAAATCCACGCACACGATGTCTGTCCCACATAAAACTCTCTTGGTGGGGCTGGGATGAAACCAGGAAACCCACGCACCAGAGGTGAACGCTCAACCAGTGAGCCACTTTGGCTCCTGTTCCCATATCTAATTACAACTAACCTTTTTCGGTAAAACACTTGCTGCTTCACCAAAGTCATGACATGACTTTCGCCTTTCAAGTTGTTCAGTCAGTCTTGTGCAGTATTGTTTCAACATTCTCTCACAAACTTCAAGATTGAGATTTGTTTCCTGCAAAAATGAGTTAAAACGTTAAACAACAATATTAATAGAGTAATAGATTTGTTTTTCAATAAAAGATAGGACATTTATATGCATTTGTTAGTTTATTATTCAGTCGTTGAAAATGTGGTGAAACAAGCGTATTCTCATTTTAAACATCTCCACTGAGCAATTTTAGAAAACTTTCTTAATAAACAACAACTAACTAACTAACTAACTAACTCTATGGCCTATGGAACCCGGAGGTTCAGTGCCGCGTTCACAAAAGCTCTCCACTGACTTCTATCCTTAGCTGATTGCATCCAGTTTCTACTTTGTATTCCTATCTCTGCGAGATCCATCTTAATATTATCCTCCCATCTGCGCCTAGGTCTTCCTAATGGTCGTTTTCCTATGGGTCTACCAGTCAAGACTTTGAAAGAGTTCTTAGAAAGAGTAATAAAGAGTAATAAACAACAACAATAATAATAATAATAATAATAATAATAATAATAATAATAATAATAATAATAATAATAATAATAATAGAAACATTTAAAACACTTAATACATTCATCAAGTTAAGATAAATATATTAGGCACAACTAGTGTTGTGAAGGCCTGGAAAAAACCGGAAATTTTGGGTAGAAAACCAGTTTTTTTACCGTTTTCTTCCCGAGCTTGGAAAAAAAAAACGGAAAATTTGGGAAAAATTGAAATTTTCAAATATTTCACTACATTATGCATTAAAAATCAAAACTGTTTTATATTTACTAGTTTACACTTAAGATCATTGAGTACTTATGTTTCTTGTATTAGAATAGGGAAAATTTGCGCCAGCAAATATATGTGCACCACTCCTTTAAAGTTAGCACCGTGATAGAATGGAGTTATAGCTACAAAAGATATTAAAATATAATCCTAGCTAGATTAATTAGTATAGACACATTTAAATTATCTTAAGCAATCTTATGAAGTTCCCGCTTTATGGCAGGAAAGCGTTACAATAACGGGATCAGAATCATTTTAGTTAATACCGATATGCTAAAATCAAATATGGAGATACGTATCTTCTTTGTGCTGTGTAAAATTTTCAGAAATTTTGAGCGCATTAGAAAAAAATCTTTTGTTCGGAAATATTGGCAAAACCCGGAAAATATAATTTAAAAGCTATTTCTTCGCCTGATGCTAATCTGATTTGCTGTAACGTGTCTGCAGCATATAGTCAATGTATTTCGCTAGCAGAAAAAATATTTAAAGCAACAGGTTTTATTTTACCTGTTAGTTTTCTGATATCTGGTAAAAATTCCTCTTTTCTTATTTGTATATTTTTCGAATAATCCAAAAAGAGAAATTATCTTATTTACATATACACACATACATTGCACAAGTGGTAAATTTGAGTAGCGAGAAATATATTAAAGAATTTAACATGTGAAACTTCCATTCGTTCTTATTAAAGACTACAAAATACTCTGTTCTTCGCACGGGGAGAATACGTTTCATTTTATACATAAAGGGCACCAAAACTGTCACCAATGAACTCCCAAAGACTATGAATTGGACACTAGTACCGGTCATTTTCAATTACTTTTACATGTCACCCTCCCCCTTTTGGAGTACTAATGAGGGTTGAATTTGGATTTAAATTGTATTGGAAGTGTCACTGTTCATATCAGCGACCCGGAAAACTATGACCAATTAATATTGGTCATTTTCGATCGTTTTTGTATATCTACCCCTTCCTCCCCGAAGTTGCGGCGATGAATTTGGATTTAGATGGCATCGGAAGTGCCACTCTTCATCCCAACGACCCCGAAAACTACGAATTCGACACTAATATTGGTCATTTTCGAACATTTTTATATATGCAAGGTGTCTCAAAAGTCGCCTGACATAGGGTAACTCTGTTATTATCAGAGTTACAACAGAATGTAAGAAACAAAATCATATCCAAATATGATGTTTTTAATCTAAAGTGAAGGATTTTTTTAAATCGGACCAGCCGTTTGGACTGTACACTCTTTATGCGCCCAATGAAAATGCCACGTTGCCATTTATCTGGACCCACAACATGAGTGAATGAAGTTACTGCCTTTTACGCAAACATGTCGATGGCCAGCCCCCGTTTCAAACAGTAATTTAATTTATTTATGTTATGGGTCCAGATAAATGGCAACGTTGCATTTTCATTTAACATTGGGGGCATAAAGAGTGTACAGCCCCAACGCCTCGTCCGATTTAAAAAAAAAAATCCTTCACTTTAAATTGAAACATCATATTTAGAGATATTTTTTCCTCTTACATTTTGTTGTAACTTTCATAATAACGTGAGTTACCCTATGTCAGGAGACTTTTGAGATACCTTTTATATATATATATCCTTCTCCCCGCCCCCAAGTTACGGCGTTGAATTTGGATTTAAGAAGTGTTACTCTTCATCTCAGCGACCCTAAAAACTACGGATTCCACACTAATATAGGTCATTTTCGATCAGTTTTATATGATTTAAACGGCATCGGAAATGTCAGCAACCCCGAAATCTATGGATTCGACAATAATATAGATCATCTTTTATATATGTCCCTCCCTTCTTTTAACTTGTACCTTCAAAGTGAAATGAGAGAAACTATGCCAGGCCCAAACTTTATCTAAGTTGAAATTTTTTATTGAGATCGGTCTCGTGGTTCAAGAGTTGTTACATATATAGGCACTTTTATTATTATATATAGATAATTTGTCGCACTAGAAAAGAAGTACGTGTTTACATACAAAATTTTGTAAAGTTGATATAAAAGTTATTAAATAACAGTAATTATATCTTTTAGTGCATGAGTATTAGTGAAATTTGCATACTGCTCTCTCTTTTAAGAAGGAATTTTGTTAAAATTAATAAAATTTCACCAGATCAAAGAGCACATTAAGAACTCAGTTTCATTCAAGAGCCCTATTTGTTGCAATAGAAACGCTTCATGGTAGATGTGTGTGCAACTATAAGTTCAGTAATTAATGCACAACCAAGAATAAAAAGCCAATAAGCACTAAGAATAATTACAACAGTTTTATTTTCCAATGCTTCTTTTTTAAGTATTCGCACATTTTTCACGCGTTCGAGAAAAAACGGTTTTATTAGTAATAAAATGAATCTAATACAAAGATTTTTGTTTTTTTTTTCTCCAATTTTTCCAAATTTTCCGGAAAGAAACCGGAAAAAATGTTTTTTTTTACTAACAGGTTCAAAATTTCCGGAAATTTCACAACACTAGGCACAACTATCTTATCTATATAATCATTTTACGGGTTATATTAAGGGTTGAATGCTCATTACAACTGAACTGAAGTAAACTAAGCAGAATCTATTTCATAATGAAAATTCTCTCTAAACATTCAATCCTTTGCCAAATACCAGACTAAAGCAACAGACCTGAACTTCAAAACTCTATTATTTATCTACTTCTCAAACGACATTTGTTTCTTCCAAGAAAGTTACTTCTCGTATAGACTCGTTGCTGAAAAGGGTTGAGTTGAGTTGATTTTAGTTTAGCGTCCCTTTCAGCAGCGAGGCTATATGAGACGTGGACCTACTGATTAACGTGGAATCCGAACCACATGAGCTCCCGCCGGGAATTGAACCCGAATCTCCCACGCCAAAGGCGCGTACGCTAACCGCTTAGCCACGAGGGAGCTCTCGTTGCTGAAAAGGGTTGCTAACCTTCAAAAAATAAACAGACAAACATTTGACTCTTTGTGTCTGCGCTGGCCGCTAATGCTCTTTTAACAGTTTTAGTTCTGATAACGAAGTTGGTTTAATGTATAACTGCATTCCACTTCTATATTATATCAACACAAAATAATCTTTAACGAGCAGTACTGGTAAATTTATAATACTTGACTACCAGAAAGTACCATTCATTTTCGCTTCTCCATTCTTTTTTGACTTTGATATCCTTAGTAAACAACACATTTGTAGAGGAATGTTCAAAAGAATACTATCTCGCTTTTAAAAGGTTCTCCACGCAACCAAAACTTTGATATATATATAAAATAGGTTTACAACGAAGTCGATAAAGTTTATATGCCATTGTTTGCTGCAATCCTTTTTACGAATAAAACCATAAAACTTTCGGTCATAAACCATGAATCCAGAAACGTGACTACAGTGGTTTACCTTTTGAACATGACTGTACATTACTTGCGTTAAGCAGACAGTTCTTTATTTATTAGCTAATGACAATAAACTGATCTGGTACTATTACCAATTCTGCAGATGTTATAATGTGACACAAAACCTACTTACAAGTTTAAGAAATTTTCTCTGCAACAAAGTTATTAATTTGACGAAACATATGCGACACATTATATCTATATACACTCATGTCCAAAATGATTGTTGCATATCTATAACTGTCTTCTTGTAAGAATATAATTTGATAATGATTTTGATGGGTATTTTTAATACTGATACTATGTGTACAATCGGGAAATGCATCGGATTCGGATGTCAACGATAGCATTGCTAAGTGGTCATCTATAGTGGGATCAGATCCTCCTGATCTTGATAAGAGAGGACTACTATCCTCTTATAAATCATCACTTTTCAGCTCTTCCGATAACCCAGAAGATAAGGCCAGACTCCTAGCTACATCATCTCCAGAAACAGGCGCTTGGCTCCATGCTATCCCGTCACCTTCTTTAGAATTACATCTTCGCAATGACAGTTTTCGAATTGCCAGTGCACTGCGTTTGGGAGCAGATGTTTGCGAACAACACAGATGTCCTGCCTGTAGAAGTGTCGTAAACAAGAAGGGCCCTTCATGGACTCTCCTGTGCCAATAGTGCGGGTAGACATTCACGCCACTCCAGCGTCAACGACATTATCATGAGGGCACTAATTTCAGCAAGTGTTCCTTTTATATGTGAACCGTTGGAATGCAGTCGTGCAGACGGCAAGAGGCCAGATGGAATGACCCTAATACCGTGGAAGAAAGGAAAAGCACTTCTATGGGATTTTACTTGTTCCGACACCTTCGCCCCTTCAAATCTACATTCTTCCTCAGCACAAGTTGGCAACGTGGCTTCTCGCCGGGAAACAGAAAAACGCAAGAAGTACAGCAATTTACTCGACAAATATCATTTTGTCACTATAGCTATCGAATCAGGTGGTTCATGGGGTCCCGAAGGCCTTAACTTTATAAAAGAAGTCGGTCACCGCATTTATTTATCACCAGGAGACGCTAAAGCAACCTCTTTTCTACTACAACGCATCAGTATGGCAGTACAAAGAGGGAACGTTGCCTCAGTTTTGGGAACGCTACCCTCTGGTAAGAAACTGGAGGAGATCTTTTTTCTGTAATCTCGGCAAAAGTTTGAAAATGCTGTTGCAAAGCTTATCACAATAACGTATATTAATAAATAATTATATTTTAATATTCTGTAAAATATAAATTTTACACTGTATTTGCGTTTTAGGCTTTTTTATTAAACGTACTTAAGACAAAAAAAATCAGGAAATGTATATTTATGGTAAATTTTATAGGAAAAGAATTATAAATAAAGGATTTTCATATTTATAATTATGAAAATTAGAATGAGTAAAACAAAATGTTACTAAATGGACAAGAAAGTTTTATTTTGATTTTATTGTTCTTATTTACTGCTCTTTTGACATGAAATTTGTCACATACATTTCTTTGCCGATTATACACAAATTAACATTATAAGAAATACCGGGTGAATTCGTTATCAAATTATATTCCTACAACAACATATTTATAGACATGCGACAATAATTTTGGACATGAGTGTACCTGCAGGTTTAAATCAGTTTATTAGAATAATTCCAAATCATTGGAGAATAAATGAAATGAAATCTTTGAGTTTAACGTCTCACCATTATTCCTGTTAGGCTACAGGAGACGATGATTAAAGGAAATGAATGATGATGGAAGAATTGGTGGAATGAGAAAGTGCATCAGGGAAAGGGAGTATCCCGAGAAAACTCACGAGCATGTTGTCCAGTAAAAACTTGCTTGGGCGGGGATCGAACCAGGGATCCCATGCACTAGAGGTAAGCGCTCTACCACTGAGCTACCGTGCCCCCTATGATTGGAAGAGCTAAAGTTGCCTAGGCAACGTGAAATTTTTGCCATTTTAACGGATATTCTTTAGAAAGTCGTACCACATTTTGAGACAAGACTGCGTGAAATCATTGAAGTTGAGAGAAAACATATCGTGAAAATGTTGCAATGAAAAATGGCAAGATATGTAGTCATAAGTAAAATTTAAATGAGAATTTCATATCTATTCATTTAGTAGTTATTTACAATTTCCACCATCCTTCGTAGGAAGGCCAATTGGATTGGACACATTTTGCGAAAAAAATGTCTTCTTCATAACGCCATAGAAGGAAAGATGGAAGGGAAGCGTGGAATAGGGAGAAGAAGAACACAATTGATCGATGATTTGAAAAATAGAAGAAAATATTGAGAGTTAAAAGAGGAAGCTGAAGATCGAGAAACATGGAAGAAACATTTCCAGGCCCAAAATCTAAAACTGAAAAAAAAAAAAAAAAAAAAAAAAATCCTCATTAGTCCCAGGACCTGCCAAAAGGCAGAATACTTAATAATAATAAATTAGGTTTTGCGCCACATATTATGTGATAAAAAAAACACGTGCATGCATTTATGACATGATTGGCAGTATACTGCTAATTAGTTGCCTCTACTAATATTAAAGAACAGAAATAAAGTACCTTAAGGACAGTCCATACGTCATTTAGCTTTCTCTCAACAGAAGGATCTGCCAGAAAGTCACCTGGTGAACGTTGTTTCAGAGATGGCAATATTTCATTTGAAGATTCCGAACCTTCAGATTCAGGGGACGATGCTACACTTAAATTGTATTTCTTCATGGCATCCAGAATGCAGTACCCTCAAATTAAAACTCTCCTCGTTCAACCTGTGTAAGTAAATTAAAATACAGATAAATTAATACAGAATCATTTAATAACTATACTGGTTGTTAATTGCTAGGGAGCCAACAAATTTTCAGCCATATATATATATATATATATATATATATATATATATATATATAACACAATCAGGGTAGCTACACTGTGACCAATATAATTATGAGTACCGATGTTATGTCACCTTTATTTACTAAAAATGGCATTAATTCGCAATAATGCAGACAAATAGGAGGTGTAAAACAACATATGCTGACCACAAAAGAGTGATGAAATGTTATGTCATTTACCATGAATACAAATGGATTATGAATAAATCAGTAAGGTGTATGACCTCCTTGGTCACCAATGTATGCTGCATATCTGCTTACCACACGAGAGAGTTTATGAATTCTAGTCAGAGGCATGTTTATCCTATTCCTCCCTGAGGGCAGTTTACAGTACCTGAAAAGTACTGGATCCCACTGTGGAACACATAATCCAAGAGCATCCCAGAAATGCTAAATGGGATTCAGATTGGTAAATTATGGTGGCCAGTCCATGTGCTGGATATTCTCATGTTCTAGAGTCTCTTTAACTTAAGCGGACCCGTGTGGATGTACGTTGTCAACCATGAATACCGTTCTCTGGTGACGGACGCGGTTGCAAAGATGTGCCGTGATACTTTTTTTTTTTTTTTTTTTTTTTTTTTTTAATTTCCGTCCATACAAGTATAAGACTACTAGTGTAAAATCATTACAAGCGCTTTAACACGGTTAAAACAAGCGAATAAATATAAAAGACTACTGTATTAGATACTATTATCGGCCGATGGATTATATCTGTAGTGTACAAGAGCTGTAATTCATCTTAGACGTATAGCGTTAACACATTCGCTGAGTTACGAGCCACCAGTGGCTCGTGCGATATTTCATTTCTGTGCGGTGCCATTGTATGCATTGTATTACCTCTGTGCGTTTCTGGTATTTTCGTTTGTACAGATTTTTAACATCACTAGCATCCATGTGCTAACCTTCAACAAGACACACGCTGACTCGTATAAACTCGGTTCTACACTGCCGCAGAGAATGTGTTTTAATAGTGTTAAACCATAACACATGTTATAAGAATCTGAATCACTGCAAAAACCCACTTTGTTCACTACCATTGCTTACGCGCATAGGTCCTACCTACTATCGTTGACTTTCCTGCTCGGACTTCGGATGCACCTCTATTCTGACTCTGTTTGATAGCATTCATTCTTTCTAATGGCCACACACAAGTTGCTTTGTTTCTTACATTAGAGTTTCTATGATGGTATATATATCTGGACTTTGCATTTACGCAAGAATTTATTTATTTATTTGCCAAAGTTCCAGATACAGCAAGGTAGCCATTTTACACTGAAACTATATAACATAGAATATAAAATTAACAATAACAAGTGTAAACAAAAAGCTATATAAAGGTACATAAGTGTAGCAATAACAAATTAAAAGAAAACTAAGGTTCTATAAGTGTAGCAATAATTTCCCGTCGGAACACATTCTCAGATTTAAAACGGTACGTGACGTTTGGGCGCGGACGTTTGGGCCTCGCCGTTTGGGCACTGGACGTTTGGGCGCGAAGCCATTTGGGCGCCAGACGTTTGGGCGCGAGTTAAATTAAAAAGTCATTATGTTAAGCGCTGAGTACTAAGTTCGAATCAAGATATCACAAGGTGTCTACTGTAGTGGAAGTCCTTGAATTATTCTGGATTTTGTTTTACATACTAGAAATACTGGAATTTCAAAATTCTAAAAAAAGAATTGACAATTAAATTTTGTAAATTTAAGTTTCAACCAAAGTTAAGTGTGCTTTTTAATTGATAACTTTTTAAGCCAAAGGTAAGTAGACCAGACTACATATGATTCACTGCATTACATACATAGTGAGCCTATTCCATTAAAAAAACTTAAAGCAGGCCTTCTACTGTAGTTATGCAATAAGTGTGAATGTCAAACATATTTCTAGTGGCTAAATGACCAATATATGTATACTTAACTATTATTTTTCACTTTGAAATCGTTCTTTTTTCCTTTCGCCACTTTCTTTAATGCAGATTAAATGCTTACAATGAGACGAAAAAAAATGTGTTACGTTTTGATTTTTATATTGGAATGTTAATAAAAAAAAAAAAAAGTGATACCAGAAATACGACATACTACAGTTCCTAAACTCAATGTCTTAGACACCCTCTATGCGAAATATCTTTCCCTCAACTCGATTAGGATTTAGGATTTTTAGATTTCTGGGCTCTCGGCATCTAAGGCCATTTAGCCCGTCACGTTTGAGGGAGCACACTATCCGGGGAAAGGGAAGGAAGAAAGGATTGGGGAAGGAAGGAAGCGGCCTGGACCTATAAATTAGTTACCACACCCTCATTTGCCTGGTGTGAATGAGGAAAACCTCATTCAGGGTGGCTGACCTGAAAGAGCATGTTACACTTTTTCGACCGAGTGTCCCAACCGGGAATCGAACCCGGGATCGCTCGCACCGAAGGCGAGAGTGCTAGCGACTACGCTGAAAGCGCGGTAGTTCTTTATTGGACTTAAGGAAGAGAAGAGTATGGCAAACGTAATACGAAAGAAAACAAATTTTAATATTCATAAATATGTAATTA
Source organism: Thermobia domestica (assembly GCF_964235325.1). Lineage (NCBI taxonomy): Eukaryota > Metazoa > Arthropoda > Insecta > Zygentoma > Lepismatidae > Thermobia > Thermobia domestica. Next base: position 123,066,253 of record NC_137462.1, on the reverse strand, counting down.
TTAACTTTTTAGAAAAATCTAAAAATTAAATCAATATGTTTTAATTAACATTAAGAAAATTAACAGTTCGTTTGATTCCTTCATTTCCTAGCTTTCTTATATAATACAAAAATTAGATCAGAAGTACAAGAATCCTGAATAAGCGAAAAATCAATCCATGATGAGGTTAGGCAACAAATGCCACAAACGCATTGAACTATTTAATTTAGATGAATAAATCAGATAGAAAATATGCAGATAAATGAGGTGAGATAAAGATAGAAGTTTAGGAAATGTATATATATCTTGATTCGCGCTTAGTTTTCAGTGTCTAGCTTACTTTATATGTCGTAAATTGTGATTTTTACTATGTACCTCGCGCCCAAACATCTGGCGCCTAAACGGCTTTGAGCCCAAACGTCCGGCGCCCAAACAACAGCGCCAAAATGTCTGCGCCCAAACGTCCTGTCCCGATTTAAAAATATCCACGTCAGAAACAATGGAGTTAAATTCAGAAGCCAGTCTATGGAACAAAGAACGCTGAATAAGTAATAATCGAGGCATGTTGCAATGAAGTAGTTCACTATTTCTAGTTCTTCTTGCAGGTACCCGAATATTAAATTTAGAGATTAGTTCTTCAATTCTAAGTTTCCCATTTAGAATTCTATGAAGAAACATCATATCAAGTAGCATGCAACGAGTTGAAGGTGTACGGATGCCAAGAACAGTCAACAATTCAGGTTTACTTAAACAGCGTACAGAAGGTATTCTTCTCCTGGCAATGGCAAGAAAGAAATTTAGAACTGAGTCAATGCGAGAGAGATTTCATACTCTACCCATACTCCAAATGGTGGAACAGTACTCTATTTTGGTTGAAATAAACGTTTTATAGAATACACTTAAGGCTGTAAGATTCCTAATCTCTGTAAACCTGTACAGGAGACCTAATAATAGCATAGCACTCTTGGTCATGGCAGCAATGTGATCAGTAAACAGAAGTCTTTCGTCGAACACAACCCCGAGATCCTTCTGAGATGAGACCTTAGCGATAGGATCATCTCCAATGAAGTACGTAGAAGGGGTTTTTTTTTTTTTTTTTTTTTTTAATGAAAATGTAATAGTAGAAGATTTTAAGGGATTTACTTTCAGATTCCACATGCTACACCAGTCCAGAAGATCTGAGGTTTTTTTTTTTTTTTTTTTTTTTTTTTTTTTTTTTTTTTTTTTTTTTCAGTTCAATCACATCCTGAGCTGTCCTAATTTCTCGAAATAATTTGCAGTCATCAGCAAAAAGAATTTTGGTGTCAGATAATTTAAGATAAGACGGGAGATCATCTATGAAGAGAAGAAAAAGAAGTGGGCCCAGAACACTATACTCGCCGCGACCTTATTCTGATAGCCGAGATACGCAACTTCAATTCGGGCGACTCCGCGCATGTTACCTAGTTCTTCACGTTACACACGTAAAACATTACTTAGGAGATCAATTCAAAGAGCTAATTGAGTTCAAGTATATAAAAATGTTAATATAGAAACAATATTTAAAATAAAAGGTACTAGATTTATTAGTAACGGGTTATGAAAATGACGTCACGACTCAGAATCGGAAACAGAGAAGGAAAGAAAAAAGTGAAAAGCCGGTAGCTAAGATGCGAATCTCTTGCAAGTGTTGCAAGATTATAAACTTGAAAAATCTTTTATCAAAAACAGAAGACCAGTAAAATTAGTTAATTGATCAATGTTAGAAATCGTCCACAATGGATAGGAAATGGCTTAATATTTTTATATGATACATAAATTAAATAGAGTTGCTACCCCGTAAGAAACTTCTATGCCTGCTGATAAATGAAACAAAAGAAAGAACGGGACTCACATGTAACTTCTGCAATTTTTGTGCAGGGAGTAACACTGCTCTGCCAAATATCGTCTTCGCGCTTGCGTTAGTGTGGGTACGTGGGTGTAGTGAAACTGAAACCATGGAGAGTGTTAAGCGCGAAATTGAAATCATGAATGAATCCGAATTATCTTCTCAGTATTATCGCAAACATGAGGAAGGGAAACCTCTTTAAAGTCAAGCAAAGTAAATTGTCAACAATGTGTACTCTCGACTAACAAGTAAGAGAAAAATACGGAGACAAAACTGTTGATATGATTGTTGCCGGTTCGCAGCTGGTTTACTCATTGCTAACGTAGAGTTGCTATGTTTTGAGAAAAAAAAATCGTATTGTTAATTTATTATGTGGGAGGGTGGCTGCTTGTGTGTTTCTGTTTATGATTGACCTTTTCCAGGTAGATATATGAGAGTAACTTTATTTCTTATCCTCTCTTACGTTAATCAATTGAAATGAATAATCAAAATAGTTTTCATGCTCTCGAGTTTTAATTGTGAAGATTGCAAATACATCACGTGCGAATTTCCAATACATTTATTACTATTGTCGTGTCTTCATGAATTATTAAAAACAAATAAACCAAGGAACATTTTTCGTAGCGGCAGGAAAAGAACGAGAAATCACCGCTCCACGCATATCAGCTGAGACCCAGAGCAGCGCCAGTTGAAACCCTGGTGAATGAGAACCCAACCAAAACACACACACACACACACATACAAAGGCTTTCCTGCGAAAAGGTTCGCGCGGCAACATGTATTAATGCGCTTGTGATTCGGCTCTCAAGTTAACATTGCGTTTAGTATACCCTGGGGAACATCAGAGAGAACAGGAACAAAATTCGAAGCAGATCCAGAGAGAACAACACGTTGTTCATGTTCAGTGAGATAGTCTCGTAACAATGAGGTTGCCGTAAATATTAAATCTATTTGCTAGTTTATGAAGAAGAAGCTTCAATTACAATTTCTTAGTAATTACTTCTGGTGGCCCCATTGAACTTCACCTACGTTATGTGGGCTATTGTATCGCCCAGTGTAAATCTTTTGGAGAATAATAAGGAGGAAATTAGTAAAACAATTATTTCGAGGATTTATCTATTTGCATAAATACAAATATATGTATACTTTTATTATGTATAAATTAACTGCAAACAAGTTCTAAAAGTACTGGGCATCTTTTGGGAGTAATGTTTATTCTTGGAGTAGGGCACATATTAAGAATATGAAAAAAAATGCTAGGGTTTGTTTTCTGGTTAGGTGTTATTTTCAGTTCCCTACCAAGTAGTCGTCCAAATATATGAAAAATAAGTAAAATGTACAGAAAACAAATGATGAAATCATGAAATTCATACAAACTATATAAAAAAAAAAACTTTAGTGTTATATTGACATACTAAAAGCTGCGTCTTGTTAATTTAGTACCATTTTAAGTGAGACAGGCTGATGTTAGACATTAGGATGTAATGAGGCAATTAGATCCCCGTATAGAAAGATGGCAGGAACAAAAATTACTATGTTTAGAGGAGAGATACGGATAATTCAAATTGAATAGAAAGTGTAGTAAATGTAGGAAGGCTTAAAAATAGAGAAAAACACATATTTAAAACTGGCCATCGCGGTGATGGTGTGAATGCAATTGCAGACAATGTATTCTGCAAGCATCTAACCGAACTCAGCCTAGTGCTTTTAACAAAATTCTTGTTTACTCACCATTACTAACGCGCCTCTCTACAAACGTACCTCCAGATGGGCCCACCCCCTCTGCCCTGACCTAACTCAGATAGTATTCGTGCTTTAGTGGCCATCTAGCACAGGTTGGGTCTTACATTTTTCTTGCATACGTTTAGACGCAGTATTTAATCGCAAAATAGTAAAGCATTCTTAAATGAATCTACACAGAGGAATGAAATTCCTTTCTTGAGAAACACTTCCTATGGAAGTGAATTTCCTGTTAAATGACCCAAGTTTTAACGCTTTTAAGCCTGAATATATTGCACTTACTCTGCAGCACAAAGGTAATTATTTTCAAGGGAACAGAATCAAGGAATAATTTTATTTATTCTTGTTCAAGGGAGGATGAAGTTGTTGAGCCCAAACTTAAGCAGACGTGTTAAAGACGATTGTCGAATAATAAATTGTAACTACAGATTTTCTGAATCCCGCTATTCAGGCACTAATACTCCGGACTGTTCCTCAGAACATTCTCTATTCATATTTTCCTTTCATTAAATTACGAGTCTATGAAGTAGTGTAAAAAGAAAAATACCTTCGGCATATATTCGTTAAAGGACGAACGACGAACTAATATTCACTCCTACTTCAATATCCGCCACGAAAATAAACACTCTTGTTAACGAAACGAAACGATTGAATAGCACAGAAATGAACACGCACGAAAAAGTATTTAAAACAATAGCGTCAGTAAATAATTGCCAAACTATAACACCGGTCAAACCACGCCACCATAGATGTAAACAAACACTGTTGCCAGGTAACATCTTTCGTCTGGAAGACAGTGTTGGGCAAAATCAATTGAAATCAATTGCAATTGATCAATCAATTGAAAGTAATTGCTCTGAAAATCAATTGCAATTGATTTCAATTTGTAATTGACAATTAATTTCAATTGCAATTGAATTCAATCATAAAATTTGCAAGTAAATTTTCGTCAATTGTTAATTGTTAATTGGTCACCAGGCAATTGAAACTTTCAATTGTTAATTGTCAATTGCAAAGGGTGCAATTGAAACATTCAATTGTTAATTGCAATTGACAATTGAAACTTGTAATTGTTAATTGTAATTGTTAATTGCAATTGAAATCAGCAATTAAAACTGAAGATAAGAAGATGTGTGTATATTGTATTGTCCACTTGTTACTGTTTTACATATTTCAAATAAGGTACTTATAAGAAATGCTGGATACCTACCATCCCTTTCCCCCCCTGGGAAGAAAACCGTGAAACTAAGTATTTTTTTAAATATATTATGTTTATGGTTCTATCCCCCTCGAAAGAACTCTATATGCCCGTCATGCATACAATAGGAATGAGCACGAGCGAGTTCGAGCGAGTTTTCTTTAAAACTCGACTCGACTCGAAGCAGACATCTTTGAGTTCGACTCGAGACCTCGGCTCGAAAAATTTCCCCCAACTAGACTCGAATTCGGATCGAGTTTCCAGTCGAGTCGAGCCGATACGAGCTAAATCCTTTGTGTAGTTTCAAGTACTACTATCTTCAAGTATCCTATATAGACAATATAATTATCAATGATACTACTACTACTACTATAACTAATTATTATTATAACACCGTGTACCTGTATAAACATGGAATATAGGCGGTTCGTATCGGAATACTAAAAATTAGTTGACTGTCAATCTCGGTAGTCAAGAAATCTTCAGGAGGCAAGGACATCGGTCACGAGGTTCTTGGTTTGAGTTCAGGAGGAGCAAATATTCGGCTCGAGCCAAAAATTGTTAGAAGTTATGGGACTAGAGCCAAACATGTTTAAAACTGCTCGACCCGGGTTTAGGGTTGTCAACGACTCAATCGGCTCGCTCACAGCTCATTAACTTATCGAGCCGAACCGAGCCAACAGCTCATCCAACCGAGCCAGCTCGAGTCGATGGCTCACACGAGCCGAACCGAACCGAGCTGATTGCTTACCCCAACAGAGCCGGTTCGAGCCATTGGCTCAGTTAAGCTGACTCGAACCCAGCCTATGGACTCGTTTCAACGGAGCGGTTCGAGCCATTGGTTCCAATCGAGCCGAGTCGATAACTCGTCTTTACCGAGCCGGTTCAAGCAATTGGCTCAATTGAGCCCAGTCGATGGGTAATCCCAACCAAGCCAGCTCAAGCTGTACGCTCAGTTGAACCGAGCCGGGCCGGTTGACATCACTATCCGGTTGTGCTTCTACTTTGTCTAAAAAATTGGACCGTGCAGTTCTCAGCCTTGATGGTAAGAACTACAAAAAATGATATGAAATCTTTAACTTTACGTCCCACGATTATGCCGGTTAGGCTAAAGGAGACGGTGATGATGAGAAATGAATGAAATGAAGAAAGTGGGAGGAAACGGAAGAACCCCGAGAAAATCCACGAGCACGGTGTTTGTCCCCCACAAAGTCCAAACTGCGCGAGCTGGGATCAAACCAGGTACCTCAAGCACCGGAGGTGAACGCTCTACCACTGACCCACCGCGCCCCCTGGTAAGAACTACAGTATATACTTATATTGGTGCTCACGGCGTCATTAACTTGTTCCACCACCAACGAATTTCGAGGTACTTTGTTTTGCATCTTTTGTGCGTGTTTTGTGTCGCTTTGTGCGCCTATTCCCACATTTTGTGCATCACCGGAAGTGGGTCAAAATCGGCCTACAAATATGGCGGAACAAATTATTGCTCTTCCGCCACCATTGAATTTCGAGGTCGTTTCCTTCACATCGTTTTGTCCCGTTTTGTGCGTCTACTTCCGTTTTGTGCGTCATGGGAAGTGGGTTAAAATGAGTCCCGAAGGTGGGACGAAAATGACCAAGAGTTCCTCCACTATTGAATCTCGAGGTCGTTATGTTCACATCGCGTACCCTTTTGTGCGTCTATTTCGACGTTTTATGCGTCACTGGAAGACGGTCAAAATGGGCCTCAAAAGTGGGACGAAATTGACCCACTGCTCCTCCACTACCGAATTTTGAGGTTCTTCCTTTCGCATCGACTAGTGAATGTTTCGTGCCGTTTCGTGCCCTTATTTCCACGTTTTGCGCGTCACCGGAAGTGGGTCAAAATGGGCTTCCAAGATGGGCCGAAAATGACCAAGAATTCCGCTACTATCGAATTTCGAGGTCGTTAATTTCACATCGCGTACCCTTTTGTGCGCCTATTTCGATGTTTTGTGCGTCACTGGAAGACGGTCAAAATGGGCCTCGAAGGTGGGACGAAAATGACCCACTTCTCCGCCATTACCGAATTTCGAGGTCCTTCCTTTTGCATCGACAATTTTCGTGCTGTTTCGTGCCCCAATTTCCACGTTTTGTGCGTCACCAGAAGTGGGTCAAAATGGGCTTCTAAGATGGGACGAAAATGACCCACTGTTCCGCCACTATCGAATTTCGAGGTCGTTAGTTTCATATCGCGTACCCTTTTGTGCGCGTATTTCAACGTTTTGTGCGTCACTGGAAGACGGTCAAAATGGGCCTCGAATGTGAGACGAAAATGACCCGCTGCTCCGCCACTACCAAATTTTGTGGTCCTTCCTTTCGCATCGACTACTGAATGTTTCGTGCCATTTCGTGCCCTTATTTCCACGTTTTGCGCGTCACCAGAAGTGTGTCAAAATGGGCCTCCAAAGTGTGACCAAAATGACCCATTGTTCCGACACTCGAATTTCTAGGTCGTTTCTTTCGCATCGTTTAGTGTCTATTTTTTTAAAAAAAAGTTTTCTGTACCTACTTCCTCGTCTTGTGCGTCACCGGAAGTGAGTTAAACAGGCCTTTAAAGTGGGAGTTAAATGGCTCACTGTTTCGCCACTATCGAATTTTGGGGTTGGTTCTTTCGCATCGTTTAGTGCCTGTTTTGTACGTTTTGTACGTCACCAGAAGTGTGTCAAAATGGGCTTCCAAACTGTGACGAAAATGACCCACTTCTCCGTCACTACCGAATTTCGTGGTCCTTCCTTTCGCATCGACTAGTGAATGTTTCGTGCCGTTTCGTGCCCTTATTTCCACGTTTTGCGCGTCACCAGAAGTGTGTCAAAATAGGCCTCCAAAGTGTGACGAAAATGACTCACTCCTCCGCCACTACCGAATTTCGAGGTCCTTCCTTTCGCATTGACTAGTGCCTGTTGTGTTACGTTTTGTGCCCCTATTTCCACGTTTTGTTCGTCACCAAAAGTGTGTCAAGATGAGCCTCCAAGGTGTGACGAAAATGACCCACTGTTCCGACACTATCGAATTTCTAGATCGTTACTTTCCCATCGTTTAGTGCCTTTTTTAAAAAGTTTTCTGCACCTATTTCTCGTCTTGTACATCACCCGAGGTGAGTTAAACGGGGCTTTAAAGTGGGAGTTAAATGGCTCACTGTTCCGCCACTATCGAATTTCGGGGTTGGTTCTTTCGCATCGTTTAGTATGTATTTTGTACCGTTCTGTTCGCCTACTTCCACGTTTTGAGCATCACCAGAAATGCGTCAAAATGGTCCATCAATGTGTGAGGAAATAGAGCCATTGTTCCGCCACTATCGAATTTGGAGGTCGTTTCTTTCGCATCGTATAGTGCCTGCTTTGTACTGTTTTGTGCCCCTATTTCCACTTTAGTGCGACAACGAAAATGGGTCAAAATGGCCTACAAGTATAGCGGAATAACTTAATGCTGTTCCGTCACCATCGAATGTCGAGGTCGTTCCCTTCACATTTTTTATGCATGATTTATGTCGCTTTATGCATCAGTGGGAGAGGGTCAAAATGGACCTTGAAAGTGGAATGAATATGTCTTTTTCTGCCATATTTGTAGGTCATCTTCGAACCACTATCGTTGGCCTACAAAACGTGAAAATATGCGCAGAAACGGTAAAAACATGCACTAAACAATGCGAAAAAGCAACCTTGAAATTCGATACTGGTGGGAGAGTGGATCATTTTTCTTCCCACATTGAATGCCCATTTTGACCCACTACCATTGATTCACAAAACGTGGAAATAGGCTTACTAAACGGTAGAAAACACGCACAAGACGATGTGAAGGAAACGACCTTGAAATCGTTCCTGACGGGACAGCATTAACTTGTTCCGCCATATTTGTAGGATAACATTGGCCCATTTCCGGTGACGCAGAAAACGAGGAAATAGGCGCACAAAACGACACAAAAAATTTCCATGTAATTAAGCTAAATTTCCATTTAAGTTTGTAAGCTTAATTATATGGAAAATTTTATACATTTTTCCTTTACGTTGATTTGGGACTTTTAAATTTTATTCAATTTTCCACTGAAAAGTATCTATAATTCAACAAGGAAATAATTATTAATTATAATTATAATTATTATCTATATAATTGAATTCATTGTAATTTGTTCCATAACAAACACTTTACCATTTCGTACTAGCTGTTATGCCCGTTCTTCGCACGGATCAGATAAAATATCAATGTAAACAAACTGAACAACGGGAGAACAATTAAGAAACATTTCTAAAATTGGATATATTTTGTGTGAATATATATCCAACAACGTACATGTGTTTTCATTGGGAAGGCCGATGGGGGCTGAATTTCAATGTAAACACTATCGGGGGTGTCACTATACGTCTGAGCAACCCCAATGAATATGGATTCGACACAAATTCTACTACTTTTACATGTCCCGGTGAACCCCCCCTCAGATTCCCTTGGTTCGTATTGTGAAAAAATCTCCTCTGGTCCCCACCAACATCCAACCAATACCGCGAAAACTATGAATGTGACACTAACATCTGCCATTTTCTACTACTTTTTACATATCCCGGTAAAAGTCCCTATAATCCTCTGGTTCCAATGTTGAAAAAACAATGCCTCTGGCCAACAGCCGATGGGGGCTGTATTTGGAAGTCAACGCCTGTGGAAGTATCACCATTCATCTCAGCGACAGCGAAAACTATGGATTTGACACTAATATCGGTCACTTTCCATTATTTTTACATGTCTCGCAATTCCCCACCCCCGGTGACTTCCGGCCCGCATACAATGGTGGCTAAATTTGAAAATCATCGCTAATGGAAGTATCACCATTGATATCAGCAACCGCGAAAACTATGAATTTGACACTAATATCGGTCATTTTGGATTACTTTTACGTTTCGGTATCCCCCCCTCCCTTGTTGACCCACGGCCCGCAGCCGAATACGGTGAATTTGGAAGTTAATGCGATCGGAGTTTCACCATTGATCTCAGTGACCGCGAAAACTATAAAATCGACACTGATATCGATCATTTTCTATTACTTTTACATGTCCCGGTAAACGCCCCCCTGAGACCCCCTGGTTCGAATTTTGTCGAAAACGCTTTGCTTTGGTATGGGACCTGGACCAAGGTATCTTTGACCAAAATTTGGTAACTCTCGGTCGACTTTTCTGGTTCCCAGGCCGGTCTCGGTAAACGTCCCCTGGAGACCCCCTAGTAAGAAATTTAAAAAAAAAAAAAACTCTTCGTCTTGGTCTGGGGCCTACACCAAGCTACCCGTGACCAAATTTTGAAGTTTCGGTCCACTCGTCTCGTCCACAGGCCCCACAAAGATAGACAGACAGACACACGAACAAACTCTATTTTATTTATATTAGAAAGTTCAGATCCGCCGTTATTGTATTAGTGCGGTGCTTAAGCGATTGATCGTAGAAATTCAAACTCTGATGAGTGATAATTTTATAGGCTTGTTTTATTACAAGTTTAAACTCTTTAGTCAGTAGAGAAGAGGGCGTGAATCATGGGTCAGAGTTGATCACAATGGGTTTTGGTGGGTCTGTGGGTCACAGTGGGTAAGAGTGGTTTATGGTGGGTGGTGGGTCACAGTGGGTCACGGTGGGTCACGACGGGTGGTGAGTCAATTGGTCGTGGCTAAAGTTTTCATTGCCCCACGCCCTCTCTGAACTACAGTATTGAAAATTAATCAGTGAAAATCAATTGCAATTGATCAATCAATTGAAAGTAATTGCTGTGGAAATCAATTGCAATTGAATCAATTGCCAATTAATTTCAATTGCAATTGAATTACAGAATTCAATTGCAATTACTTTCCACTGCAATTACTTTCAATCGATTGATCAATTGCAATTGATTCTCCTTTTTCAATGGCCAACTGCAATTAACAATTAACCATTACTTATTTCAATTGTTAATTGCAATTAACAATTAAATTTACAGATTAATTGTTAATTGTTAATTCAATTGAAATTTGCCCAACACTGCTGGAAGATTTGATGCATCAAGTTCACAGCAAACAACCAAAAATGCAATACTTAGAGGCAGCATTGGATAAAAAACGTAATTTTGGCATTTTTCTGAACTGAGAAAAATGCCACTTTGTACCAAAGAGTATACACCTTTCTTTTAATATTTCCTTATTGCTTCGAAACTTTCAAATCATAATCTACAAACAGAACAGAACATTTAGAAGACGCTAAATCAATTAAATATCTGTTGGTAAAGGCTTTATTCCTTTTTTCCAAACAGTATCGATATTCGGCACCTTTCCTATATCATGCGTTCTATTGGCGAATAGATGTGCGGGATCGCCTGAACGTCTTTTGAGGAAATCATTCGAAAATAAAAACACCACCAACAATAAAATATTCCTTGTGTACACTTTTCTAGGGCAAAGAAGTTACATCGTATTCAGTGGCGTATTTGAGGAGAGAGCTTCCGGGCTTAAGCCTCCCCGAATTTTTATATACTATATTAAAGTAAATTAAATATCTTGCAAATTTTCACATTTCCAGGACTAAAGTTAGTAACCCCCCCCCCCCCGCCGAAACAAAATCGTAAATATGCCACTGATCGTATATTCGGATGTTAATAAAAGAATTATTTATGAAATGTGAACAAAATTAGCCGACTCATTTTTGAGGAAAAATGCGGAGCAAAATCGCCTTTCGTGGATTCGTTCAGAACAAGTAAGTTATACATTATCAGATTATTAATTAAATATATTGATGAAAGGTTAAAAACATATCTATGTGTTTTGAGAAAATCATTCGAAAAATACTTGCTATCATGTATAAACTACCACTTACCGATTTTTTCCATAAAAATGACACCACAGTAATGCAATATTGGTATACGAAATATAAAGGAAATCGTAAGAATCGTTTTCGAGAAAATGGATCTTTTTTTTTTTTTAATTTTCACCATTTACTAAACTTCCTTACTTTTGAGGGTAGTAAAAAAATTCGAGAAACTCTTCCACAGAACCTTAAGTTTAAAATTTGCTGCGGATTCGTTGAACGGATTTCTAGATGTCGGAACACGTTAGACTGAGATGGATATTCAAAATCACTCTTTTGGTATATAGAGGGCATGAAACGTGTAAATCCGTTGAAATCTCAATTCGATTTTTTTTTTTTTCACGATCATCATACTTCCTTCCCTGTTGCTTCACACCAGGTTTTGCCAGTCATACACTACTGAGTGTGCGGCGAGTAACACTGGTATACAAAAATAAATAAATACAATAAAGTTTCTGTCACAAGAACAAAACAGTTTCTGGGCCTTGAATCCAGACCAAATTGCAAAATTTCTCCATCGGCCTGTTTTCAATGAAAGTATTTTTTGTACATGTACATGGCAGCTTACGTATTATATGTATTTGCCATAAAGACATGGTCTCGCAACAATAATTTCCTGCATAAAGTTTTTAAAAATCGGAGCAGAATAGAAGTAAAAATTAAGAAACTTACCTTTAAAAAGTTTTCTACTGTATTTTCTGAAAAATTTTGCCTCAGGAAAGTTCCGTCGTAAGGTCCAGCAATAGTCAGACAACATTGCTGCACTCCACCTTTGATAACGCTTTTCCATTTGAGAAATATTTTGGTGAAAGCGTTCAACATGTTCGTCACTAATGGCATCAAGGTTATCCGGGAAGAAGTCCAAATAGTCGTTCAGAAAATACAGTTTAAGTGACATGTTACATCCCATACGGTGATATGATCTCACTAGTTCGTGTACAATATCGCCATAATTCTCTGCCTTATGGTTGCCTAAAAAGTTCTTGCACACACTTACAAATGACAACCATGCTAATTTCTCCACACTCAACAAGTCAACAAAAATCTCATCATTCATTAATTCCCTAATTTGCCGTCCTACAAATATTTCTTCCTTTATTTTAGCACCACTGATCTTTGAGAACTTCTGTCGCAAGTACATGAATGCACGTGATGTTTCGTCCATACCTTTCACAAAGTTTTTGATATAGTAAGTCCGAATTTAATGTGCATTGGAAGTAAATACACATTTTTAGGGCCAACAAGAGGAGTGTTCGCCACATTTTTATGTTCAGGCAGCAGTTCATGGTGAGCAGGCCTTTTTTTTTTTTAACATAATAGTGATTTTTCTCTCCATGCTGTCTTACTCGCATAGAAAGTAGCAGTGTTTTGAATACCCCGGCTATATGCCAAGCAGAATAGCAATTACCTTTAGATCTCCACAGATATTCCATTTGCATTTGTCATATTGGATAAGAGTGAGTAGTAGTTTAAAAGTCCCATAAGTCTCCTTAAGGTTAACTGCATGAGCAATCGGGAGAGAAGGAATTTTTTTCCGTTATGAAGAACAGCTTTGAGACTCAATTTACTACAATCTATGAACAGACGTCACTCACTTACGCTGTATACATGGCCATGAATCTCCATAACGGATTCGATATTTTTACAAAAACCCACGTCACCTTCCTTCGAGAAATGTTCAGAAAAAACAATATGGCGATCACGAAAAAAAAAAACTTTTGCATCAGGAGAAAGTAGATTCCATTCTTTCAATCGCGAAGCTAAAACCTCAGATTGCTGCTTAGACAAATTTAAATCACGAACAAGATTGTTGAGATCACCCTGTGTTAAAATGTGTGGGATATTTGATTCACAGGCCAATTCAAATTTTGGGTTGGCATGAGTAGATCCCCCATCTTCTGAACCCCACCTAGAACAACATGCAACCACTTTTCACGCTAGCAGAACTCACAATCCTGTAACACACGTGACGAACTACAATGCAATTCCATGTGATTGAATATGATTCATCGGCAATGTTGCCAAACGTCACTCATTTCCTGGAGTATGTTTCTTGACCTCAGGGGCACGCATCAGAACTTCTTGCACTTTTCTCGATTTTATCTCACTTTCTCTCAGCTTTATTTCAATCAATAAATCTGCAAGTTACTTAAATTCAACCATGGCAGAATAAAAGTAAACCATATGCAGCCTTTTTTTTTTTTTTTTTTGCCGATTTTCAAGGATTTCAATAGGGAGAGAGTATCATGTCACAAGAAAACTGAGTCCAATAGATAAAACTGATTTCATTTTCGAAGTTAGCGCCCTCGACTTAGCTTAGAACACAATTCAGATTCCTTGTGACAAAAACCTTGTTGACCAGTGTAATTGGAGGTTACCGGTACACCTCTTGCATCCTATAAACATAGTTTCGCATAAGTAACACTTCAGTTTACATTACAATGACTAAGTAAAACAGAATCGATGAACTGATAGGGTTTTTATAATGATCGTACCACTAATAATAAGGAAAAAAATCTTTCAGTTTTGCGTTCCACAGTTATATCGGCTTGGCTAAAGGAGACAGTGATGATCAGAAATGAATGAAATGATGGAATGAAGAAAGTGGGGGGAAACGGAAGAACCGAAAAAAACCCACGAACACTAATATTAATAGTAATAATAAGCAGTGGTGTTATTCTAATTCTTTAACAACCGGTTCTCTCCCTCTTATATATATATATATATATATATATATATATATATATATATATATATATATATATATATATAGAGAGAGAGAGAGAGAGAGAGAGAGAGAGAGAGAGAGAGAGTAGATAGGTAGATATAATTCTCTCGTCATACAAGGTAGACAAAAGCAAATTTTTTACTGGTCACCACAAATGACAAGTAGAGACCTCACATCATCTTAATACAAGATGGTGTGACGAAATTAGGTAGCACTGCGAATATCTTGGAAACAAATTATCTAAGATAGGTGGTTGTCAAAAAGTATTGGAAAGACCTTAATCCAACAATGGATCGACAATTGTTGATAATGGTATGTATTCGTTTCAAATATAAATAACCATCACCACTACACTTATGTGATCCCAGTTTACATTCTCCCCATCGTTTGAGACTAAGAAATAAATGCTAATAGGCACCTTGTTGTGAGAGATCATGGGTCTTATGGGGCGTTTACACTTAGTCGATTTATTCGCACGACTAAATCGACTCGCTGCATTTGCCACTAAATCGAAGCAACTAGGCTGAATCAGATTGATGAATGTGTTCAATTATTTCAACCACAGAAAATAGAACGCCTTTTATTCAGTTGCCGGTCGATTAGTCGCCTTCGATCAACAAGCGATTAAGTTGAAGTCCCGTTTACACGGTCGATTAAGTTGAAAGTGACGTCAATTCAACTGAATCGAACGCAAATCGACTAAGTGTAAACGCCCCATTATGCAGAGTCGTTTTGACGTATGATTAGCGTCATACTAAAAAGGCCTGACTACCGCAGGGAACATGTTGGTCGAACTCTTTAGTACGGCTCTAATCACGCGTCAGAATGACTCTACATAAGAGCCCTAATGTAAAACCCTGTACCTGTAAAAATTTCTAAAAACAAAGATAAACTAAAATTTACTGTAACTGGGTAAAATTTACTATTATGTCTGGGTATAACAAACGGTTCTATCAAACCGGCAGAATAGCACGATAATAAGTCAATAATGGATTTACACTAACAAGTATCTAAACAAAGATATGATGAAGCAAATTAATTGACGACGGGACTCCAACGCAGGTCTACCGCTTGGCAAATTCGTACGATATCGCTACGCTAAATCCCTTCGTTTCGAGTTGGCAAATTAAAGTACTAGTTAGAAGATAAAAAGTTTGCTAAGCACATTGTACTTTAAAATATCTCGAAACTTAATATTCCTGGACGTCATGACACAATTTAAGTAATTACAAAATAACGTTTGCCATCTCTTCCTCTTTCTAAGCTGCAGAACCAACATTAAAACTTCAGCCTCAACTTGAGGGACATTTTGATGCATTTTCCTCATTGAGAAGAGTCTATTTTACTTGTTTCTGGGTTGAACTATTAAATGACAAGCAACTCTACTAAAGATTGTCTCTTCATACAAACATTAGTGTCTGAACTAGTTTTACAAGAAAAAATTTCAACTAGTTAACAGTTTTTGTGCAACACCAAGTAAGGGGTCGGAGTAGGCAAGTGATTACCGCATCAGCTTTCTATCAAGGCGACCCGGATAGAATTCCCACAGGTCCGAAATGTTTAACTTGCTTCAATTTCAATTTCAATCCGTACTCTTATGTAATACGCAAGATTCTCTACTGTGAGAAAGGAAGATGTTCAAATGACGAGAACAATGGGAAATTGGGGAAGGTACATAAATGGAAACAAAGATTTACAAAATTATCCTTTTCAATCGTTCCAGATTTGATGTTTTAAGTTAATTTCAACCATTCTCTAATCCATACAGTGACTCACATTAATATTCGGACACCATAGATATTCCACATAATTTGCTTACTGTACATGAAAAAAATAATAAATGGGAAACCAACGGAAAACAAGCAAAAAGGCAATGGTTTAGTCGAGCAAATATGCTATCATTAATTAAATTATGCAAACTAAGTCCACTTTATGAGCACGCAATTGCAATATATCGTATTTTGGACGCCACTTTAATATTCGGACAGTTGTTTTGACGTTTGTTTATCAATAGTAAGTGAGACAGCGGAAAAGTTTCAGTTGCAGTTTAAGTTGTCTCGAGACAGGACGTGAGTATCTGATTAGTTTACGAGTGGTTAGTGTAACCGAGAGAAAGCATAAAAGGAAAATGGGGCAGAAGGAACCAAATACAACGTTTAGGCAACGGCAGTTAGTAATTTTTCACCATGCGAAAGGTCTATCGTACAGGGAAATTGCAGATCCACTAACTATTTGCAAAAGTACCGTTTTGACATTCTAGAAAGATTTAATAGAGATTATTGAATCGAGTCAGCGCCTCAAATGGGTCGACCTTTGAAACTGAATGATGGAGAGATAAGCAAATTGATTCAGAAAGTGAAGACAAATTCCAGAATAAGTGGGCCGAAATGAACAGTAGAGCTGTATAAAGACACAGGGAAGATGGTGCATCCTGAAACTGTGCGGTGAGTGTTGTGAAGTGAAGGGTTTAATGGGAAAATAGCTAGAAGAAAGCCTTTTATTAGTAAAATTAACAAAGATAAAATAGTTAAGTTCGCTAACGTTCGTATTGAGAAGCCCGAAACTTGATGGAATGGCGTGTTATTCACAGACGGATCAAAATTCAATCTCCATAAGCCCGATACCAAGGTAATTGTGTGGCAGAAGCCAAATACAGAGTTAGATCCTGGAAATCTTCAACCTACCGTAAAGCATGGAGGAGGAAGTGTGATGGTATGAGGGTATATTTTTGCATCGGGAGTGTGAGAACTGGTGTTTGTTGAAGAGATTATGACAAAGGAGGCTTGTTTGAATATTCTCCGGCAAAATCTCCACCAAAGTGCTGAAAAATTAAGAATTATGGGGATGTTTAAATTTTACCAGGGTAATGACTCGAAACATAAAGCGCATGTAGTGCGCGAATGGTTGTTGTATAATTGTCCGAAAGTGCTTGAAACATCACTGCAGAGTCTCGACCTTAACCCTAGAGAGCATATTTGGGATGAGCTACAGCATAAGGTCAAACGGGTACAAGTAACGTCACGAGACGATTTGAAAAGGGCTCTCCACGAAGCATGGGATGACATATCGCCCCATTCTACCAACAAACTTGTTGCAAGCATGTCCAACCGTTTACAGGAATTTAGGAAACGTCGTGGGTTTCCCACTAAGTACTAGTGAAGCGTTTGTGAGCAAGAAACAACACATACAATACTTCTATGTGGTAGGTGTCCGAATATTAAAGTGACGATGCAAATACACAGTGTTATCAGTATCTTTAAGTTCTTTCTGCTTCTTTCGTTCAAGACACCGTATTTGTACTTCTTTTCTTTCTGTAAGTATATGAATATCTAAATACCTAATTTTTTCACTCACACGGCTCTCATTTATTTCACAATCCTTCCCACTTTTAACAAAATGCAAGTGTCCGAATATGAATGTGAGTCACTGTATATGGTCAGTGTTTTTATTTATTTCTTCTTGCATATAGAATGTAGTGACAACACGTTATGCACACAATGAATTATATCAAATATATAGCACTCATTGGATAACAAGCTTCAAACAATAGAGATTAATCTCAAAAATGAAAAAAAAAAAAAAATTCGTGAATTAACTGTACAGTAAAAGTCTGTTTGACAAACTGTCTTTTGCTGTTTGAAATGTTAGGTGTAAATTAGCTATCATCTGTCCAGGCGTGTGATAGCACTGGATTCGACCTAATGGAGCAGTCAGGCGGGAGGTACTTTTGCTGCTGACTGTATACTTTAGTTATTCTTGGAAAAGGCTCGTGAAGTGGATCCCCTATGGATGGTCCCGTGGCCCAACGTAAATGTTTAATAAGAAAAATGTTTTTCGTTGTTCAAGCTTTACTTGTAATGCATGTAAATTTAATGTAAACTATTCGCTGAGCAAAACAATACGTTAATTTGTATTTTCTGCATTCGTATACAAAATTAGTTATGAGGGCAAATTAAAATGTAGATAAATTTTAAAATAAATAAATCGTTTCCATCTCTTCCATGAACGTAATCTGCTCTTAATTGTTTCAAAATCTCCTGAAATACGACAGGTTCGCAAACACTTGCTTTACACATCAGTATAAAATAAACATAAAATGACACTTTAAAAGGGAATATTTCAATTCAACCCCCATGGAAATCATAGGTGTTGAGCAATCAAGGCTCACGAGCATTACACTGGGGTTCGAAGGGAGGTGCTACAGACTACTGATTCATACATGAACAAAATTACTTAGCACTGTCACAAACACAAAATATCAACACTACCATAATAAAATACCAATTAATCGCACAAATAAATATGTTCGTCTCACACATTTGAATACTGAACTAACCCGATTATTACAAGGAAAAACTATTACGAACTGAAAGGCTGCCATAATCTGTTATATAAATCTCGCAAAAAGAAAAAAAAAAGTTACTATGAAGGATAAATCTAGAGGAATTTACAGTGTATCAGGAATGGCAACGACATTAGTGAAAAAATATCTATGTGAATAAGGAACAGCAAAGAATCAGTGACAAACTGTGAATAATATACCCTTCGTAAGTGTGGTGAATTTCTGGAACATCTTTAGTGTGGCTGGTCTCAGAGACCGGTTTTATCTTTTGTTCTATGAATTCTTTCTCCTTATTAAAGCTAAAAACGGTTGCATAATATTACCATCACCTTTACCAATATACAACTATGATCATTTCAATTATTGCCCTAAAAAATACAAAGAGGTTCAACTCCGCCACCTGTTCCGAAAAAAAGTAAACAACAAATGAACACCAGCCGGAATCTGAGACCGTGCCACACTAACGAAGGGTTAAGTGACAGAATATGTCTTGCCCAAAGTAAAGAGTTACCGGAATTAAATAGTTTACAGTAAGAATTAGTAGTAAGTGTCACTATTTCTTGAGTCCTCCAAAAAGGTAATAAGCATTTAAACCAATACTTTCAACGTCTAGTCCAATATGGCGGTGGACGTGATCAAACATGACCCAATGTAAGAACAGCAATAAACATCGAAATTTGCATAATTTCGCCTCAATTTTTACGCGTCGAAATATCCTAGTCCTTTCTTCCAGTATAAGAAGTAAGTTTTCGTATTGGCTGCTTAGTAAAACTATAAGATCTTGATTTTTCACAAACTTTATCTCTAAACGACGAGTATAGGTTATGTTAGCACTCGCGCCCGCAACTCGAAAGTGTCACAAAGCGATTCTGTATAACAAGATGAAACTACTCTCCTCTTGGGAGTAGGGAGTATAATCTTTTCTTCCAAACTGAAATAAACATAGATTAGTTGCTACGCCCAGAAGTGATTTAGACTTAATAGCCAATAAGATGTTAAGGATTATTTCCGAAAACTAACACAAAGTAAAAGAGATCATAATTTAGATTCTTGAAAATATTTTAGAAGTGGAATGGAGTAAAATCGATTACAACGCCTCTTGAACCCAAACAAAGAATTTTATTAAGATAACCTAAGATACGATGGCTCTTTGTTATAACAGAATTTTATTATTGAAAATGTACTAAACAAAATAGAAATATGAACCTTATGAACCAAAGTAAGGGGAAATAAACAATTTCTAAGAAAGAAAAGAAAAGAAAAAGGATTTTATCTGAAGAGATGCTTAAGTATAAAAGAACAATATATAATGAAAATCTAGTAGCCACATTCGATCCCATAAAGGATTTCAAATAAAACCAAATTTATAATAAGGATAAATTTACGAACTATAAGCCCTATAAATTTACTAGCGTTGCTTTTAATTACACAAAATGTGAAAGTACAATCAAATCATTACAAAGTTAACCGTAACATTTACAAATGGAGTATTAAAGGTACCTCAATCTCCTCCCAGAGAGAGAGAGAGAGAAGCTAAGATAAAAAGA
The DNA here is from genome assembly GCF_964235325.1 of Thermobia domestica. Taxonomy (NCBI): domain Eukaryota; kingdom Metazoa; phylum Arthropoda; class Insecta; order Zygentoma; family Lepismatidae; genus Thermobia; species Thermobia domestica. The sequence goes on along the minus strand of NC_137462.1, from coordinate 123,046,022 downwards.
CATTCCTTTAGATTTCTCCACCAAGCATGACATTCACCGTGCTCTACCAACTCTCGAGAAGCAAGTGGCTCTTTGGATACTCAAATAATCCTGACAGTTTCAAGAGCGAATCGAGAGCACCCTCCATTCTCCACTTCCTCAGCTGAAACTTCTGTTCATCTATGCAACTTCCAATAGAGTAATATTTTGGAGAGCATTTATACATTTTAGTAGATCACTTCTCTCAGGAGGGCAAATTTCTAGTCAGTTTTTAAGGCCCGTTTTCCATAACTATATAGATTTCTCAAATTAACATAAAAAGCGAATTAGAAATGTATCGAAGCGTGGGCACTTAGTACTAGCATAAGCGGTATCTCAAGAATCCCAACATTGAGGTCATTTTTCTCGTGAGTGAGCCCATGGACGAATATGTTTAAAAATGGTTTCACTGGATTCAACATTCTCAAATTGATACTAGACGAGTAATTATGAATTTATGGAAGGTAAGGACTTTTTTACTGGTGACATGGTCGTTAGTTCTTTAAGAGGACCATACTCTGGACTATAAAAACATTAGGTGAATATATGCTGTATACTTCCTGATCTATACTTGTTTCGACGTTTCGCTTTTAGAGCATCTCCAAAACCAGTAAAATCTGCCATGGTAATGCTGGCATCACAGATCAGACGATATACATCACATCTTTCGTTATAGAAAATCGAGATTTTTGGTGATGCGCAGAGGAAAGTTTCTATTCCAGTCTATGGCTTGGATCTGTACAACCAATGTAGGTCAATACACATGCACTACCAAATGATGAAACATTGGCGCACAGTGCATGCAACAAAAGCATGGACCACTGTAGTTATTTTAAAAATTCAAACAAGCAAGACCTTGGTGAAATGACTTAAAGAAAGGAAAGGAAGGAGAAAAAAAAACTAGGAGAGGAGTTTGACATTTTTTATTCACCCACAACTACGAACATTTCAGTTAAAATTGAATATATGGAATTACTTATTTTCATCAATGCTCATATTTGTTAACTTCAGAACCAGTGGTCGAAGTGAGGCGGTATGCGGTGGTATGTCATACCGCCTCTGATTTTTCAGTGATGAAGGCATACCGTTTCTGGTTTTTTAATAATTAACACATACCGTTACTGGAAAATAGATACTAAATACGTTTAATAAATCTATTTTTATACACAGTAATTGACGAATAGCTTCGCACGTAAAAGGATTTTATTTGTATGTAGAAATAATTTCTAAGTTGACAACACCGACAATTTAGTTATCTTTTTCCTACTTTTTGTTTTTAAAATGAGGTGTCTTCAAACAAGTTCACCTAGTTTATATTTTAATGTGCTATATTGAATTGTTTTCTTTGTTAAGAATGTATGTATGTATGTATTTGCGTATCTTCTTGTCTTAATGCATATAAATGCCGTGTTTTGAGCATCGGCGGATTTAGGGGTTGTTTGCTTGGGGGCTGGACCTTCCAGGGTTTAAAATACACCAGTCGGGGAGGGACCTGGAGTTTTTCCACAGGAAATTGTTAATATCCTCATTCGGTTTTTGAGCATTTTCGTGTATAATTCTTTATAATAAAGAAAGCTGTTGGCAGAGGATCAAAGTCTCTCCATACCCTTTCCCCCGTTACTACAGAGAAGCTCTCCAATGCTTTTCAGTCATTATATAAATAGAAATGCAATCTTTTAGGCAACATACCCTCACTGCATTTCAACATTTAGATACCGGGTATGTCCAGTCAAAATCGTAATAAAACATACCGCCTCTGCTTTTTTTTTTTCCACTTCAAACACTGTACAGAACAGAGCCGAAACTTTTTAAGATACTTGAAAAGTCAGAATTTAGAAATTCACATTGCTCCCCATGCAAAATTTCGTTGTAAATTTAATTATCTCCTCGTAGTTCTTCTGTATTGTTACAGATTCATTCCAAAAATAATTTAATCGTCGAATTTTCGCTCACTTTATACAGTCAGCATTATTAAAACATTGGTTCGAAAGGAGGAGTTTAGTGGGGATAGAATAGGTATTGGATAGTAATAACTATATACAATAAGCTCAACCGCAATCGAGTTTCTGTAGTTTCTCCTTCGGTTATTTTACTAATTCCAAATGCTTGAAAGGTAACGCCAGCTCAACTTTTCCTATGTACGGTACAGGAACGGCTTTAGGATTATAATTTTCGATAGGGTCGCTCCCTTGCTTATAAATACATATACACATTTGATTGATTAATGACAGTAAGAAATTACTTTTATAGTAGTGGTTGATTCTATTTGTTAAATAATTATCTATCATTAATACAAATAGTGGAAAATATATTTACTCTTTATTGTATTTTTTAGCATTTATATATTTTTCAAAACTTTTGAGTAGGCCCGTGCCTACCCGCTAAAACCGCCACTGGTACGGTATAAAGGTTTGCTGATAAATTTTCATATGACGCACAGATTTAGTAATGAAACAGTCAGTCGTGGAAAATTTTATATGAATATGTTTACTTCATAAGAAGTTTTCGTTAATCAATTGTGATTCACTCTTCAAAAAATCAGTATTAATAAATAAGCCTTCTGAGTAAAAGGCATTGATCAAAAGCACAAAACGAAACATTCCGGTCACATACCCAATAATGTTTTTATCGTAATCTTACATCCTCAGCTATAAGTAACAAACTGCATTTATTCATTCGATTACATTATTTTCCATTTAACATTAATGGTAGAAGTATAGGGGAAACAATAAATACGCAACATATTTAGTTAACAACTTGTTTATTTTAACATGCTCCCTCCCTTGATCCCCTAAAATAAACAATATTTCACTGAGAAGTGCATAAGCATAAAGAAAAAGAAACCTTTAATAGTGGTGACTTTTCAAAGTATATACATATAACAAATCAGAGATATTGAAAAGGCTCGTAGCGCTGGCAGTGAGATACTGGAACATTTAAGCCAGTTAAAATTCTTAGTTAAAAAAATCTACTGAAGGAATAAAAATAAACTTATCATAGTCTTATTTTTTTATAAAATATCTCATTACTAGTGAGTTAAAGAATTAGAACAGAATAAGTCTAGGAAATATATAATGACTAGTATAACTACACTTTTGTTTCAAAACTGGAATGGAAACACACATTTTATGATCTTCCGAAACCAACCTAAACGTTTAAGCGCTTTATTCATAACGAGATCTATTTATTACTGCAGTATTATTAGTACTTCAATTTTGTTCAGATTATGTAAAAAATAGGTCATGTGCCAATTAGTATTTAAACTTTAAAATAGTTCTAATGAAGCGCTTCTTTATCCAGCCGATTACTACACTTCACATGCAAAATAAATGCCCACTAAATATACTAACCATATTTCCATTTTAACTACTGCATAATTTCTGTTTACTTATTAGATTCTTAATATAAATTGATTTATTTTTCAGCTGGAATTTACCTGAAAATATGCATTAAGCTCTACAATGCCTTTTCAATTTTCTCCTTTCATCACTAGGTCGTAAGATAAAACATACCTGCTCGCAAAAAGAAAGCGCTATTATTTACTAGAAATATGACTACAAAAATAGATATCTATTGGTAAACTGAAGTTAAATGCGTACATATAAATTTATATCAATTGTTACTCTCATTGTGTGTGGTGTTATTACGTTAATTTCAAATCATAAAATTTTTAGTCTCCTCAAAGTAACTTTATCAAGAGTAACAAGTAAGTCTTACGTACAACTGAATAATCACAGCCAGTATATGTTCCCAATTTTTTTACAAAAGATATTGTTCCTTAATCCTCCTATCAGTCTTACAATAACCTACACTCAGAAACTAACAATGGAATGATTAGTGACTTAAATCCATTGATTGGATTATTACATTTGAATTACATTAACTGACATTGTTGTTGATTTGTACACAGAATCGCTCTTAACTTGGGAAACATTGAAAACAATTTACTACAAACTTAACATTTCTCATTTTCACCGAAATAACAAGATGCTTGTTGAAAGCACACGAAATAAATTTGACTGCACAATAACTTCGTTTAACAGGCACACTGTTCGTAACTGTACAAAATGTGTCTTTTCTCTTATGAGATTTACATCTTAAGATTTAGCAAATGCAAATGCATACTATGCTTTATGGCAACATCAATTATTTGCAAAAGAAAATAACAGCCAACACTCCTTTCTATTTACATACATACATACACCAAACAGTAAAAGCAGTTTGAGAAAAAAAAAACATTTTCCAACTTTGAATATACCATGTCATATCAAATCTTGAACATTTTCACCAATATATGGAGATTACTCTTTTAATTCAAGTAATCAATTCAGTGCCGATTACAAGTAGCACGAATTTGATATGATTTTTTTATTACAAAGTTTACATAAAACGACACAAGCATATAATCCTGAGCACAAACTAATAACTTTGTTCATAAAAGACGCCTACGGAGAAAATTTACATTTCAATACAAAATAAAGACAAAATTACCTATCAATTCTAAAAAACCACATTTTATCGATAGAACACTAAACCATTTACCTTCTTTCAGGCAACTTGACACGACAATTCAAATATTATGCCACTACTTTCTACAATTCTTCATACATTTGAATCTTTACTCTGAAAAAAAACTTAGGTGATGTTTAACGTCCTGAACTAAAAAGCGATAGTATTAAACCAGGGTTCCCACTTACCTGGCGACCACGAATTCCTTGACTTTTCCAGCTCATGATTAATAAATTTCTTGGTCCATATATAATGTAAAAAAGCAACTATACTTTTTTCGCGACGTTTCTCACCTAGTATGCATGTATATGTATAGAGTAGGATTGAAAGTAGGTAAGTTTTGCAAAACAAACTGAAGACCTGAAGTAAATTTCGATCTAAGTCTCATTTTCTGAAGTTTCGAGTTATAACCGGAATGATGGTCTATGAGCCAAGCCAGCTTAAATATATTCGGATCTAAGCGCAAAACCTGTGCGTAGTGGTCCAGATCATTGCCAATAGAATACGTGAGGTGTATGTGCACGGCACAAATTCTCGAGGAAAAACATCATTATCTCAAAACTGTTCAAATGGCACTTAGATCTTAATTTACTTCAGATCTTCAACTAAATTATTTTATAAACAACATCTACCAAATACCCACGTAAGGTAAAGAAAAATTAGTTCCTTCTTCCGTAAAAATCCGTACTTAAATTCAAAGACTTTTTCAGGTTTTCTCAGCTTTTCAAGAAACCCCCTGACTTTTCCAGGACTTTTTACGAGTAAGCCGAATTCCCTGACTTTAACCAGGATTTCTTGGTCCGTAGGAACACTGTATATACTGAAGATCTAGTATCAGATATTGTACAGGACGGTAAACTATATTTAACGTTACGAATATCAACATTTCTCCTACATATATCACTTTATTTCAACAGAATTACAAAACCCCAGTCAGGACAATTCAAGCTTTCAACAGGAATCAAATATCACTGTTCAGTAAAATCTTTATCACATAACAAACACAAGAATGTGATTATTTTCAAAATGCCCAAAATTGTTGCAAAAAACGAGATAATGCAAATAATCTGATTAAAGAGTAAAAAAGAACCTTTATTTCTAAGAAATATTATTTTTCAACTTCCTTCGAATTGATTTGTTTGCGCACACATACGCAGAAAAACTTAATTTAAACAAAATAAACTGTAAACATAAAAAGAGATGAAAATACTGATTTATGCTAGAATGTACTGAAATTGTACAGTACATTTTAGTCCAATAAAATTAACTAAAATAAAAATCTTAACAAAATTTCAACATGAAAAGTGCATGACGCGATAAAAGACAACCCAAACTGTTTATAAAACCACACCTTCCTGCTAATTAACGATTATTTTTATCAGAGAATGAAGGTTTTTAGTTATAGTGTAAAATAATCAGTCAACACTTACTAGTAATAAAGAAAAACTATGTATTTTGAATTACCGCCAACGAATTATTTGATTATTCTACTCTTCCTTAAAACTGTCTAAAAATAATAATAATAATAATAAATGCTTTGAAACGCGAAAAACATTATAATGTAGTATACCTCTTCATTCTATATTAGTATACCAAATGTATATGAAGATCCATCCATAAATAACTGAAGATCACTGACACCATCACTAGAGAAAAAGTACGCTTAACAGTAAACGTAATAAATCAAAAGTTATAGCTCCGACTCTGAAAACATCACCCATGAGTTTGCAATATCACAATTAAATAACTACTCCCAAGAAAAGGTGCCCGTTGTAGAAAGTATAGTGCTTATCCCAGTTTCAGACACTAATTGCACCGTCAATATATGATCAGAAAATGTGCAATCGCAAGTGGACCAAATTAACAAAACATTAGATGATGAATGCTACGGCACATCCCGGAGCTCACAGCAAACAAAAGTGTACGACACTTAAATGTCGCGTCTACGCCGACTAGTATGGTGTCCTCTCACTATCTCAAATTTCATTTTTTTTTAAAATTACACCAAAAAGTACTGCGGAACCAGTAGAGTATTTTAAAAAAATACAGCAAAAGATTGAAAACTTCCACCAACTACTCCTCCGAGATTAGTTCTACTTAAAGGCGTTGTAACATATAGAAGCTCGGTCTTGCAAAAACAATCTCAAAGAATCAAACCCGAATTGCAGTCCCCTGGAACAAAAGTAGTGGACAAATTCAAACCAGGGTTAACACATGTGATGTTCACAAACAGACACCTATATGCATACAACCAAGCGTTGAAAGAGAATGTACTCCTGGCGCCAATTCTTTAGATTGAAGCAAAAAAAAAAAAAAAAAGTAACCATATTGAGATGCCAACTAAACATACGATTTAAAAAGGTATACTACAAAATATTGTTGACTCGACAAATTATGTTAAGCACGCTATGCACTATACTTCATCTTTTTAACATTATCTTAAAAGAAAACACCGAAAAAACCTAGACATGAATCCGATAAATACCTGCCGTCATACCTGAATGCAAAAGCTTTGTTATACAAATAAATACAAATGAAATTATAATTCGTTTAGTCTTCTTGTAACTACTGTAATAATGTGAGACTGATTTTTACTTCTTTTAAAGAAAAAAAATCAGGATGTTGATTCTTTTTAACTCTTCTTGAAGAATTTTTAAAAAAAATACATAAAATATTTCAGGATCGCATAAAACCTGCATTTGCATATAATTTGTACATATATTTAAAAAAAATACCAAAGTACTTCATGCCTTGCAATCTGATTATAAATAAAATCCTGAGCGACTTATTTTCTTAAAAAAATAACTTCCGTCTTTAGCATTAAATCTGTAGAACCAATCCAGCAGATGATATGTTGTCCCCACCTCCAGCCGTCTGATGCGCTTCCGTACACACTAAGACAGGTGCAACACAAATCTCAAATTCCCCGATACCTGGAGACACTTCATCCCAGCATGATACAGGCTTAGCATCATTAAATGAAATTCTTTTACTACCAGCAGCACGGGAAGTCGCAAAACTATCATCCATAATTAGCATCGCTTTTTCTATGTCGACCTGTGAGGGAAAAAATACATATTGGTAATTCACTTTTCCGCATGCAATGTAACAATTCTATTAAAGCACTGAACACAGTAATAATGAAATGCGTTTAACTGGAACGTAACTTACCTTGTGTCTGAGTTTTGTTCCTTTATTTGGATATTTCCATCCGCACTGAGATGATCTTCAACATGCATCATCGAAGATGATTCCCGCACGGATCCAAACCAACTAAGGAACAAGGTAAGTCACATTTCTTATAAATATGTGCTCTACAGCTTCAACCATTAGATACGTACATGGAAAATTATAATACTATTTAAATACCTAATTGCAGCAATATAGAGGAATATCCTACTTTAATTTTTTTTCACATAGATCTTAGCTAATCTTTTTGCACGATCACTTTTCATTTAAATGAAATAATCTAGAATCATTAATATGCTTCACCCGCTGAAGATTAACATAGGATTGGATACTCTACATCCAACCGTTCACAGGTTTAGTACAGTTTGGCTGAAAAAGAGAAACTGAGAACATATACAGCTTCAATGAGGTCACTTGGTAAAGGTTTACTTTGTTTAATAAAACAAACAGTGAAGTGAAAGAGAAGGGGCCTGTCTGGAGTTTTATCACAATTTGTAAACTGTCAAACACTGATACTGGTTAAACCTAATACTAAACTGAAATTTCTTACTCTTATAATTACGTAAGTTTGCTTTAGAATACGAGATTAGTAACATTTGCGCAAAATAAAACTAACACTGAACAATCGTAACCATTCCTCATATATGCATACAATGTGAACTTCTAGGAAATTGGCCAGTTAAAACTAAGATAAGCGCCACTAAACTAAATTTTCTCCTACCATTTTTTAAATTACATAAAATCATATATTTTGCTTTATTTTGGGGGCTTGGAAGAAAATTCAAGAAAGCTCCCTTGAGATTTATAAAAACAAAAGTTTTAAATTTGGTCTGGAAACGCTGGACGATATGTGAATGCACATACATCGGAACGAATAGAAGAACGGACATTTAAAAATCCTTTCCTCGGTGTGTAAGATCCTGAAACTTGAATCTCAATCTCGAATTATTTTTTGAGATTTAACTTCTATTATTCGAGGATACTAACTTAAGTTAAATTGTGTTCACTCAATTTCCATATTAAACTAGATTTTTTTTCGTCAATTATCATACTTACCGGCATCTATTAATATAGTAACAGGAACTCCGAATAATAATGGTGACGTGATTTTGGGTTGTTTTCAACTAAACACTTTTATTCTTTTTATACGCTTTTACCAGTGTATTTTCCTGGAATATCGGAGTTCCCGGAAATTTTTGCACTTTTAAGAAGTTAAGTTTAATATTTTGGATAAGTTACCAATGGACTAACATGTAAATTATTAACTTTATTTACTACTCCAAAGTGAAGTTTGCCTCGTTAAAGATACCAGACGATTGCATAGGTATCGAAATCATTGGCATCTAAATAATACCACAACACGCAAAAGTACATGGACTGTTTACTTTTTACTATGGTTAAAAAATTAATTTTCCACACAATAACCTCCTCAAGGAAAGTTCTTCACAAGTTATTATGAATTCTTTCTTATTGTCCCTACAAATATCATACTGACGAACATACTTTCGTCATAAGCACCTATCAAAAAATCCTAATCTATCAATACAAATATTCACCAAAATTACCTGACGTTATGCTCTAGCTTAGCTTGACTTTTTAGTTATTGACAACGTGCTTATTCTTGTAGAAGCTTTAAGATTCACGGTAAACTTAACTGTCTACTGCGATTCAACCTAAAGGAACGAACTATAGAATCACAAACTCTTCAAAGTTTTCAGTTCTCTGTCAAATATCAGTTGGAACATTTGACAGCAGTAAGCACAAACCCAAATCCTTCCCTTTATTTGCTTACCGGGAAAAGGTTCAATTGCTATTTATCGTGTTTTCTTAACTCACTTGATACTATTAAACGTGCGCAACTAATTCTATTTGCTAATACAAAATGTCCTGCATTTTTATTTTCAAAAACTTGTACAAGGCAGATACTTCTGTCTGTAAATACTTACTTTTCACCATATTTTTGAGTGCGTTTAACGAAAGCAGGGTTCCCACTCTCTTTCTCAAAAAAAATTCCAGGACGTTTCTAGGACAAATTACCAATTTTCCATGACTTTGACAGGAAGGTATAACAAGATTGCAACTGTAGGTTAAAAGCTCACAACGGTGAAATGGAAAGTATAGTAGCTTATGCAGTGAATATTAATGCAAGTACAGTATTAACACACAATAATTAAATACACAAAGCGGCGCGTAATGTGCTGCTTTTTGTTGGTGGCCTCCAACTCCCCTTATAGCCACCTGATCCGCCCACATCCAGTACTTGTATTTTCATTCTTTCTACATGATATTTTAAACGTGCACCGAACAAATTTACAAACAACAAAAATCTATTTTTCGTACATGGCATCTTCATTGCGTGACAGTGTGGCAGATATAGTTAGGAATACATATATATATTAAGTTTTTCAACTGAGTATAGAGTTGGGAGATTTCTTCTTTAGCGAAGCTGCTCTACGGATAGCATTTGACTTTGTCAATAAAGTAAAGCAAGACTTCTGCTCTGCTTCATGTGGAAGTTGGTTTGCTTCAGTTTCCAATGCTTCACTTGTTTCCATCAATTTCCTTTTCTCCCTCTGCAGCTGCTGTACATTTTCACTTATCTCTTTCCTCTTGCTCTCCACCTGACCTTGTCCTCATTACCTTCTAATGTAATCCTAATTTGAAAAACTTAAACAACTCAGGAAAGTTTCTTTGGTATAGCAAGGAATTGAGTTTCACCTAGATATGACCTTGTCACAAATAGCATTCATATGAAATTTTACTGAAGAGTAAATACTGTTGCGAAAATAGACTCATTATGGACTAATACTGGTACAAAACACAGTTTCTGGAGAATAGTGCTAGTGAAGCCAGCATCCAAGAATGAGTTGAAAGACTAATGGATGAAAGAAGAAGTTCTTCCAGCAAACCATCCTGTTGGAAGAAAGCCCAACAACAACCCAGATATGCAGACTTATGACAAATTATTATTCAGCACAAAAACAGGAATAGCAAAAAAGCAATCGATTAAATTCTTCATTATAATTATGAAAAATCTGACATTCAGTATTTCTGTAAATTTCAAGGACAGGAATGCATTTTCAAAGACATTTCCAGGATGTTTCCAGGACAAAATCAATTCAAGGACATTTCCAGGATCTCCAGAACGAGTAGGAACACAATTCTATAAAATATTGTGTATATTTAATTTCAACTTTATGTGCCGAAGTATTTCCTTTTCGGTTAATATTTTATTTACAAGTGACAGTGAAATCAGCGAGTCCTACATTAAGGGTCAAAACAAAATTTACGAAATCAGCAAGTTACGCTGTCACTATAATGGTATTATTATCACAAAGAATCCATGTATTATCTCGCAGAAATTTTAATAACGTAAACTGAGTTCCTAGTGCTCTGCTCCGATGATTAAATAGCAATTGAAATACCTTTCACCAATCAAAAACATTGTAGATATACATTTTTTTCCCTTTAGAAATGGGACGAGGAATTTTAAAATAATCTATCTATACAATTTAATACATTATAATATTGTTCTAGAGTTTGATTTCTGTATATACACATTGTTCATATATAACCAAACATAATTAAGAACAGAGAAGACAACTCTTACTTCAGAAGATCCGCAAACGTGGCGATTGGCTGTAAGAGAAGCTTTAGCTGCTGCTGCCATCGAGTTCTTCCATGATGAACCTTTCATGGTCATAATAGCTTGGTACGCAAGTGTGTGAACATGTAACCTGGTCAAAGGTCGCTTGCCTCCTTCCTTTTTTGTTTTCGACAGAATCCTGTAAATATTGTTCATGTAAACACAAAATTAAATAGCTTAAGTATGTTAAATTTTACACAACAAAATACAATTACTAATAGAATACTCAACATTTCCCTCCTTCGCTTTCCAATTATTTTATATATCTGAGTACCAAATACTCGGAAAACTCAAATTTTAATTCTTCATGATAATATTACGACACATAAAAATTGAATGGATACTTTGCAAGAATAGCATAAACAAATCAAAGATTTGCTGGTTAGTGGCAAAATCGGTCAAACTAAAAAAAGGCTAAATTATACTACTTTTATACCCGTAAGTAGTGATTGAGGGCAATATAAACACAGGACATTTTCAACAAAGTTTTAGAAAGTTCAGTGTTCCTTCAAAAATACTAAAATACAAATACTATTTTGCGTACTCACTACCATTTACAGAACTCTATGACATGCTCTGTGAGTGGTTAGTTATACACTGATGTGACAGAAATACCAGTACGAAGTGAGGAATAGTTAATCTTATATACACAACAGTCTCGCGAAACTTAAATGTTACAAACGTCAACCTGACTCGGTTATAAAGAAAACGCACAAATTAGAGGGACACAGATCATTACTTATTAAGCAGAAAGAAAAAACAAAATTTTGTACGTAACACATTTCGAATCACAATTTTATTTTAAAAATTCTCATTTTAACTTTTGAGTGAATTCTCATTCAGATAAATAAAATTCTGAACAGGACACTATAGCTGAATGTACTATTAAATCGTGTTTGTTTCGGCGTGTCTTCTCTTACATGTTTAATGAAGAAGATACGTCGAAACTATAATACATTTTAATAATATATTTACTCAACTATAGTACTTTTTGTAAATAATAATAATAATAATAATAATAATAATAGATTAATTATACATTAATCACTACCACAATATGGTGCCCCTTCGTAGCAAAGAGTGAGTAAAGTCAGTGCTTTGAGGTCATGGTTCCGGATTTCATTGTAAACGGGTAAGAACTTCGGATTAAAGAAGATACCTCGAAAAACCGTGAATTATGTGAAGGCCTAAGTATTTTGTTGAAGTTAGTAACAAACGATTAAGTCAAATTTTATATATATATATATCAAGGGCTTGGGGCAACAAGTGGACAAGCCACAATATACAAATTTTACAGTACAGTGATTTTCAAGTTTTAAAAAATTCCATAATTCTTGTTATTGATTCTATATGTGCCACTATTTGTTACTTTACGCACCAATATATCATGAATACGTTACTGCAAGTTAAAGTCTGATTTACCAATAAATTTTTGTAAATATCGCTATTTTGGGGCAGAAAATGTTAACATTTGTGGCTTGTCACTTTCTTGCTTAGAGATAACACATGAAATGAAAGTTTTGGGGCAAGACTATGACATGCTTCATGAAATAAATTTTCAAAACCATTTTTTTCTGGACGAAAAATATTTATTTGGGCAGTTTTGTAACACTAAAACCAAACATTGAAGTAACTATATACATTCAAAACAATTACACAATGGTTTTTTCTTTGTTACACTTATAGTTAGATTTACTTTTTTCATGTTTGTATAACATTAGAGACAAACTTAATTTTGCCTGCCCTATAGATACTAAATAAGTTCCACATTGCTCTCATCATCTTCATCATTTGGCATAAGCGTTTGGAAGTAGGTGCTGTAGATGGGAGGAATGAATGGTAAGAGACTTGTTACATCTTCAAGTTTCTTGTTATGTATCGAGGGGGGTGCGGTGGCTCAGTGGTAGAGCGTTCACCTCTGGTGCTTGGGGTCCCGGATTCAATCCCAGCCTCCGCCAAGTGAACTTTGTGGTGGACAAACACCGTGCTCGTGGGTTTTCTCGGGGTTCTCCCGTTTCCTCCCACTTTCTTCATTCCACCATTTCACTCATCTCTCATCATCACCGTCTCCTTTAGCCTAACCGGCATAACCGTGGGACGTAAAACTTAAAGATTTCATTTTTTGTTATTTATCCGTAGTGGCGCATTGTATGTTGGTTTCAGTTTATCCAATTAATTGAAAGTGGTCGACCAACTCTGAAGAATTTCACCTCTTTGTGCTCTTCGTTAACTGCATGCTTGATGAAAAAGCTGCAAAGATAATCAGCATTAAATTTGAATGCAACTGCTGCTGAGAAATCAACTTGGCGTCCACACTTCGTTTTCTTTGTCTTCATCACATTTTGTAATAATGCTTCAACATTTAAAATGTCCTGTTGAGTCATTCGTGTTACGTGAAAAGGATTCTTTTTATTAGCTTTGGAAATGATGTCCATCCACATACTAGGATTATAAATTTGCTGGTGTTTCCGCTGAAAGTTCTCAATAACAGCAAAGTCTCTATCAGATGGTAGAATGGTGTGTCCTGATATTAGAAAGTAATGAGTTATTTGCTTGACGTGTCTCTCCCTAATAAAATGGAACCCAAGAGCCATCATAGTCCAGTTCTTATTCTGGCCTGGACAATTATCACTGAAAACAACAAGCTCCTCCACTTCGGGCTTCCTGGCTATAAATTTTATGAGAGCACTGCACATTACATTACAGCCTCTGCGACCAGTTTCTTCGCTCCACACGAAGATGTAACCTTTCCCGTTCGTACAATCATGAATATTGAAATTGAATAGCCAAAGTTTCCGACAGTAAAAGGCACTACTGGTAGTGAGTTTTGGGACTGGTAAGGTCTGTTGAAAGTCCATGCTAATCACGAGTTTCTTACTATCTTTGCTCAGAGTTTCCCTTTCTAGAATGTCCTGCATGGCTTCAGCTCGCCTCTGGTGCATCTTCAGATCATTTTCGATAGTTTTTACTTCATCTTCTTTGCCTTCTGATCTTAAAGCAGTTTTTTTGACCTTCGACATATCACATACTTTGCAAGTATCTGACTTAGGAAATTTAAAACTAATATTATATTCGGTGCAAAAAATTCTACGATATGCATCTTGACTGACTGGATTCTGAATGCCCTTTTCCGTGCACCATGGTAAGTAAAAATCTTCTTAAACCGGAAAATTGATAAATTACAGTCAAAAAATAATTTTTCCTGATTATCCCATCTGCTGTAATGGCTCTGGTACTTTTGTATGCTGTTTACGTGATCCCGAATAGACTGAAGTCGATTTCCGTCTTTTCTGTTTGGCTTGTTCTTATGATTGCCTCTGCTATCCGCTTTGGGTGTTGTAACTCCATTGCAACTTGAGAGACAATAGAATTTATTCTTACTTTTGAATTATGCAATCCATGAACACTCAAAAACTTACTTTTGCAAATTTTGATTTCCACACCACTTACTTTAACTGTGTATTCGGCTGTAAATTTTCGTGAAGAAATATGTTTTTTACTTTTTTTAGGATATGATCTCTTCTTAGGGTTTACTTTAATGCAACCAAATAAGTAAGCATTTTGTATGTCATAGGAACCAAAATCCCAAAATCCATTTAAAATGTCTACCTCTTTACCTAACAGTTTAGATCTGCACAATTTTTTGCAAGAACATGGGGGACCAAGAACTCGGCTAGAGACCAAGAACTCTTATTTTTGGATCAAGGCTGCTAAGTACATATTCCTTATCTTTGTATAATATACTAATTAGGCATATACACATTTTATGTTCTGGCTTCTTTCCCCTACTTCTGATGCGAAAAAATGGAATTTACTCTGTTGCATTTACAAGAATCACTTAACAAGAATCATAGTGATACGATAAACATGTTCCGACCTGTGACAATTCTGGTTCCAAATAAATGGCAAAGTGGGGGCTGTATTGAAGGCTTTAAACAATATTTCATTCATATCATGCAGCAGACGAACGTCATCTTGAGTGATTAGGAATCAGAACACTAGTACCACTTCCTGACTAAAGATGAGTGCCTAGAGTAAGGAAAAACTTTGCCATGTGATTTGCATTTTTTAATTGCTTAATGCGAGTATTTAGAAGTACAAGGAGTGATGAATAGAAGAAATTTTTTTTCTTTACTTCAGACATTCCACTTTTCTTAACCAAATGATTCACTAGCCCAGTAAACTGAAAAGAAAATGAACACGTCGTCGATCTATGTAGCTATCATAGCAACATTATAATATAAGCCACAAGCTACATAAAACTCAAAAAGTTTCGGTATAATACTATGACATGCCACAATTTATAATATGATTTAATTACCTGGCTCGATGTTGATGCATTGTCTGCGGACGGTTCGTAATCTGAGTCTTGATTTGTTATGTCATCAAACACGCTCAAATCTCCACCATTTTTGTTCTCGAAATCATCATAATTGAACAATTTTCTTCTGCTCGCAGCATTATCCCAGCTGCAGGACGCCATCTTTCTTTGTGGCATGTCATTGTTTTTATCAAAAAAGAAGTAAAAACCTTTTGGGCAACAACGTGACTGTCACGATAGTGCTGCCATCGTGTCGGAATCTGACGAAATATATTTTTAAAAATGTAGATATACTTACAATACACCATTTAAACAAATAAAAGGATTTTCACAAAAGTGTGGCTTGTCCACTTGTTGCCCCGAGCCCTTGATATATATATATATATATATATATATATATATATATATATATATATATATATATATATATATATCTATAGGGTGTTTCGGATAAAACGTCCAGTGCTTATAAATCCGAAACGGCTGAGAATAAAAAGATTAAACAAAACAAAAACTAAGATACGAAAATGTCATAGGGCACATCACATGGTGTTGTTGTGGAGACCACCAGGGCCCTCTTTCAAGGGGGCCAACTTCAAATTTTCAAATGGGAACACGTATTGAATCATACCTCATTCAATAGTACTTGAAAAACGAAACAACTTTTGTAGGAAACAATTTTCGATTTTTGCCATTGTTTTTAAATAGCCGCAAAAAGTGGGTCCTATATCAGATAAAACGTCCAGTGCTTATAAATCCGAAATGGCTGAGAATAAAAAGATGAAACAAAAACTGAGATAGGAAAATGTCATAGGGCACATCACATGGTGTTGTTGTGGAGACCACCAGGGCCCTCTTTCAAGGGGGCCAACTTCAAATTTTCAAATGGGAACACGTATTGAATCATACCTCATTCAATAGTACTTGAAAAACGAAACAACTTTTGTAGGAAACAATTTTCGATTTGGGCCACCGTTTTCAAAATGGCCGCAAGAAGTGGGTCCTGTATCAGATAAAACGTCCAGTGCTTATAGGCCTAAATCAGAAACGGCTGAGAATAGAGAGATGAAACAAAAACTGAGATAGAAACGATGATAAAGCATATCAAGTGGTGGTGTTGTGGTGCCCCTCAGGAAACTCCGTGAAGGGGGCCCAGGTGCCAACTTCAAACTGATACAGGACTTTTTGCGGCCATTTTGAAAACGGTGGCCCAAATTGAAAATTGTTTCCTACAAAAGTTGTTTCGTATTTCAAGGACTATTGAATGAGGTATGATTCAATACATGTTCCCATTTGAAAATTTGAAGTTGGCCCCTGGGCCCCCTTGAAGGAGGGCCCTGGGGGTCACCACAACACCACCATGTGATGCGCCCTATGACATTTTCCTATCTCAGTTTTTGTTTCATCTTTTTATTCTCAGCCGTTTCGGATTTATAAGCGCTGGACGTTTTATCTGAAACACCCTATATATATATATTAGAGAGAGAGACATCCATGTTCACCTTAGTTATTCAATGTAGTTGTACCTGTGTAAGTCGCCAAGTTTCTCCTAGCGTGACATTTAAACCAAAGCATGACTATGTAACAAAATTTTGGATATCAGACAAGGATGAGACAGATAGGTACAATTTTATATGATGAACTTCGTAAGATTTGATTCTGTTATTATTTACAACTCTACTTCAGCACCGAGACCGCATTAGACATGGAACTACAATTTAAGGTGAAATTCGAATCGCAATAATACGTTCAATGCTCTCACATACGGAATCGAATCCGGCACCTCGTGCTTCAAAGGTGCGCGCTAACTACTAGATCAGCGGCGAGCGCTTTATATGATTTCTTATACTTTGTACTTACTCATCTACGTAAAATTCATACACATTTACACTCATTTACTCTTAGATAAAACAGCATTGAACAGTAAACTCTTACACATTGTGTACACTACTTTTTTTTTTTCGGGGGGGGGATATGCTTTCCTTTCCACAGTGCTTTTTCAGCTGAACGTCGCGGGATGGTAATGATGATGAATGAAATAATGGAATGAAGAAAGTGGGAGAACCCCGAATAAAACAATGTATACGATATTTGTCCACCATAACTAGACAAGGACGAGCTGGATCGAACCAGGGACCACATGTACATCCACAGTACTATATCTCACGATTCTTACCATTTTCAACAAGTACTACGTATATTCATGCATAAATAATCATATAGTATACATGAATACAAATGCATAACTTTAATTGACTGGTAGAGTATAATATTCTTTTTAGTACTGAGTCCATGTAAGACGGAAGCTTCTTTTTAAAGTGTGATCTGAATCACTACTTAATTTCATGGTCGAAGCAAGTATTTCCACACGGGATCATACCCGAGACCACGCACACAGAACGCACACGCATTAACTATTAGGTTGATGCGATTAAAGTGTCCTATCGACGGGTTTTTCAAAGGCAAAAAACTATCAAGTATAATACCTGATTAAAGCAATTTCTGGCTGCAATCACACTTTTGCCAGTGCTTAGCGAACAATTGACTGCATGAAGAAAGAAGCCTGAAATCTGCGATGCGAATAAGTCCTAACTGCAGGTTACACCATCCAGTTAGAGAAGTTCTTTTGTGCCAAGAAATAATCGAGATGCTGGAAAAGGTGGTCATTGGTAAGAGACACGTCAGGAAAACATGGTGGGTGAGGAAGGGTTTCATGCAGCAACTCAGAGCGCCTGCATCGTCTTTGGAGCGACATGTGGGCATGCAACACGACTTCATGTCTGCTGACCACTGCTGGATGCTTGCGGTACATTTCATGGAGTTCAGCACTGTAACAATTCAAGTGATTGTTTCGCCTCGGTGGAGAAAGACATAATACATAGTTCCCACCATAGCCCATCATATTAATACCTTCACCTTCTGTGGGTAGACGGATGATTTTAGAAACAGTCCTGGGCGTTTATCACGATCTAAAGATTGTCCTGAACGTTTACGATTATCGTAGCAGATCAGTCTTTAATCAAAAGTGACAACTGAATGCAGGAAACCTTCCCCGTACACACAAAGAACTGCAGACCTCAATTCACGTGGTACCCATGAGATCATCCTTTTCATCTTACCGGTTGTGTGAAACCGCCTGACGACAGTGTCATAGTGTATGCCCAACTTATCTGCTATTACACGAAAGAGTCCGCTTCCACAGTGTTCCTGAGAAATTCACCAGAACATGCTATTGGTCAGTGGCAACCTAGAACCCTGTTCTTCAATGATGTGTCATTGACTGGTGCGTTCATTCACCTGGCCCAAATGCACTGCTGATTTGTTACGCGGTTAGATATGCAGAATGTTCCGGTTTGAACTCATAAAGAAAAATCAGTTGCAATTGTATGCTCTCAATGGTGCATTTTACCTTGAACCTGTTCACTACAGCCTCCTGAATTACTAGGTACAGCAGCCTCTTTTATGAACATGTACGAAGTTCAACATTGTAAGCGTGACGACGTACCATCCATTGGTTGTATTATATAAGGTGGTACTCCACCAGATATAAAATTTCATTAGCATCAACCCAATACTTCGCCAGAAAGAGATAAACATTTGTTTTATATATGCATCTTTTAATGAATGAATAAATTTTCCTCACTTTCAGAGTAAGTTAGGAAAACTAGCATTTTCGCGTTTTTCACATTTATGAT
Source organism: Thermobia domestica (assembly GCF_964235325.1). NCBI lineage: Eukaryota > Metazoa > Arthropoda > Insecta > Zygentoma > Lepismatidae > Thermobia > Thermobia domestica. Next base: position 123,026,644 of record NC_137462.1, on the reverse strand, counting down.
TTAAACTATGTAAGCATTTAAGTATTTAAAATTTAAAAGCAATAGAGAAAACCAAGTTCTAACACACCATTTTTATTTTTAAGAATTTTTGAGAGCTATGCATTTTAATAAATTTTACAATATGTAATTTCTACTGACTGATGAAAGCCATATATTGAAAATATACAGAGCTTACTATCCTGTTTTTTTTTTTTTTTTTTTTTTGTTTAAAAAAAAAAAAAAAACTATTTCCTATCTTATGTAGAATATTCTACCCTTATGGCTATCATCGTCCGGGAGAATGTTCAGAGTACAAACTTGACGAAATATGCTCATCATGAAAGACAAAGTATAATTTCAATATGTATAAATAGTAATTGTAGTATCACTTAAGTAAATTAGTTTAATTTAATTAGTCTCTCAACACATTAATACATTACCTGAAAAATAAGGAAACTGACTTAATTTGAAGGTGAAATAAAAAGATCACAAAAACTTACTTAAATATCTGCCTCATTTGATCTAAAACGCTGGCAACTCGTGGGTTGGAGTCTGACACCAATGTAATGTTTGAGAAAAGAAGTATATTCCAAAGGTTTGGAAGCTCCTACAAATGATTGCCAAAAATTAAAACTAGAGATACGAACGAACAGTTTATAATGTAAACACTGGGAAATAAAGTATACACAAGATACAACCAAACTGGAATTCTTTTTCAATCATTCTCCCTTATAATTAACACACACCTGAATTAATAAGAATTAAAGTATAATTTAACACTTCATTAGCATTAAGTTACCTGCAATTCTTCTGCCTTGAATTTTTACGTAAAACCGAAAGTATAACTTAACTAGCTGGAAGATAAAATTTTTGATACTGAAACATTAAATATAAAAATTAAATTTACCAGCACTGTGCAAAAAATATGAAACCGCTAACAAATACAGTGCGTTGCAAAATACATGTCATCGACTTAATCCCATAATATTATAAAAGAAAGGAGTTATTCATAATAAGGAGTTAAACATAATATTATAATATTTATTTTTTATTAAAAGACTTACACATATTGTGTGATAACTACGAATGTTGTTCTTCCTGACAGGCAGAAAAAAAAGAAAAAAAGAAAAACAAGCATGGAAGAAATCTATATTGCACTTATATTCTGCTATGATCTTATTTATATGAATAAACAAAAGGCAATATCGTAATTTTTTTATTCACATTCCTTCATTTAGATTACAAATTAAATTGTATATCCATTAGTTGAGTAAATATATTTTTTTGGAGTTTTATACATAACGATCAAAATAATAGTACATGTATTTTGAAATAAAAAGAAAAAAGAAACAGAAAAAAGGAAAGAAAGAAAAAAGGTGAACGACAATCTATACATAAAGGTAGACTTAGCTGACACGGATCTTAGGTATTACTGTTTAGAACACTTCAAACGGAATGTGTAATTATTTTTCGAGAATTCAGATTCCACCTATTCCCTTTTGTTTGAAAACGCCTCATAAATAAATCTGTTTACAATTTGAGTTTAGTTTCGATCCTCTCTGCAGTCTTTGTCAATAACACTTCTCCTAGTTACATTTACTCCCTTTCAAAATTATCTACAATGAAATAATCCTAGAATATTTCGAGGAAACTGAATCATCCGTAAAAAGACAAAGACTGTGCTTATATATCTATTTTTTCCCCAAAGGATTAATAATCACTTGTTGCTTCAAGCATTGCATTACTTCAACCTAGATGATTCTGCAAGGAGGTTAATGTAACTAGGAGTGTTATTGATAAAGATTCCAGAGAAGATCGAAATTATATAACTAAAATTTTAAATAGAATCGGAAAAGTATATTTTATTTATTTATACATTAGGTAGCTTCCCACAGCATCTTTTAGTAAAGAGCATCACATAATACTTCGTCCATGAACTTTGATCCAAGAAGCGAAAATATGTAACTCATGAGGTACTCCGGGTAGTAAGAGAAAATTCAATACCAGGTCAATATCTTATATATAAAAATAAGAAGTAATAGTAGTATTGAAATAGAAATAATAATAATAATAATAATAATAATAATAATAAAACTGAAAGAGGAATGTTTGTTGAGTTCGCCTCATGATTCCTTGAACGCCCTTGATTCCTTGAATGATACCTTGAACGCCTCATGATTCAATGCATTTTAGAATTTCTACATTTTTAATTTATTTAAAAAAAAAAATATTTTTAAGACTAAGAGTTAAAAAGTATTTTTTTATTACTATTTCAGTAGTATCCGAAAAAGTATTCAAAATATTTTCACTTTTCAAAATAATCTCCGCCATTGCCACACAGGCACTTTTCATGAGTAATACAAACACATGAAATTCTGGTAAGACTTCATCCGTATGCACGGATCCGCAGGCGAGACATGCAATCCATACCAATCACAGATTCGTGTGTTTATTGCATGAACTATGTGCAGCCGTAAATTATCAAGTTGTAATAGACCATTAGAACAGAGCAAATCGTGCAGTTTACATTTGACTGCAGGTAATTCTGATGATCTCATTGTGATTCAATGACACTGAGTTCCTTCGGCATATAATGTTTCCAAATTACACTTCGCTTTTCCCAGAAAAGAGTGAGCATCAATTTGCCAGCTGAGTGAGTTGTGCAAGACTTCTGGATTTGGAATATACAATGTTGCCTTCTTAGTTTCTGTTTCTTGATTGGAAGTAGTGGACAAAGCATTCATCATGCATAAGGTTAAGTAACTCACATTCGGTTTGGATAAGAGATAGTTTGCTATCAACCTAGCGAGATTTGTGACACTACGACACGAATGACATGGTATACTACCCAGCCATGATATTCAATTCTTCAGCTACCTAGCTCTTTGATTTTCAAGCAGCACAACAGTGTGTGTGTTGCTCAATGCCGAAGTGAATTGCATCACTTTCAAACTTCTCGGGCTATCCACAACTCTTGAAAGCAATAAGCGTGTCACCATATTACCTCTTCATCCTTCAATTAACGTATATTAGTTTCAGGCCCTTACTACTCAAAAGTCGAATAACAGCATGCTGCTTTTCTTTCGTGCATGCTTCCAACGGAACAGATTTTCGACGCGTTGCCAATGTCATGCCCATCTGGCTAACGAAGTGACCCCACTTACATCTTCAGCAGAGTAACAAAATTTATTTGAAGTAAAATGTCTAATGGGAAAATTGGAAGTTTTACTTTTCAAATTAAGACTACATTTTGGCTTTTCTGTATACTTTAAAACTTAACATATTATCGAAAGTCAGAAAACAAATGGCAATACTCACAAGGAAAGGTCACGAACTGGCTCCGCTAAGATTCGAACGAGACAATTATGTTTGCATTTGATATTTAATAACTAGACGAATCCCAAAGTTATATGTGCCATCAAGCGAGATATCGTGAGTTAGAACATTTTGTAATGTAAAAAGCTATTAGCTGCAGCACAGTTTGAAACAGTCATTGCTTCGGAAACGGTTGGGTAGATGGAAAACTCGACGAACACGTATCCCATCATTTTCAAGTGCACACTTTTTGGGTAAAGAAGTTTTCCCCGGGACCCCCTCCCCCCCTCCAGGCTCCCAGACAAGTTTCAAATGACAAGCGGGGTTAAGTAGCACATTATTTGAAAACTTTTGTGAAGTGAAAGAAGATAGAGTAAGTCTCGACTCTCTGCAACAACCCTATGCAAAATGGCGGTGGGTCAAAATGTAAACAGAAACAATGGAAAAGTCCATGGCCATCCCTATAAATCGGAAATGGTGAGAAATATGATAACAGGAAAGCACATATGGCATTATTTTCAAAGTACAACGATTGAATGTAAAAACGTCTTGTCCCAGGGCCCTCGCAGGATCCCAGGTGGGGTCCAACACAAAGTTTTCAAATGGCACATCGTTTGAAACCTGTTGTTAAATGAAAGAAGATGGAACAAGTCTAGACTTTCTACGATAACCCTGTGCAAAATGACAGGTCAAAATGTAAACACAAACTTAATTGAAAAGTCTATCGCCACCTTGAATACACGATGGCCGCCGCTTAAAACCTATGTCGAAAGTATAGGCACTCCAAACTGCTGAAGTTAGGAAAACCAAATTTGGCATGAATGTTGATCAATAAACGTAGGAAACGAAAAGTTACGAAATGTTAAAAAACGTGACATCTTGAGTTTAAAATGTCGCACTACATATCACAGGTATATCCAGCTCAAACCACTGGAGCTGAAGAAACGAAATGTGGTATTTACGTTTATTATTAATAGCAGATATACACAATATCAAGTCAGATATACACAAGTCATCTGTAAGCCAATATAGTTGCAATCGTGAAAAATGAGTTTGTATATAAATGCTGACAACTATGTTGCATCTGACAATCACAGCTAACAATTATGCTGCATCATTATTCTTTCGACCCGCTGAAATAAAGAGATCTACGAGTGACCCGACCAAGTACAGAAGTTGTTGCCACCAGGTGGTAGCTCTAACAGCCGCAGCACACGATTGGAAGCATCATAGAACGGAGACTACTATTGTTTTTTTAAATTTATTTACCATTTCGATTATTTCTTATTTGTTTGTTATTCTTGCTTTCATTTTCTATCCTGTTTGAATCATACATAAATTAGTCCGTTATTATGAACTCATTTTCTTTCATTTCAAAACAGCTTTCAAACTATGCGCTTCTTAACACCCTTGCCTTCGAAATTTGAGTTAGATCCCATTTGGGACCTTGCAGGGGCCCTGGGAGAAGACGTTTTTACTTTAAATCGTTATACTTTAAAAATAATGCCACACGTGCTTTCTTGTTTTCACATTTGTCTCACCGTTTCCAATTTATAGTGGTGGCCATGGACTTCTCAATTAAGTTTTTGTTTACATTTTGATCCACCGCCATTTTGCATAGGGTTGTTGTAGAGAGTCGAGACTTGCTCTATCTTCTTTCATTTTAGAATAGCTTTCAAATAATGTACTACTTAACGCCCCTTGTCATTTGAAACTTTTGAGTTGGACCACGTCTCGGGCCCTGCGGGGAACCCCGGGGCAAATTTTTTACCTCAAAAAGTGTGCCCTTGAAAATGATGGGATACGTGTTCACCGAGTTTTCCATTTACCCAACCGTTTCCGAACAAATAGCCCGGTTCAAACTATTCTGCACCTAATAGCTTTTACATTACAAAATATGTTCTAACTCACGATATCCCGACCGGTGGCACGTATAACTTTGAGATTCGTCTAATTATAACATTCAAATGCAAACACAATTGTCTCGTTCGGATCTCAGCGGAGCCGTTCGTGACCTCCCTCGTCAGTGGTGAAGTGTTTTGCCTTCACAGATGAATGAATAGGTCTGCTGCTATAATGGGTCTTCACATTACATAAGCGGATATACATTCCTGATATTACAAAACTATTTCTACTGGAAATAGGGGGAAACATTCAGTTTTGTGTAGCAAAGACTTACAAACATTCCGCACGTATCCAGAACTTAATTTGACGCTTGCATATACATGAATTTGCGGGTGACATGCATTTTCTGTAATCCCGAGTTGCAAGACAAACTGAATACTCTGTATAAAAATGCAACAGTAAATACTAGTAGTGTAAACAGTAAGTCTGTATCTGTCCATCTGGTAAAAAGTACCTACTTGTTCATTCATTCCCAACGAATCTGCGTATGGAATAACGAACTCGGTCAGCTGCTGCAGAAGCTCTACCTCAGTAAAAGATGCCATTTCAAAATGAATTCGAGTAGTAAATGGTTGTGACGCCATTTGGTCTCTTATTTTCTTTAGTCTATCTTCACGAACACCTTTAAACGAAAGTAATATTTCAATATCAGATACAACAAATGCTTATTCATCACAAAATAATAAAATAAAAACAAATTAGCAGCTTTATTAAAATTAATTATATGAATGAAAAAATTAACTTTTATCACATTATTTCAAGTGTGTATGAAGAGATAAATTACCAAAATTACGTAAAAACGAAAACGAACTAAGTCCTTTCGCTGACGCTCCACATAAGATAGCTTGGGAGAAAAGGAGCGATAGCTGAAATACATCCAGGACGGCATCATTAAGAAATATTATAAGTAGCTGGGTTATATGTGGTCGTGTCGTTTCTGCTACTGGAATGGAACTTCCGAATTCAGATACAGTAACTACAGTATCGGGCAATAAATGTTTACACAATTAACATATCTTAGCTTCTGATGAACGGTGCTATCTAGTGTCAAAATTGAAAGTTTACTAACAATGGCAAGGCAATGGTTACCGATTAAACAAGATAGCCGCCTTGAAGACTTCACCGTCAAAGAACACTGCGTCCCGTGGAAGTGCTAACGACTATGAACAGGATGACTTAAGAGCCAATATAGTGATAGCAGCTACAATCCTTCAGAGCTATAGGTGTCGTGTGATACAGGAACAGTACTTATAAAACGTTTATTACAGTAAATTATTGCAAAATGTACGCAGTCTGAATCAGAAAGTTTTACATGATATTTCATCAGACACAACGCTTACAATGAACAAGGTAACCATGTACAATATTAGACATGGAAACGAACAATAATTTGAAATTAGAATGACGATATGCTCCAAGTACGAAGTGGTTCCTGCACAATCATGTCTGTTTAGAGAGAGTTCTCTTTATCTTGCAAGGGATGTTCGATTCTTGTTGCTTACTTAAGACTATCTTGACCTAATAGGTATTCTTAACATGTCTTTTATCGTCGTAATGCCCCTATGTCTTGATGCTCTATTGCCTTAATGTCCTTGTTAACACTCAGTTGAAGAAAACGTTCAATAGGATCAAAGCAGCTGCATTAGCTCAACCACAAAAGATCCTTCTCATCAGCCTGAACATCAATCTTCTAGACAAAGGAAATAGAAATACGAGACGAAACTTCGCGATGTTTTGCATGGCTACAAAGGAAGTTCTGGTTTCGATTCCCGATAAGAAACCATTGGAATCTGAATGCCGGATTTCACCTTAAATTATAGATCCGTGTCTCTTATAGTCGTGGTGCTGAAAATGAAACGCTAAACTGTAAACCAACAGGGAAGTTGTGGCAGCGGCCACCAATGAGTCAGCATGTGATTGTGCTAGGAAATGTTTTCAAAATATATCAGACGGTGAAAAGTAGAAAATGTCTCAGACCAGATGTCGGCGGTTTTTGATCCCCAAAACAAACATTTGAGTAGTATGACGGAATAGGAAAATAAAAAACAAGACGACAGAGAAGAGCAGAAATCTCAAGTTCGAATATTTCATTAGAACATGGACGGAATGATGTGACAGAAAGCATTTCTGTCGATATATAGTTTACAAAGTCATCAGTGAAGCAGTTTACAAAGTCACCAGTGAAGAATTGAAAATATTCAGAAGAATATGGCCATGAAAGTGTTATGTGGTATGGAAAGATCAAAGGGGCCATTAGGAAGGAGACCTAATAAATTGCATGATCAAAAACTACGTACGAACACATACTGAAAACATTCTAGCTTGTGAATCCCAATAATCTCATTGACAAAAGGTGAAAAGAAACACCGTTACTTTGGAGATATCCAGAAAAAGATTCAAGCTATAAGTCTAGATTTCTAAAGCCCTTACATTCTTTGTGCTTGTACTTATATCTTCCAAGTCACTGATGCAGATCCGTTCACACTTTGTTTCAGAAACGGCTGAAATGTGCAAAGCAAATATGTGTGGACATTATACACTGTACTACACTCAGTTCAACCCAAAAGTAATAAGATTTCCTTCATTACTTCCGTATACCCACCCATTGATTCCAGATGGTATGAGAAAATATTGGATGAAGCCAAAACAGTTCGAATCGAACAAAGTCAGATTTCCTAGAGATAAGTTTATTAAGGTGGCCCAAAAGTAGGTATACATCCCTGCAACGATCTAGTGTAATATCCTAGTTTATGGGTTTATTTGCTTCGGCTGTTCCGAGCTTACGGTATAAGTAAAAGAACATTAAGAACAAATAATAAAGAAACTAAGTCTACCTGATGGATAACAATAAGAAATGATATAAAATGCAATGAGCTGATCAGTACGGTACTGTATACCTACTTTTGGGCCACCCTGTATATCAGTCTAATTTTTTATTTGCCTTCGTTGCTAAACAATGATATATATATATTCTCCATTCATTTAGATTGAGCCCAAGTCAATGTGCAACCCTACCGTGCATGTGCAACTCACCGCTTTGAGATCACGAGAAAGCAACAGCATCTCGTTAGTCACGTAGTAGAGTAGTGCGGTCGAGGTAATCTGATGCTACCGAAATTGAACAGATTCTGTGAGGGGTCATTGTGGGCCCTTCCGACGCTAAGTTCACGACATCGCATATCACAGAAAATCATATTACCGGTACACACAAATATCCAGTACAGACTTCTGGGCCCACTATCCCGACGTGAGCTGCTCGAAACCGACCTCGAAAATCCATACACACAGCGTGTGACGGCCAGCAAATGCCGCACAACGCAGGTGATAATCAATTGCGCCAATCATAAGGATTTACGCAAGAGCAGTGTGCACGCCCTGAAACGGTGTCATGTGGAAAGCAACTGCAGAAGGCTGTATGAACGTCATCACGCGGGTCATAGATGGAAGTTTGTTGTTAACCTTGATGAGGCGTGGATTTACTTCACAGACTGTGGTAAATTCCTGAGAGAACATACAGTCCTGTTGACCCAAGGGCCGAAGCATCTTCTTCCGCCAGAGTGCAGAGTTTCCCAAAAGGGATTCAGGATTGTGATCGGCTTCTTATACACGGGCAAACTGCGTCTCCGATTGGTGGAATGAAACGACGAAATCAATCCTGCGTACTAGAGCCTTTCTATTTCAACTGTGCCCCTTCTGGCGCTACTGTAGATGTGTGTTTTACCGTACCTACCTCGGAAAAGGAGATCAAGTTGTTGCGGCCGAGTTCTTTCAACTGTTAGATGCGGAAGCGTTCGAAGCATGAATTATTTCACGGACTTCGCTATCCTCTGTCTTGTTAGCCATTCTAAGTAGCCTACGATCTTCACTTGTCAAGACCAAACGACTGAATGACAAATTGGCAACACAGCGGAGTCATTCCTTCTATGTAAGCCAAAGGAGGTTTTCCTCCGTCAGAGGGTAGCGGGGTTGGGGCCGAAGTATATTTCGCATATTTTCCGTGGCACAGATGAGACAGACATGCTCCACCAGACTTATGTCCTGACAGAAATATACCAGCATGAAATCTCAGCATTGTACAGACAAGACGTGAACCAGGCTGAACTGCACCAGAACAAGGCATCTAGCCACATGGCGAAAACACATCGACTCCGAAAACTATGGATTCGACACTAATCTCGGTCATTTTGGACATCTTATTTTTCACCCCTTCTGACTCTCACCCTATGCCGATGGGAGCTGAATTTAGACTTACAGTTAGATGCAACCAAGGGTATCACTATTCATCTCAGTGACCTCGAAAACTATGACTTCGACAATAATCTCAGACATTTTCGATATTTTTTTTTTTTTTTTTTTTTTAATAACATTTCGCCTCCTTTGCATCTCCTAGGGATGTCTCATCCCCACACTACCTTTTTCCAGATTGTAAATAGTATGTGTGTAACATACCGAATTTCATCTTCCTAACAAGAGGAATTCGTGAAGTAGTATTTTTTTTAACAAATTTTAAACCATCTCCTCTTCTCCTTTGAAGCCCCCTCTTCCCCCCGTACGATAAGATTCACAAATTTCTATATAGCCTACGGTCTCCTCTAAGCTAGTCTCTTCGATAAACTTACTTTGAAGTATGCCAAGTCAATGGTGTGGATTTGTATACCGGACAAACAAACACAATTTTACATACAAGACAGCAAACCTAACAACATAATCCTATGTTAACTAAATTGCCAATAAACATCCAAAAATACACTTTCCAACAAAAACTCATGGAAATTACCCAAAGGGGCAGAATTTATTAAAACTTATCAGAGTTTCTTCAATATGTGAATAGAATCAAGAGGTATTGCGATGGGTCTGACTTCTGTCTTGAAAAAAAAAAAAAAAAAAAAAAAAAAGCCATCAACAGTGAACTAATTAGGGAAATATATTTTTGATGGTTTTCCTCACATACTCGTATGCTAACGGTATGATCCAAGTTACAGTTATTTAGGAGAAAACTAGTGGCACTTGAAAGAAGACAAAATGAGAATGATACATTATGATACTACAACAAGCTGTATTGGTATTTGTTTTCTACTGGGAGGCTCGTTTTCAAACAAGGTACAATGGAAAAGTAACAAGTCTTTCTGAAAGCTACCAGTACCACATGCAGATCTAAAACAATTTACATGAAGTTTATTTATAAAGACTCAACTATGCGCACGCTCAATAAAATTTTCACCATGAGATTAGTAATAGTACTACTACCTGACCAACTTAAAAGTGCCTGTTTTGGCTATGGACCAGTGTTGTGCCAAGCGCTACAGGATAGGAAATTAGAAAGTGTGGTTTTCAAAGAAGTATAGATATGAACATTCTTACGTTGTATCACGAATTTTTACAGTATTTGCAGTGGTTGTTTACAAATATTACAGAATTTCTACCAATTTAATCTACATCATTCTTCCTTTGCCTATATACGTATATCATTGACTATAATGACCGTAAACCATTGAACATTCATGGCCTCCTTTGAAATGAAATCTTTCAGTTTAAAGTCCCACGCCGTTTAGGCTACGGAGACCGATTTTTAAGATAAGTGAATGATGGAAGAATTGTGGAATGAGAATGTAGGAGGAAACTGGAGTATCTCGAGACAACCAAAGGACACAATGTTGTCCACCACAAACTTACTTGGCCAGCACTGTTGGGAAACGCTCTGTTACTAAGCTACCGCGCCCCGAAGACCTCCTTTGAAACAGGAGAGTTGGTCTTAGCTTAAGGCACTGCTCTTTTCCAAAACAATGACATTTTAACAATAATCCATAAGTAACAGAAATTATGATGTGGTTTCAATACAGAACTACCATGGAGAAATGTACATCTCCCAAAAAAACATCCCAGCGACTAAATAAGTTCTTGCGACAGCAATGAATTTTGAATATTGAAATAATGCTTGGTAACATGCTAATCCAACTTTGCAACATTCTAAATATATAACACATCAATCGAAAGAATTTTATAATATCCATCTTCCACAGAAATTTTTATCTACCAACCTAATCAAACCCATATGATGAACATTGTAAATTTAAAATTAATTAATTGATTAATTAATTAACAATATTAATTATTTTAATCACTTAAAGCTAGAAAATAATAAATTGCAATAAAAGACGAGATAATTTCCAGGTGGTCATAACCAAAATGTTCATCACCTTGACACTTCAATCTCATTTAGAGACTTCAATGATCCATCGATTTATTCTGGTACCAATATATATTTATGAATCCTATAAAGGATATAGATGATAGACTAATGTTGCATCAAATTTAAAACCTAACTGAGGTTGAAAAGACGATACAGATTAAGTTCTGCACTCTAAATTCTGTTTTTGGGAAAACTTTGATCTGGATAATTTTATCTGATGAAAACTAGCAATTTCATATTCCATGTGAGAATAATGAAAAGAGCAGAAGTACAGGTACTACCATCTATAGGAATATCTGATTTTAAATTCACCTTAACTCACATGAAACTTTCCCTTACCTGGTTTAAATGGGTAGTTATCCATCATCTGCAATCCACTGACTACCAAAAGTTGAGGCTTGAAATTTTTTAACACCTTATCGAACTCCTCGACAGATGTCACAAGAGGATTATTTGCATCATTGTGAACTATAAACCTATTCGTAATAAACAAATTTAATATTAGTATGTAACAGAAACATTTTATTATACATTAATACATTTACAATCTTAGGTAACAACAGTTTAATAATGTTTCCCAGAAACATACAATCTAAGCGGCAAATTTAATTTTCCATTCAAAGATTTATTTAAGTAGTTTCTAAATGCGATACATAATTTCCAGAATTTAACCTTCTTTCATTAATATAGCAATACTTTGTTTCACTGTACCCACGTTTTATCTTGCACCAAATGTTATACTAATTTTCCTATTTTCAAAATTCGAAGACTTATAGAAATAATTTTATTTTGGAAATGCAATGAACATATTAATACACAAATTTCTTACTGTTCAAGTGCTCTAACGAAGATAACACTGGGCGAGTTTTTTTTTCATGAAACTCTGTGTTCCTTATAGTTTTTGAACTACTGAAAATGAATCTCAGCTTAGTTCTGATCCTAACCTCTAATTTAAAAATGTCAGTGATAGCATTAACGTTTTGAAAATTCACTGAATAAAATCGGTGAAAGAATATTGAATACATACAGTTCGTTACAAGCAATTTACTTTTGTTTGTTTAGTGATCCATAATTTTGTACCGTTTATAACAGTGATGCCCAGACGGGGTATTGACGCGGAATACATCTTCTGGGTACCATCAACAGAAGACTAGCCTCTCCTACTCAATTTCTATTCCCACCTCTTCGTGGTGCCTGGGTGTAACTTGGCGGCCAAGATGGAGATCGGGTACCCAACCCCGGTGGAAGTCAAGGAGCCAAGGCGAACGGGAAAGGGATGGGCCCTCCTACTGGGCTAGTGTATTACTGACAGCGCTGGGCTAATCACCCGCCTGCCACTACTAATTGATTCAGAGAAGACAACGAAGCCTCGGAACATCGGATGGAACGCGTCAGAAAAGATCATTGCAACGGACAAGGTTTAGATTTGAAACGTGGAACATAAAAGGAGCATAGCAGGAAAAGAAGTAGAGCTGGTAAACGAAATGAAGTACAAAATCCGAATACTGGGAGTAAGTGAAGTTGAAAAGAAAGGGGCAGGAGAAATTAAATTAGACCAGGGATACATATTCAAATACTCGAGAGTACCGAAAGGAAGCCGTGCCAAAGAAGGAGTTGGAATCATTATGAGTCCAGAAGCAGATAGCAAATGTACGGGATGGGAGGCGGTTAACTCAAGAATATTGGTAGCTGACATAGAAATGGAAAAAAGGATAACAGCTATACAGGTATATTCCCCAACGGAAGACGCAGACATAACTGAAAAGGAAACATTCTATGCAGAACTAACAAGAACATTCGAAAAAGCACAAGAAAGAAGTAGACATATACTTGTAATGGGTGACTAGAATGCACGTATAGGAAACGACCCTAGAAGAGGGAACGAAAGTGTACGGCGGAGAAGTGACAAGAAGCGAAAACAGGAACAGAATGCTAGAATTCTACATTGGCGATCAGCTTATGATAGGAAATACATATTTCAATCACAAGATGATACATAAGATCACATTTGAAGCGAAGGGAAGAAATGCAAAAAGTATCATAGACATGGTATATACAAAACCAATGAAGTATGCTGTACTAGACGTCAAGGTCATAAGTGGAGCAGAATTCCAGCACCGACCATAGGCTCCTGATTATGGACATCTGATTTTATGTGAAGAAAGCAGCCAAGCCCAGAATATACGAGAAAATAAAAGCAGAGGCTTTAAAGGATGAAGATAAGAGGAAAGCATATCAGGAAATGTTAAAGGAAAGACTAGATCACTATAGAAATACACAGATTGTGAAGGGAGACCTAATTTTAAAGGAGAAATGGAAATACTTCAAAGATAGCATATTACACACAGCAAAAGAAATACGTGGAAAAAGGAAAATAAGAGATAAAATCAAAAGAATGAAGTGGTGGAGCGAGAAAGTGAAAGAAGTAATAAAAGGAAAGAAAGATGCTTACAAAAAATATTTGAAAACACATACAGCAGAGGACAAAGCAATATATATTGAAAAAAGAAATAAAGCAGAGAGTGGTACTGGAAGCAAAAAGAAAAGCCTGGGAAGAATTCGGAAAAGAAACAGAGGAATACTTTAGAACAAACAGCAGGGAATTCTAGGTACTCATTAAATCTCTGGGAGGGAAATACGCGAAAAATATAAAATGTATCACAAATGAAAGCAATGAAACAGAGACAGACATACCAGGGGTACTGAAGGCTTGGCAGAAATATTATCAAGAAAAATTTAAAGAGGAAATAGTAGAAGACTAGGATGGAAGAGAAGACATTAGCCAAAACAATGAAGAAGAGGAAATTTCCAGGGCAGAAGTCGAGAAAACCATAAGAAAAATTAAAACAGGAAGGCTGGAGGAAGAGACAATATCAATCTAGAATATATCAAATATGGCGGAGAAACAACCAAAAACTTGCTAACGGAAAAATTTCAGGAAGCCTGGAGACAGAAACAATACCGGATGAATGGGAAGAGAACATCATAGTACCTATTTATAAAAAAGGAAATTCAAACAACTGCGGTAACTATAGAGTAATTTATCTATCTTCAGTAATACAAAAGATGTACTCGGGAATACTAGAAACTGGACTAAAAACAAATAAGAAACAGATTAGAAGAAGAACAGGCAGCATTCAGATCAGGAAAACAGACACAAGACTACATATTGTTGTTATATGAGATTGTTCTAATTCTAGGTTCTAATTTGGGGGGTGTATAGCGACAGGCACAATAATTAAATCTCATATATCAAACTTAAAAAGAATTTTAATAGGGTTAATTTTCAATGTGAATTTATGTGTCTGTAAATGAATTATCTTATGCACTTGGTAAGCCTAGCACAAACAGATTTCTTCGACACATACCTGGTATATTCTGATAAGGATGAAGCTTCCATTTCCATGCTATTGATTACTACTCAGCTCCGATCCTGATGTGGTTCTAGTTGGTGGCGAATTATTACCTCGGAGACAGAGTACTGATGACTAGTAGTCCTTTACTAGTCATATAGTGGTTATTCTGAACACCCACTGTTTCGGTGGTGTTAAACTTGAAAGGAGTCGTTATGTCCATGATGACGATAGAGATACTGATTCAACTCCATGAATTACCTAAACTGCATCAACTACCGGATCTGTCGGAACTCCCCTTTACTTGAAATTACCTAATCTTTTATATCAGAATCTTTGCTGAGGTTGATAATCTAATAGCTCGTGGACGTGACGTAAAGCCACATGCAGTAATAAAGTATTCCGAGTCCGGGTTCCAGAAGTTCCAGAACAAATTTCGGAATTTAGATAGAAAGAAGTAAGTCTGTGCTAGCTTTTTGTAATGAGTTCTATTATGTAAGTAAAGCTGTCATAAGCGCATAAAACAAATTCACAGAAATGATTGTATAACAGTTACATCATGATCTAATTCTTTAGATACAATTGATTGCAAATAAACTTAGTTTCGTATTTTCTTATTTCATGAACTAAAAATGAGAATCAGATTTAACTTGAAAATAAAATCTAAGATTGGCACTGCCACAATATTTACGATCAAAACCATCATCGAAAAGAAAGTAGATAAATGAAAGGATACATATCTAGCATTTCTAGACCTAAACACGGCATTCGACACAGTACCTAAAAAACATATATGGAAAGCACTGGAACGACAGAAGTAACACCAAAACTAATAAGAGTAATCAAAAGATTATACCACAGAGTAAGGGAAGAGTCCGAGTAAATGGGAAAGAATCTGAAGAAGGAAAAAAATATCAAACAAGGAGACTCCTCAAGTCCATTACTTTTCATAATATTTATGAATGAAATACTAAGGAAATGTAAAGATAAACAACCAAGAACGAAAATTGGAAATTGGAATTTACAGCCAGTCTACATACAATTCCTCGTATTTGCTGACGTTATAGTTTTGATAGCTGAATCCCCTAGAAAACTATAAGAAGGAATAAATATATGGAGCGAAGAACTGCAGAGACATGGAATGAAGATAAACCACAAGAAAAGTAAACTGATAAGTATAAACAAGGGCAAAGAAGATGCAGAGGCTACGATCACATGTGAGAGTACAGAACTGGAATGGGTGGAAAGTTATGAATACTTGAGAACAATCATATACAAAGAAGGGAAGATAGATCAAGAGATATTGAATAGAATAAATAAAGCAACAAATGCATACTACCAGTTATACCCAACTGTCATCAATAAAAGGGAAGTGGGAAGGAAAACAAAACTGCAATCTATACGCCAATATACAAACTAATTATAGAATACAGAGCAGAAAGCTGGACTATGACAGACGGACACAAATCAAAAATACAGGCAGCAGAAATGAAATACTTAAGATGGGATATAGGAAAGACAAAGAGGAATAAAATTAGAAATACAAAAATTAGAGGAGAGTTGAAACAAACACCCCTGAATAGCGATATCGAAAAGAAACAATGAAAAGGACGGGACATGAAATTAGAATGGAAGAAAACAGAATACCCAGAAGAATCTAAGAAGCCAGAACAGAAGGCCCAAGAACGAGGGAACGACCAAGAAGAATGCGGATAAATAACATTGAGCAGATAGAAATAAGAAGGGGAAGACGCTAAAAGAAATGAAGAAATTAGCTGCAGACAGAGCAAAATACAGACGATGGACCGAGGACCCAACACCCTAACGGGTACAAGGGAAAGATAAAGATGATGATACCAGTGATGGTCAAGCGCTTGGATGTTTTACACAGTTTTAACTTGGAGACATGTGCTCTGAAAACAGTAACTGAGAATTTTAAGGTGTCGAAATAATAAACCTTACATACATAAATGCCTAGCACAGGACCGTACTTGTGGTTACTGACTACCGACGTCCACCATCGTCTCGAACATTTTTGGTCTTGTCCTTTGGACAAAATACAGTAATGAAGGTCAATCTGAGATGCAGAGTTGAAAATTGTGACACTGTATTTTATTTCTAATGAGCTTAATACAGTTTACTCCAAATATTGAGACAGAGAACAAAGGATTAGCTTACATGCTTACAAAAATAGATTGCGAAAACAATAAATAGAAGAAATGAAGGTGAGAATTACGTGTGTCCAGGAAAACGATGTACAGCTACATCCATGGATCTCTTCAAAATAATCTGGATTCAGTACACTTTTATAATTCTACCTATGTTAAGCGGATACACTACAGTGCGTTTAAATATCGTAGTTAAGCAATACGTAAAAATCATAGTTAATCACAAACTGGAACATAGCTAAAATAAAAATCAATCTAGATAATAGTAAAAAACATGAAACAAGTACAAAAGTCCATATTACAATTTCGGATTCAACGATCTACCAACCACAATCTAAAACGAAAAATAGTAAAACAATGTATCATTACCATTACTTGAAAAAAAAAATTGAAACAACAATATACTAAATTTTCATTTAAACCAAAAACTTTCTTAAACTTTTCGTATAAGTCAATTTTTCTTATTACCTGTTAGCTCTGGGTGAGGTAAAATCTCCCCACTGCTCGCCCGCTTTATATTCCATAATTAGATGAATATCGTCTTCAGTGACATCTCCTCCTACAACTGCCAAAACACAGGAAACGATCCAACGGTTACGAGTTTAAACACACAAAATTAAGATTCAGCTACTGTAACAAAATTCACCATTCCGTGAATATATTTACACACAATGTTTTCTTTCCCAAAAGAAACCATGTATCAAATCTTATTGCAACTTAAATAATAATAAATAATTTCTTCAACATCCATGAAGAGATCTGTCCGACATATGGCGCACATATTGTAGTATCAGCTGCATACTTTATTTAATTACTTCTATATTTTAATTTCTTAACCGAATATTTACAACAAATGAAATTAAATTCTTTGAGTTTTACGTCCCACGATTATGCCGGCTAGGCTAAAGGAGACGAATATTTACAACGAGAAACAAATGATGTTTATATTAATGAAATGAAAACAAGCACCCCGAAACTCCACGTCAACGACGCTAGAACACTACCAAGACGACTCACTATCGCAAGCTGGGATTTATCTGTCGACATTGCATCTTTAAGGTGAAAGAATTAAATGCGAAAGATAATACAAGCTTTCACTTTATAATCATACTCATTTGGCAACAAAGATTATTTTTTTATTCAAGTATATTATTAGTTTTAAAATATAATTATAATTGAAAAAAAATGTGGCTTTTATTGGCAAGTCTCTTCTTTTTCTAGAAG